>NC_081415.1:214180398-214515041 GCF_030272615.1 Cryptomeria japonica
GAATTCTACACTCACATGACACTTTGATGAGTTTGGCTCAATTGAGACATTCAATTAAGCAATATCATTTTGTGCCAAATGGATCATATATTTCTTGGAGAGGCATTCAAAGGTTGGGAATTTTTACTTTGAAACTTAATTTGAGATGTATTACTTGGCATGGCTTGGGTTTTCATAGTACCTTCAGCATGAGGGAGCCAATGTGCATCCAAGGCACCTTTATCACCAAAATATCTTGGCATTCATAGAATGAAACCAATTCATGACTTATTTGGAATTTGAATCTATTTAGAATTGAGATTTCTTTCAACCAACATTCTTTAAGATGGTTTCCTCTAGCCACTTGCTAGGATAGACCACTTGTTAGAGTTTCCTATGTATTTTCTTTAGGGATTTATAAATATGGGGAATATAATATTCTAGACCTTTTGTCTAGAATAACTAGGCCCTATCTTTCTTACCATGTTATAAGTTTTAAATTCATTTTTGATAGCAAGGATATGAATTATTTTCAAATTATCTTGGATTTGGTTTCCCTTGGAATATTATGGAGGATATGAATATATTATATAATGTTTTTGTGGAAGAACTAGAAGTGGTTCCTATATGCTCCTTTTCAAAGTTACACACCTTGCAAAGTTCATTCATGGCCTTCTCCTTATTTCATAATGGCTTCCCAGATTAAATTGTGAAAATGAATCTTAAGTCCTCTACATTTCACAATGGTGATATATATTTCAAATAGTCTAACCTACTTTGGTGTAACCAAAGCTAGCTCATCTTGCTTGATGTACTACTTTCTAGGGCCTCCTTATGGGATCTTATCTAGTTCATTTGGGAGTGGTAGCTCTCCATTGTCATTTATGTGGTCATATGGAAACTTTCAAATATTTTATTGTATTTTTGTCCACAAGCTAGGTTAAGTGGTGTTAGATATATGAATTTTTAAACAATTCAAACTAGATCCCTTCTCCTAGTATATGATAGCCAAAATTTGAATAGACACCCAAATTTGGTATGCTTGATATTGGAGAGACTATAACTGAGTATTGGGCTAACAAATCTTATATGCTTGATCATGTGGCATCTCCCTTAACCACCAAGGATCCTTTTTCTCCATGTCATGTAAATGTGATCATGGTCATAGCTCTAGGTGTGTACACCACATGGGTCCTAAGGTTATTTACATTAAGTGTATTAACGTAAAAAGAAAAAGTCATTCTTAATTGGAATCTTTTTTAGGGGAATAATAATATTTAATCAGCTTATAATATTTCATGAATTTGAGAACATGGTCAGTAAAAATGCTATCTTTCATTTCTTGATTGAGAGTATGATTAATGGAATTATCTTCTTGATTTTGTGATGGAAAGTATGATTTGTAACAATATTCTCTTGATATTATGAATGCAATCAATACAAATATATTCTTTTATTTGGGGTTCTCAACAAAAAAGATACCTCATAAGCAAGGAGAGGGGAAAGAATATCAAACATGGGAATTATAACATAATAACTTAAATATAGAAAATTAAAATGAGCATGATAGATTGATTATAAATAATCTAAGTAAAGCATAACAATCTAAGTAGTAATTATGTGACAAGGAGATTATAGGAAAAAGTAGTAAAGTGTCTTTGCTTTGGAACAAACCTTTTGTAACCAACACCTCACCCTAACAAGTCTTTGAGAAGTGATATTCTTTATGGACAACAACAAGTCACATAGTTTTGAAGGCTTTTTATGTGAGTTTTACTCGTATTTATTAGACATGATTGGTCCTAAATTTTCATAGGACTTAAATAGGTTCTATAAGAGAAATTAATAACAAAGGAAACATAAAGTTCATACCCTAAGCTGGTGATCCCATTGAGTATTAGAATTGTGGCCAATCAATGTCTTTAATACTTCTTATAATATCCTAGTTAAAGGTCTTATGCTCTATATTTAATATTTTATTCCTCTAATTATTTGGTTAGAGAAATTAATTTTTATCAAAGGGCACTATATTCTATAGGTAACATTATTATAATATCTAAGAGCATATCATATGTGTCAAGCATTCATAGTAACAAGCCATCTCTATCAAGATTGACTTTGTTAAATCCTAGGGTCAAACTGGGTGACCTATCACTTTGGACATGCTTGAAGTGCTGGATTTCAACCCTAATTTATTTTTATTGTTTCAAATGTTCTTTGAAAATACTTCATCATATATTACCATTAATAGCCAACAAACTACGCCATTTGTCCTCTTTTACTTCATAGGATAGGCATGTCATTTTGCCCTAGTACTTTATCTGATGGTTGTTGAATGATTTGCCTATTTAATTGCTAACACTATTTCTCAATGAAGAGGTAAGGGGATTTCTCTTGTCAATTCTTTCTCTTAGCTTGTTAATGGTCACTTTGTTGATGATTCTTTCACTATTTTTTGGATGAACTAGATAATGTTAATTAATCTTTACAATGTTTCAATATGGTCTTCTTGCCTCTTTAATTCTAATATCCAATGGTAGAAAACTAGTGTTATTGCTATTGTTTTCTTTACAAAGTCACATGGATGTACTCTTATGGTTATAAATGGATAAGCCGCAAGGGTGGTTGAGTTACAAGTTTTAAGCATTTAATTTTGCATGAGGGTGGGTGGTGATGGTGCTAAACAAAAAAACAAGAGAAAGAAAAAAAGAATAAGAAGGAATGTTATTTACATTTTATATTTCACATGTTTTACTAGAATTTCAGTAGAATATGCAGTAGTTACCAATCACTATCATCAACATTTCTTATAGGATCATAGTTAAAGGTCTTATGCTCTATATTTGATAATTTCTTCTTCTAATTATTTGGTTAGAAAAATTATTTTATATCAAAGGCCACTATATTCTATAGATAACAATATTATCATCTAAGAACATACAAAATATGTCAAGCATTCATAGTAACAAGCCATCTTTATCAAGAAATTGGCTTTGTTAAAGCCTATGATGAAATTGAGTGGCCTATCATTTGGAAATGCTTTAGGTGTTGGGTTTTAACAATAACTTCCTTTAATTAGTTCAATATTTCTTTGCAAACTAATGCGGGAGCATCCAAGCTTACAAGCTATCTTGTGTTACAAAAAAAAAAATTATTTTCATGTTCAAGTTTACCATTTTGGTGTAAAAATATCTAGTTCACTTTGTGTGCTATTTTCTAGTGCCTCCTTATGAGATCTTATCTAGTTCATTTGAAAGTGGAAGCTTTCAATTGTCATTTATGTGGTCATATGAAATCTCTCAAACATTTATTCTATTTTTGTCGATAAACTAGGCTACTTGATGTTAGATCTATGATTTTTTATAATATAATAGCCTAAAATTCCACACCATATTACAAATAAAGTTAAATTTTAGCATTTTTGACTAAAAATAAGTAATACTAACTTTTCAATTGAAAAATGATCAAATAAATAATACAAATCAAACAAAAACTTTCAGGAAAAACTGCAGCTTAACAATCTCGTTTATCATATGATTCACATGCAAAAGTAATAGATGATCTGTTTTGACGAAGAAAAAACAGACAAAACACTATTTTTTCTCACAAATTAGGTGTGTTAAACTGTGCAAATAGAAAGCAATTGCATCATCACAACTGTGCAAAGGCGTTCATGGCAGACAAAAACAGAAAAAGAAAGATGGCAGGCAAAGAATTGACAGATACAACTGTGATACAACACAAAGTATTACATTCTGTTTGACTTTTCTGAGATTTTTCTTATATATACAATGTCATATGAAGACAATATAGAACATGAATTTCAGTAGAATTTTAATACCCAACTCGACTTTTTCCTTTCCCACATATGGATAATTAATTTGACAGTGAAATTCAAGAGAGACAGAGAAAGTCTTGTTTAAAATGATGACAGTCAGCTCATATCCAATTCATTTTGCATACAATTCATTATCAAAGTCTTTCATACTCTTGACAATTGTGAAATCCATTGATTTTGTTTTTGACTTTGGGCATTACTTTATATTGGGTGTGATATTTGTGCATGTGGGTGGGTGGCGATGGTCTAAAATGAATAGACAAGAGAAAGAGAAAATGAATAGGAAGAAAAGTTATTTTGTATTTATGTTTCACATGTTTTATTTGCATTAATTTCTTCTTTTTGGGTCAGTGAAGATCATCATGGGACCCACCATGTGCATGGTTGCATAAATCGGTTTGTTAGTTCGAATGAGGCTTGAACCTGTGTCAATCATCTGACTTTGAGGACAGAAAAAAAATAGCTTGCTTGACCAATATAAAAATATTGATGGGCCCCTACTATTCTAAGGGCTACTCAGATGGGAATAAATCAGCCCTAATTGGGAACCCTATGATTCTGCAAGGTGGGTGGCCCCTATAATTCTATGTGGTAAAGTTCCGGACTATCGAACAACCTGACCAACCAGTCTAAACCTCGAGGTCATAATTGGAAGTACAATTATTGGAAGAAGAGTTTTGAATCGATTTATAATTTTTTATGAATATGAGAATATGATCTGTTTATTTTGTGAATGAGAATATGATTAATAAAATAAATATCTTGTTTTGTGATTACAAATATGATTAAAGTAAAAATATTCTCTTGATTTTGTGGTTGAAAATATGACTAGTAACGATATATTCCTTGATTTTGTATGCTCAACAAAAAGATACACAATAAGAAAGGAAAGGGGAAAGTATATAGAACATGAGTTTATAACACAATAATTGAACTATAAAAAGTGAGGATAAACATGATAGATTGATTATGGATGATCTAAGTAAAACATAACAATCCTAGTATATAAGTGTCAAGGAAATTATAGAAGAAAGCAATGATATTTGAGATACTTATCTATGGATGCAAAATGTAGATGAGGAATGCCCTTAAAGTTTTTTTAATTGGATCAATCATGTAAGAGTGTAACATATAAAAAAACCAAACACACCCCTAAGTGGGATGATAAAGTGAAAAGCATAGAACAACATGAAATCTTACATGCAACAATAAACATAAAGAACTACATATCAAAAGGAAGATATATCATCTAAACTGTTTCCTAAAATGAGGCTATCCTCTTTGAAATCATGAAAAATACGATTAATTAGTGTATTGTTATTCAAGGATATGGCATGTACATTAAAGTTATTTTGATGTACATTTTTTGGATAGGTAAAGTTTGCATGCTTCTAATATGCATCATGTGATGTTTCTTTGGTAATATTACCCACTTAAATGGTTTTTTATATGTATCTATTGTAGTGTCATAAATTGTATCCCTTTACAATTGTCACGGGGGCTTCATTGGCTAGGCAATATTATATCACGTGCATTCATATTGGGGGGTTTAATATCGAAAAAATTGACAACAATATATTGCCTATTTGGCGAAAATAGGGGGGTTTCTATTTCGAGCTATGAAAAAATACAATATTTGGTGAAAATAGGGGGGGTTTAATTTGGGCTATGTATTGGGAGGGGGTGACAATAAAGGAGTTTAGGGAAATATTTTTTTAAATATAGGGGGATTCTTTAGTATGCCATGAATGCACATGATATGACTCAAGCTCACTAAGTGAAGCCCCCATGACAATTCCACACTCCATTTGGAACCTACCTTAGTGTGCTTTATCCTAGATCATTTTAAGCCTATTTGGGTCCTATTCTATGTTAGATCTTTATTATTGTTCCTACAATTTAACTATCCTCAAATACCAAAATTAGGACCATCTATCACATATCATAAACCCTGACACTTTTGTTTCCCTTTCAGAGACCCTATTTTATTGGGACCGAGGCACCTAGCTCCAAAGTCTTGCCAAAATGTCTCGAAATTATTTACATTGCAAGTGTCATCCTTCACAATTCAAAATCTAGTCTCAATTTGGTACTTGACTATTTTATGTTGACTTTTAATCAAAAATACCTTGAAAACCCTATGTAAAGAGCTTCTTATGTTATTCAAAAGGTCTTAGGTTCTAAGAGTAGGCATTCTCTAACTCAATTCAATCAAGAGCAACATTCAACATTCAAGTATGGTTTCATGTTTTTCATGTTTTGTTATCGTGTTATTTCATTAACACTAGCATGACTTCTATAAAGATCATTTCATCACCATCTTTATGTGAAACTCCATGTGAGGTTTTTATACCTAAGGTATAATCATTTCATTTCAATACTTTTATTATTCATTTGCTTCTATCATCCCTAGTGAATCCACTCTTTTACTTCATCATAGCTATTGTGAAGGTGGCAACAACAACATGAGGTTTGATTTAGGAAAGCCATTATATGTACAACACAACCGCTCTTCCTTATTTTCATGTGTGTAGGTTTAGATCTAACTATAAGGAAGTTATAGATGAGCATATTAGACAATGACAACCATTCCTAGATTTTTAATAGGTGAAAATGCCTGGACTAGGGCACCCGACACACATGTTCGAAGCCTTTTGGTTGGATTTTTTGGAATTAGACCTATAGGACCCCTTGATTACATTTGTGCTCCATTTTGTTAATTAGGTGCACCTTAGACTAGGAGACTCAACACACTAGTTTGATACTTTCAAGCTTAGTTTTTAGTCTTGAGTTTCTTTTTGTGTTCTCTTTTCAGTTCCAAACTACTATGTTGGCTTTTTGTTCTATAATTTACTAACCCAGATGTTAAACACACACTTCACAATATCAAATCCACAACAAAAAAAAATCATAAACCCAAGTGTTTATCTCTCTTATTAGTATTGTAGTTGAACCTATTTGTGTTACAATTCTATGCTATGAATATTTGAGAGATCTTAGTTTGCATTCATAGGCCTAGGATCATATTTCCATACATATCACCTTTATAAGAATAGTACCATAAGTATTTCTCTAGTTATATATAGTTGTATACATTCTTTATCTTTTTGTTAATTACGTATGCCATATAATATGTTAGATGTAGATGTATGTAGTTCATACCACCTGACCATGGAATATCCCTTCCTATCATGATGAGGTGTAAACGATAAATGCCTACAACCATCAATATTCTTAACTTGAATCAAATTTTTAATGATAATATCCTAAAGATATTAAAGATCCTCCACGTGATATTGAAATTAATTTGGCAATAATAACTTATGAATTTTCCTTGCATTAAGATCATTCGATACATCTAGACATATGTGAGATTCCACTCAACAAATAAAAGCACACATTATAATTCTTTAAAAAAAATTAGATATATTTACAGACTTTGTGGGAGCCAACTAAATTTTCTTTTCTTGCAAAATATATTTCAATATAGCATGTGGATCATATCTTCTTAACTTACTGAATTTCCCTTGATTCTTTGTCTATGCTTGGAAATCTATGGTGATGATAAATATGTTTTGAGTAATATGTATATATAATGTTCATTTTGGATTCTAATATAAGTATATGAAACTGAATGACAACTACTTGATGTTCAAATATTAGTATCACCATGCAAACACTACTAAGATCTATTTACTTGAAGTGTTCCAATACACACATACACACATCTATATATACATGTATATGTGTATGCATATACATATACATACATACATACATATGTATTTAAGTTTATATATATATACACACACACACACACATACATACATATAACATGTGTGTATATATACAAATACATACATACATACATACATACTGAAAAAGGGGGATTAGTGCTCACTAGTCTAAACATGCAAAACTAGGAATCATTTCCAATCCTCTCATATTCATTATAGAACAAACAATTAGGGATAATTAGGTCTCTTAGGAGAGCTAGGAAATTTATTTGATTGTTCTTATTTGACATTGATATGATTGGATATGATGAAGACAAGAAATTATGTAAGAACAAGGAAAAGTGCTAGGAAATTGACAAGATTCAACATAAACAAAAGGATATAGATTATAATGTTAGACTTGTGTGAATAATATTGTCGTTGATGTCAAACCAGTCTTCTGTTTCTATACCGGATAGTGCTTGCAAGCCTGGATATCAGTTCGGACATTATGGATATTATGGATGATATATGCAAAGGTGTTGCGGTTATGTATGTGCAGTTTAGGTGTTGCAGTTTTTGGTTAGAAATTACTATGCATCATGGACAGGGTTGTATGATGACCTTCTAAGGTCTTATCAAGTTCTCATTGACCGTGGTATCCCGATGTTAGGAATTATGGTTGATCCCAATATCAAACTATCAGTCATGTGTCTCAGTGTCCGTAGTTTGTAGCATTGGTATCTATTAGAAGTATCTCTTCGAGTTTTCTGATTGTGGTTTCCATGGTACATGTGAAGACTACATTTTGAAGTCATTGAGCATGATCTTGTGGCGATAGATCTGTCCTCTTGGGTCCAAATTTCCCTTGGTATTTTTCCAATAATCATGGTATATACATTGGTAATTGGAAGTATGCAAAGGAATAAGCTTATTGGTAACATGTTGTGCTTGACCGACACACTATTTTATATTTGTTTCCTCCAATATATATACACATGTTCATGTGTGATGGATGTGAGATAGTGAGATGAGACATAAATGAGAAGATCGATCAAGTGTGATGTGCTGAAGTTAGTTGGTCGTGAAAGTAGAAATGTATGCAAGTATTGTAGACAGTGAAGGAAGATAGTAGCAAAGTGGTCCTTTATCGGATCTGTTGTGGAATAGTAGTGCAGAGATCTCTAACCAGATCTTCTGTAAAGTCTTGAGTTTTGAATTTGATCTTAAACTTGGAATTGACCTCATTCATTTGTAGATGTAAACTTTCTCAGTTCAATAATGTCTATTGCAGTGAGCATTCTGACAATTAGTCGTTTCTATCTTTTTGTATTTGCAGTGAGCCATTTTGTAATTTGGTAGTGAGCAACCTGACAATGAGACACCTACTTGTAAACACAACTATAAGTAGTTATGTTTTCTTGAGAGCCAACACTCACCATGGTTTTTCCCATTTTGGGTTTTCCATGTACAAAAATCCAGTGTTCATCTTATGGCCATGTTTCTCATGTTTATACTGCATTAACTATTTTGCTTCAGTCAAGTAAGTGTGATGTTTTGAGGATAGATTAAATTGTTAAAAAAGTTTAGTATTTTTATCTTAAGTGGGAATATTGATTCACCGCCCCTTTCAGTATTCTGGTGCTTTCAACCTATTCAACAATTGGTATCAGTCCCTTGCTTAGAAAGCCTGATAGCTTGAAGGAGATCCGTGTTGGTTGATCTATGAAACCTTTGTACTTGGATGAAGTGTTTCAAATGGATGAATAATTTAAGGAAACCTTTGAAGGGTCAGTGCAAGAAGATGAGTCCACTTTTTGGCCAAAAAGTGGAAGTGTTTTCCCTGATTTTCAAATTTTGTCTCATTTGAGCTTAAATTTTGAAACACTTAGAGATTGAATCTTGGAAAAAGTCAGTAATATAAAATATAGTCCTCTGAGTGTACTTTCCAAATATATAATTTATTTTAATACCCACATAATAAAAAATAACTTTTTAAATGGAGTTCTGAAAACTATGTTTTAAAAATGCATATTTCAGGACCATACCATGCATGTGTACGACCCACACTTTTTGACACAATTAAAATTATTTTCTCAAACCGTGTTGGGAAATGGTTTTTAACACACTGAATATTGATGAGCATATTTTTCTGTATTTTTTTTTCTAATATTTTTTTTTAATTAATTTTTTAATGGCTGTAATTATCGTTTTAAAAATTTGACATGTACGACCCACATAATTTGATGTAAACTTAACATTTTTTGATTTTTTTTTTTTAAATACAAAAGAATGTTGTGTAGATTGATGACATATAATTTTTTTTCCAAAATTCTTTAAAATAAAAAAGTTATTAAATTAACAAAATTAGTTAATATTTCAAATTTATGGACCCGATTTAGTATAAATTAAATGAAAAATAGTTAAAATAATCAATTTTTAAATAAATTTACATATTTAGAATCTAGACAGTATAATCTGAAATGGGTTTTAATTTCGTATAAAAATTCTCTGATTAGAGGTGCGTAAACTATTTCTGAAGTTCATATTTGTGCTTTCATTCACGGTGATTTGAATTTGCAGGTCCATGTCTCAGGTGTGACCATCCCAGGCCTATCCCGGGCCTAATCCCGAGCCAAGTGGCGGGTTGTGGAATCAACTTTCACAAAACGGGCCCCTGTTTTCAAACAAGGGCGGCTTGTGGAAAAAAAAGGAAAAATGCCATTTAGAAACAGGGGCCCGCTTTTAAACAAAACGGGCCCCCGTTTCTAAAAAATGGGCCCCCATTTCTAAAAAAGGGGCCCCCGTTTTATTTAAAAGTGGGCCCCTATTTTAGAACAAAATGGGGGCCCGTTTTTTTTGTTGCAGACCTCCGTTACCTTTTGGCTCGGGATCCCGAAACACAAACGGGCCCCCATTTTTTGCAAACGGGCCCCGTTTATAAGAGTGCATTTTCCAATGCGTGGACTTCCTCGAATTTGTGACTCATTACCTTGCACTTGCCCTGAATATTTGGAAAGTGTTGAATTAGAGAATGAAGAATTGAAGGAGAATGTGAAGATAGAAAATGAATGTTAGGTCCTAGAGGCAACTGAGAGAGGGGGGGGGGATGAATTAGTTAACCAATATAATTTAAACCAAAACAACTTAACCAAAATTATCACTTAATACTGGTGAACCAGTCTGTTATACCGGTGGACAGTTTTAACAGATAAATGCAATATCGGCAAAGATTAAAGCATGAAACAAAAAGAAAAAGTCATCCACAACACATAACACCAATATTTGTACATGGAAACCCTGTAAGGGGAAAAACCATGGTGGGAAACCTTACCCACAATCAGATGATACTCCTGCATATAGTAAGTGTACATAAATGGGGTCTGCACATGCAGAAAGGCCAAGCGCCTAGAGCTCACTGCTCAATCACAAATAGGAGTCACATTGACTACAATTGGATGGTTAAATCCAATAAAAATGTACTGCACAAAATAGCATCTTCATATGCTGGATTCAGTACTGGTATAGTTCTGATATGCTTTCATAAAAACCTTGCTTTACCTTCAAATGATGTCTTCGTGCATAGCTTTGCTTAATCTCACATATACCTTCACACTTAACCTTTTCACATTCCACACTTGATCTTATAAATAAGATCTTACATTTATACCATAACCTAAGACCAGTTTTAGTAGGTCGGCTCTACAAGATATTACAATAAATTCATTTTACAAACAATATATTATCTGAACCAATTGAACATGTCAGCTTAATGCATTTACAATAATAATTAATCATTTCCATAGTGTGCCATGCTGATCTGGAAAAGATAAACCTGTCGATGTAACCCTGGACCTATTTGCCGATAACAGCAAATATGCAAATATGAATATGTGAATAAACAATTTGCCAAGATAGGATGTCCAAAAAATGTCTTCGACATTCCTAGATGTCTTCGATGCTATACCAAGTGCCGGTGATCATTATTTCCTTCCGGTGTACTAGATACTGATGACTATGCAAAAGTCACTTGCTTGTCGGTGAATGTTGTTGGATCTCCAAAGTGCTAGAGTTTTAGTAGGTGTTGACATCAATGACAAAACCATACCAAAATACCAACAATCTCCCCCTTTGGCATTGATGGCAACACAAGATGGAAAAACCATCAAAGTGCCAAAACAAAAATGCCAAGTACGAAACCAACAATCTCCCTAAAGTAACAATCTCTCCCCCTGACAGTAACATGAATTTCCTTAAAATTTTTTGTACCAATCTCTTCCAAAAGATAATGTTTTTCCATAGATATCTCTCCCCCTTTGACATCAGATGCCAAAGTTACAACAAAACCAAGTTCATATACAAAATACCGATTAATTTTAATGTACCAACTACTCCCCCTTTGAAGTAGCTTCCTCATCAAAGCCGGAGTAAGAATATATCTCTGTTAATTCTACTGGTTGATGACAAACATCAATTCTCTAAGTGTCTACCGGTGGGGGTATGACCCCAAGCTATTCTCTAAGATATTCAAAGGTTTCCTTAGACAAAGGTTTAGTGAAAATATCTGCAAGTTGTTCTTTAGTATTCACATAAACCAGTTTTATTTCTTTTGCTTCAACATTTTCTCTTAGAAAATTCAATTTGATTAAAACATGTTTTGTTTTAGAATGTAATACCGGATTCTTAGATATATCAATTGTTACTATGTTGTCACAATAGATAGTTATAGGTTCCAAAGTTACAACAAAACCAAGTTCATATACAAAATACCGATTAATTTCAATGTACCAACTACTCCCCCTTTGAAGTAGCTTCCTCATCAAAGCCGGAGTAAGAATATATCTTTGTTAATTCTGTCAGTTTATGACAAACATCAATTCTCTAAGTGTCTATCGGTGGGGGTATGACCCCAAGCTGTTCTCTAAGATATTCAAAGGTTTCCTTAGGCAAAGGTTTAGTGAAAATATCTGCAAGTTGTTCTTTAGTATTCACATAAACCAGTTTTATTTCTTTTGCTTCAACATTTTCTCTTAGAAAATTCAATTTGATTGAAACATGTTTTGTTTTAGAATGTAATACCGGATTCTTAGATATATCAATTGTTGTTGTGTTGTCACAATAAATAGTTATAGGTTCCTTGCATTTTACCTTTAAGTCTTTCAACATTTGTTTAAGCCATAGTACCTATGTACAGTTAGTTGCTGCTGTAACATATTCTGATTCAGCTGTTGATAAAGATGTACAACTCTGTTTCTTACTTAACCAAGAAACTAATCTGCTTCCAAGAAAAAATGCTCTGCCGATGGTGCTTTTTCTATCATCAATGTCTCCTACCCAATTTGCATCTGTGTATGCACATAGGTCAAAATTTTCATCTCTAGGATACCATAATCCAAGATTTTTAGTGCCTTGTAAGTACTGGAAAATCCTTTTTACTACTGATTCATGATTTTCTCTAGGATTACTCTGAAATCTTGAAACAATACATATTGCATTCATGATATCAGGTCTGGTTTGTGTCAAATACACTAAACCTCCTATCATAGATTTGTACCTAGTTGGATTCACAAGTGTAGATTCATCCCTTAAGATAGTTTGTCATTTGTAGTCATATGTGTGCTTACCGGTTTAGAGTTTTCCATCCCAAATTTATTAAGTAACTCCTTTAAGTATTTTTATTGACTTAAGAATATACCTTTATCAGTTTGTGATATCTGCAATCCTAAAAAGAATCTTATTTCACCAATCATAGACATTTCAAATTCTTGCTGCATTTTAATAGAAAAGTCTTTACACAATCCATCTTCTCCTCCAAAAACTATATCATCGACAAAAACTTCTATAGCCAAGATGTCATCATTAGTCACTTTATAGTATAGATCTATCAGCATTACCTTTGGAAAAACCAATCTTCAAAAGATACTTATCTAATCTTGCATACCAAGCTCTTGGAGCTTGCTTCAATCCATACAAAGCTTTCCTTAACCTGCAAACCATATCTTTGTCATCTGTCAAAGAAAATCCATCAGGTTGTTCAATGTAAACTTCCTCTTCAAGATCTCCATTCAAAAATGCACATTTAATATCCATCTGATATACTTTGTAGTTCTTATGTGCTACAAAAGCCAAAAATAATCTAACTGCCTTAATTCTAGCTACCGGTGCAAAGGTTTCATTATAGTCAATTCCTTCTTTTTGAGAGTATCCCTTACACACTAGTCTTTCTTTATTTCTGATAACCTTACCATCTTCATTAAGTTTGTTTCCGAATACCCATTTGGTTCCAATTACATTTTTATCTTTAGGTCAGGGAACTAATGTCCAAGTATTGTTTTTCTCAATTTGTTCTAATTCTTCTTCCATAGCTTTAGTCCAATACTTATCTTCACATGCCTCATTAACTGATGATGGTTCAATTTGAGAAATAAGACATACCTCTTCATTTACCAATCTTCCTCTAGTCATAACTCCTTTATGCTTGTTTCCAATTATCTGATCTTTAGAATGATTCAGTCTTACATATCGGGGTGTCTTTGTTTGTTGTTGTTCTTCAGTCATAGTGGAATTTTTAGATGATACCGGTGTAACTGGATCTTCATTCTTTATCGGTGGATTCAGTGTAGGTTCATTTATAATTTCTATTGCCGGTTCAAAATCTATATACCTTGAACTTCCTCTGAATTGTTCATCAATCTTTACATTTGTGCTCTCAACAATTTTCTGCAATCTCTTGTTCGATGTTTTACTCTTAGATGAATAACCAAGAAATATTCCTTCATCACTTCTAGGATCAAATTTCCCAATGTACTCATCTCTTCTAATGTAACATTTACTTCCAAATATTCTGAAATATTTAAGAGTGGGAGTAATACCAAACCATAGTTCATGAGGGGTCTTACCGGTTTCACCTTTGATGTGAACTTTGTTGAATGTATAGACCAATGTGCTTACTGCCTCTCTCCAATATACATGTGGTAATTTTTCTTCTGATAGCATACTTCTGGCTGCATCCAAGATAGTTATGTTTTTCCTTTCAACAACTCCATTTTGCTATGGTGTCCGAGGTGCTGATAGCTGTCTTCTGATTCCATTCACTTCACAGAATGAATTAAATTCCTTAGATGTAAATTCTCCTCCTTTTTCTGATCTTAAACATTTGATTTTCTTACCGGTTTCATTTTCAACCATTGCTTTGAACAATTTAAACTTTCCAAGTGCTTCTGATTTTTCTCTGAGAAAAGTAACCCAACACATTCTAGAATAGTCATCAATAATCAACATGAAATATCTGTCACCTTGTAAGCTTTTAGTTCTAGCTGGACCACATAAATAAGTATGAATTAAATCAAGAGTATTATTGGATTTTTCTAGAATACTTTTGAAACTAGCTCTAGCTTGTTTTCCAAATTGACATTCCTTACATATTGTATTGTGAGGTTTGACAATTTTAGGTAAGTCTCTAACTACCTTAGTAGTACTAATCTTTACCATGCAATCAAAGTTTACATGACAGAGTCTTTTATGCCATAGCCAACTTTCATCAATGTGTGCAATCAAGCAAGTCTTTTCACTATTATTCAAATGAAAGATGTTACCTCTAGTCTGATTACCGGTTGCAATTTCTAAACCAGTTTTGTTCATGATTTTGCATTTTCCAATTTTAAATTGTAACTAAAATCCTTTCTCAACTAATTGACCAACATTCAAAAGATTATGCTTCAAACCTTCAACATAGTAGACATTGTCAGTGTTATGCTTACCATCAAGAGATATTGAACCCTTACCTCTGATTTGACAAGCTTTGTCATCTCCAAATCTTACTAAGCCTCCAGTATATTCTTGAAAGTTCAAGAATTTACCTTTATCACCTGTCATATGATGTGAGCATCCAGAATCAATAATCCATTCATCTTTTACCTCAATCTTTGCTGCCAAGGCTTTCTCTACCAGTTGGACTGCAAGTGTCGGTTGATCTTCTGTTATAGCAACAAAAACCCATCCATTGTCTGTCGGATCATCATCAGAATCATCAGTTACTCCTTCATCAGCTACATAACAAGATTTGTCCTTATTCTTCTTAAATCTGTATCTCTGATATTTAGGGTTAGGTTTTTATGTCCTTCTAGCTTCTTCTCTTAGTCTAGGATGCCTATCAGGGCATCTTGAAGCCATATGACCAATCTTATTACAGTTAAAACATTTAAAGGGTGCTTTACCTTCATACTTATTTCCAACTAGACCTTTAGGCATTTTTCTTGCAAATAGTGCTTCAAGCTCTTCAAGTTCTTCATTTTCTTTCTTGCTTTCCTCAAGTTCTCTAGCATAAAAATCTTTCCAATCAGATTTGTCAAATGATGATGCAGATGAAGTTGATGGTTTAAAGGCTAAATCTATTTTTATAGTAGCAATAGGACCAAATTCCTCAATTTCAAAGGTTGAAAGTTTTCCAATCAATGTATCCCTAGTTACTGATGTATTAGGCATTGTTCTTAGCTCATTTATTGCAGTAACCTTCATTTTATATGCCGGTGGCAATCCTCTTAAAACTTTTGAAACAATTTCATCTTCACTTAAGGTTCCTCTACAACATTTAATACCCAAAATAATTTCATTTACTTTTTCCATAAAAGCAGAAATCCTTTCATTTTCTTCCATTTTCAGATTTTCATACCTGATCTAGAAGCTTTCAAGTTTTGCAATTTTGACTGTGGAATCTCCTTTATTTAGTGTTTCCAAATGATCCCAAAATAGCTTTAGTAGTTGATCTGTATGATAATCCCATGATTTTATGATCTGTTAATGCACTCAAGAGTGCTTCCCTTGCTTTGCAATCATTTTCCTCATCTTTAGTCAAGTTAGGTGGATTAGGCTGACCAGGAGTAGGAGTAGTATAACCATTCTTTGTAACTTCCCAGATGTCCTTTCCAATGTAATTCAGACGTGTCTCCATTCTGATCTTCCATATTCCATAGTTGGTTCGATCAAGTTTAGGACTGTCCTTCCTAAAATAGTTAGTAGACATTGGATCTCCTCAAGCTATTAAACTTTTGCAAAAAGAGGACTATGCTCTGATACCAATTGTTAGGTCCTAGAGGCAACTGAGAGGCGGGGGGGGGGGGGGGGGGGGGTGAATCAGTTGACCAATATAATTTAAACCAAAACAACTTAACCAAAATTATCACTTAATACTGGTGAACCAGTCTGTTATACTATTGGATAGTTTTAACAGATAAATGCAATACCGACAAAGATTAAAGCATGAAACAAAAAGACAAAGTCATCCACAACACATAACACCAATATTTGTACATGGAAACCCTGTAAGGGGAAAAACCATGGTGGGAAACCTTACCCACAATCAGATGATACTACTGCAGATAATAAGTGTACACAAATGGGGTCTGCACATGTAGAAAGGCCAAGCACCTAGAGCTCACTTCTCAATCACAAATAGGAGTCACATTGACTACAATTGGATGGTTAAATCCAATAAAAATGTACTGCACAAAATAGCATCTTCATATGCTAGATTCAGTTCTGGTGTAGTTCTGATATGCTTTCATAAAAACCTTGCTTCACCTTCAAATGATGTCTTCATGTATAGCTATGCTTAATCTCGCATATACCTTCACACTTAACCTTTTCACATTCCACACTTGATCTTACAAATAAGATCTTACTTTTATACCATAACCTAAGACGAATTTTAGTAGTCATCTCTACAAGATATTAAAATAAATTCATTTTACAAACAATATATTATCCGAACCTATTGAACATGTCGGCTTAATGCATTTACAATAATAATTAATCATTTGCATAGTGTGTCGTGCTGATATGGAAAAGATAAACCTGCTGGTGTAACCCTGGACCTATTTGCCAGTAACAACAAATATGCAAATATGAATATGTCAATAAACAATTTGATAAGATAGGATGTCCAAACAATGTCTTCGACATTACCAAATGTCTTCGATGCTATACCAAGTGCCGGTGATCATTATTTCCTGCCAATGTACCAAATACTGGTGACTGTGCAAAAGTCATTCTTTGCAAAATAGGAAGTCAAAGCCGATACATGGAAGAAGCTAGAAGATGAGAACAAATCCCAGAATCAGAAATCAAATGAAAGAAGACCACTGATCTGACAACCCAATGCATAAATGTAGTCATCTTTTAATGGCTATTGTTTTAAATGCAATAAATTTGGATACAAGGTAGTGAATTGTAGAAGCATTCAATGTTATAGTTGCAAGATGTTTGGACATAAGGCTAGTCTTTGTAGAAATCATGTTGTAAATCAAAATCATAACCTGATTGTTGAAAACAAGAAGAGTTATAACTTTCAAGGACAATGTTACAATTTCAATATCTCTGGACACAAGGCTAGTCAATGTAGATACAAATCTCATCCGACAAGATTTCAGAAGAAAATTGCTAGTTGTTTCAAGTGCAATCAACCCAGACATTATGCTAACTAATGCATGAAAGGAAATGAATACAAATCTGTTGAAAATAGTACAATGAAGAGTGATGAATCAAAGAAGGAGGAAAACTTGGTTTGGAGAAAGAAGAATGAGAATAAAGGAAGTAAGCCCAAAGTACTGAAATCTGGTGCAGGCACCTCTTCCTTTGGAAATTAAGTCCAAATCCTCAGGTTAGGGGGAGTGTTGATCTAAAAGAGAAATATTCCAACCTACCTATATGAATGGATCATGTCACTAATTCGGCATGATAGTGCTTATGCTATCTAGTAATCAGAGGAATCATGTTGACATCATGAAAAAGAATGTTCTTGCCGATAAAACCCTAATAAAGCATTTCTAGTGAGATAAGTATCGGTTATTGAGGCCATTTCTTTCATATCAGTTAAATTTTCTTGAGATCATTGCAAATAGTAGAGCAGCAATAAAGTGAGCAATGAAGAGAAATCATGGAGGGAAAAATGATCATTGGAGGATCCAACAATGATGAATTTGAGATCATGGACAAAGTGCTCCTAGATGAATTCAGCCCAGAGAAAATCAGAATTGTTGAATTAGGCCTGAAGGATGTTAAATTACAAAGAGTCAAAGAGTTAGAAGGAAAAGGTCTGAATCTATGGATTGAATCCTTTGGTTTGACAATACAAGAGTAATCAAAATAATCCTTAGATGTGTGCAAGGTAGCTTCATCATGTTGAATAAACCCTATCCAATCATGAAGAAAATCATTTTCATGATCATCGGCTTGAGCGATAGTGGAGGTGTTCCAACAAAGAAATCAATTTTGAATATGGAAGTGGAAGCCCTAACTGGTGTGAAGGGTGATCAATGAGCCTTTATCATCAAAATTGTGGTGAGATATGTTGCTTATGGCATCTCTTATCAAGTTTATTTCAGAAATAAGGAAGGAGCCACTTCAACAGTCATAGTATATATGGCATATATGTTTGTGATGGAGAATAGATCATTTGACTTGTATGAATTTCTAAGAGAATTGATGTTAGAAAAAATCATAATGACAAAAGAGAAGAATTATCCTTTCCAGTATGGGTCATTACTTGTAAGATTAGTCATGTACTATTTAGAATCCTTTCCAAAAAAAAGATAATATCATTTGGGAATCTGGTGTGCCGATTGGAAGACAAATTTTTGGATAACAAAGAAGAAATGTACAATAATTACTTTAGATCATTTGTGGATATGTGGAGTGTTGGCTTGGTTTTTCTTTCTTTCTCTTCTAGTTATGGAGAATCATCTTCTAGAAAGAAGGAAAGGAGACAATTTATTCCCGTTGAAGCTTCAGTGTCAAAGAAAAGCAAGATTGAAGATTTTGTTGTAATTGATGATCCAAAACCCCCTACAGCCAGAGGAGTTTCAGAATAGGATAAGTAGGAAGCTAGAGATGATGAGTCTAATATGTCAAAGTTGATTATTAGTAAAAACAAAATTTTGAAGATTGGTGTAAAATAGATGACCTCAGTCAAGTCAAATAGAATTGAGAGTATTTTGATGAAGCACCTGATCCAAAATAATATCAATCTAGTAGATATCAATAATCTGCTTTAAGAATCATTGACATAAATCTTAAAAGAAAGGATGACCGAGGAAGAAGAAGGTTTGGATATGCAGAGTATGCTAAATGAATGCACTATTTTCCAAAGGAACTTGTCAATATGCATAGAGGAATTGAGAGATTTCATTTGTGGTGCTAGTAGAATCTATAGATATTGTATCTCTTGGGCGACAACAACTGTAAAGCATTTAGGTAAAATTGATGCTATTGAAGTCGATCTGACAAGCCTAGGAAAATATTTTTATTTTTTGAATGATAAAGATGGTGAGTAGAGGAGAAGAGTTAAATCTCTTCATTCTGAGATTGTTCTATTGCAAAGATAGAAAGAAGACTTTGTGAGCATATTTTGGAAAGTTAAGAAGATTGTGGAAGCCAAACTAGAACACTTTTTCAGGTTTGCTTGAGAATGCAGAAGAATATGAGCAGAATTGAACTACTCTAAATATTTTTGCAAATTTAGTTGATGTGCTAGTTGAGTGTAGAATCCTTTTAGTAAGTATCAAGTTGGCTACACATTCTTAGGAAGTCCTTTCGGAATTGAAGGAAAATTACAGGCTCATATTTCTAAAGAAGAGTAGATGAAGATTTCCTTGTGCAAAGAATCACATTTTTTGATGTCCTCTCTTTTTGTTTCCTTTATTCTTGATCAGAGACATCCTTTGTCCTTTATGTCAAAAAGGGGGAGAAAGTAAAGGAACATGTGTTCAGGTTTTGAGGGATTGCATAAGGTGGAGTTGGCACAATCATGTTTTGAATATGTTTTGGCATCAATGACAAAGGGGGAGATTGTTAGACTGGTGTGAATAATGTTCTCATTAATGTCAAACTATTCTTTCAGTTCTATATCAGATCTAGTGCTTGCAGGCCCAGATATCAGTCTAGACATTATGGATATTATGGATGATATATGCAAAGGTGTTGTGGTTTTGTATGTGCAATCTAGGTATTGCAGTTTTTGGTTAGAAGTTACTATGCAACATGGACATGGTTGTATTATGACCTTATAAGGTCTTATTGAGTTCTCATTAACTGTTGTATCCTGGTGTTAGGAATTATGGTTGATCCTTGTAGCATTCATGTGTCCCAGTGTCAGTACTTTGCATTATTGGTATCTATCAAAAGTATCTCTTCAAGTTTTGTGATTGTGGTTTCCTTAGTACATGTGAAGACTAGATTTTAGAGATATTGAGCATGATCTTGTGGTGATAGGTTCACCCTCTTGGGTCTGGATGTCCCTTGCCCCTTTTTCTGGTAATCATGGTATATGCATTGGTAATTGAAACTATGCAAAGGAATTGTGTAGAAGTATTGTAGAGGTTGACATAAGCTTATTGGTAACATGTTGGGCTTGGTCAACACACTATTTTGTATTTGTTCCCTTCGATATATATACACATGTTCATGTGTGATGGAAGTGGGACAGTGAGATGAGACATAGATGAGAAGATCGATCAAGTGTGATGTGCTAAAGATAGTTGGAAATGAAAGTGGTAGTGTATGCGAGTATTGTAGACATTGAAGGAAGATAGTAGCACAATAGTCCTTTCTGGATCTGTTGTGGAAAGGTAGTGCAAAGATCTCTAACTAGATCTTTTGTTAAGTTTCAGTATTGAATTTGATCTTAAACTTGGAACTAACCTCATTCATTTGTAGATGCAAACTTTCTTAGTTCAATCCTTTCTATTGCAATGAGCATTTCAGCAGTTAGCCATTTTTGTCTTTTTGTATCTGTAGTGAGTTGTTTTGTAATGTAGCAATGAGCCACCTATTTGTAAACACAACTATAACTATTTATATTTTCCTGAGAGCTAACACTATCTGTGGTTTTTCCCATTTTGGGTTTTCCACGTACCAAAACTCAGTGTTTATCTTGTGGCTATGTTTCTCATGCTTATACTACATTAACTATTTTGCTTCAAACAAGTCAATGTGATGTTTTGAGGATAGATTCAATTCATAAAAAAATTTAGTATTTTTATCTTAAGTAAGAATAATGATTCATCACCCCCCCTCTCAGTATTCTGATGCTTTCAACCTATTCAACATAGTAAACCAATTCAAAAGCACAAATCTAGAAATGAGACATAGAAAAGAAACTGTCATTGAAATTTGGAGCTAAAATTGTTGGTTAGATGTGGTAGGCACCCTAGAATTGAAGGTGTTTCAATTAGTTAAAACTTTGGATTTTGAATCAAGATACTACATATCACTCCCTCCAAAATTCAGCCAAAAAGTGTCAGCCACATGTGAAAATTGGCATAGACTAGGGTTTTTTTCTTGTTCAAAATTTGAGATTGTGTCTTAGTCTACACTCTACAACTCTACAATTCTTAGTTGTCGAATGTGAACCTACACATAAAAAATAGGGGAAATTGTTGTGTTGTATAGGGGTTTTCCTGAGTAAAAACCTAGGTAGGATTTAAACTCCACTACAATTATGATGATTATAAAAGAGAGCTTACCCCTAGTAGGATAGAGCACAAAAACCTTATGGAAATATATAATGGACAAATGATACCTTTTCTATGATATTATTTCATTGAAGGCTCATGAAAGGTTGATGTTTCTTGATAGGAGTTAATGCATGCCTTCATTCATGGAGGAATACATAAACTTGATCATAATTTCTAACTTGAATGCTTGAATGCTAGACTTCAGTTCTCTCCTCTATTTCCTTGAAGATGCCTAATTTTTGCTCAATTGGAGTGATAGGAATTTAATTCTTGTAGAGATATGTTCAAATGAGGGGATGCGAGTTGTATTTATACACAACTTCACACATTTTGCGTTGAATATTTTAAGAAGGATGACATAGAGAAGCACTTTCTTGCTTAACAACTTCTCATTTGTTAAGGATTCAAATTTGGGTCAAATTTGAATGGACCATGGCACTAGGTGCCATAGACCAGGAGGAATAAGGTGTTGGGAACCATAGTCTTATCCTTTTGAGCCAAAATCAAGGTTAGTGAGCATAAAATCAAGGTTAGTCTTCCAAATTTCACCATGGATTGAGCACAATTAATCAATAATTAGGGACATAAGGTAAAACCACCAAAGTGATCTCAAATTAGTGTGAAATTATATAAGGATAAAATTTACAACACTATATTCAACCCCCACTTTAGTAGGAGTGTGCATGTATGTCCATATTATCAGTAAAGTAAAATATAACATAAAAAATACTTTCATCAATACATTAAAGAGACAAGAGAAATTAAAACCCCTAGGACTTAGGATCTTATTGATCTAAAATATCAAGGTAAAAGGAGGAACATGATCAATACAGGTTACACATACACATGGAGCATGAAAGAAAAAAGAAGGATATTTCATCTAGGTCTATTAAGGGCTACTTACTAGGAGTCATAAGAGAAGAGGGTCAACAAGGCTAGCAAGTTGCATCATGCTAGTTGACTCTTGTAAAATAACACAAAGAAAACTATCTGTTTGTTAGATAATCTAAAAAAGGTGACTACAAAATGGGTTCTACAACATGCACCAAATACAAAGATTACAAAGTCAAACCTCTATTTTCTAGTGTAATGGAAGGAAAGAGGTATTCACTAGTTTAGCTATGTAAAAAAGGAATGAGATTATTTCCAATATTTTATAATATTAGAGAAGGATGAAGTCAATAGATTCTATCTCCAATGTTTGAATGATGATTCAATTCAATATGTTGATATTCAACAAATATCCACAATGCTAAATACTCAAATCGCATCACCAAAATGCTAGTAGGTATAGGAATGCAACACATTCTTGTACAATGGTACCAAAATAGTCATACTTGACTAAATACTAACTATGGATATTAGAAACTAACACCAAAGCTCCAAAAACTTCAAGATATGTCATTATAAGCCATTTGAAACAACTAAAAATAGATTCCACACATCTGTATAATCACATTGCTATTGTTGGATATTGGATTTGTTGGAATGTGTTTTTGTCGTTGATGTCAACATATTCTTGTGTTACACAGAATTGGTTGTTGCAGTTAGTTGGTTTTGGTGATCTGGTGTAGATGTGCTAATGAGGTTTATGGGATTTTGAGATGCTTATCTCTAGTTGATTCAGTATGAGATTCATTATTCTATGAGGTGATTTGGTTGAGTTATGAGGTTCGGTATATGGAATGGTTTTTCTTTTTTTAGTGTTACAGAGTTGTGGTATTTGATTGATATTGCTTTGGAATGATTATATCTTGAGTTGTGAATTTTGGAGAGTGTTTGGGACGTGCATGTGTGTCTTTTGATAAGATGGTTAATGATTTGGAACTTAGCAAGTGTATCTTATAGTTTGTCAGTTGGTGTTCTTGAGCTTCGATGATGTTGTTAATGATGATTCTTATTATCCGAGTTGTTGCAGTGATTGCGGTGGAATTCATGTTGCTTTTTGATGTTCTTTGATTGTGTCCTATGTATTTTGGTGGTCCGTGTTGATCATGGTGTGCATTATTGAAGATTTATTGGTTTGGTGGTATCTTTCGTGTTATGTGACATATTTGGTGGTGTAGCATGTTGCGGATGATCTTGGAAAAATATTTGGTGGTGTCGCATTTTCAAGGATTTGATTTGGGTCCATGTTAGGTCCTTGTTGACATTGTATTGGTCTAGCTATGGATTTATGTATCATGTGATATAATTTTGTAATTAGGTCTTATGTGTTGAGCTGACCTTAAGATTAAGGCTAATGACTTATATAAATAAGTGTTGTAATCATGTAAGTTTTATGTTTGTAATTGTGTTTATAATTTGAGAGGTTATTGTATGTGTGAACGAGTGAATTTATCATTTGGAAGTGTAGAAGAGCAAATACGAGTTGTTGTGTAGATAGTGTACTTAACTGGAACTGTCATCAGGCATTTGGAATTGCTATTCTTTCAGTTCATGTAATCCAGATTGTTGTTTGATCTTTGTAAGGTAGTGAGCCTTCCCAGGGTTGTATCCCTTTGTTGTTTTGAGTAGTGAGCTCTAGAAAATATGCTTGAATGCATGTGCATTCCCCATTGTAATATTTTCACATACTACTGCAGAGTATTATCTTACTGCGGGTAAGTACCTACCATGGTTTTTCCCTTAACTGGGTTTTCCACGTCAAAAATGTATGAGTTATGTGTATTGTTGATGTTGTGATTATTTATATTATTGATGTTCCTAATCAGATCTAAAGTTGTGGTTAATTTTTTTGAGTTTGGTGAAAACTAATTCACCCCCGCCCCCACCCCCCCCCCCACCTCAGTTTTCATGTTGCTTTGCTGCCAACAATTGATATCAAAGCTAGATCCTCTGGAAGGAGCTTGGCTACTTGAGGACATTTGAGATGGAAGGTGTTATTTTCAAGAAGGAGATTCTGAGGTTTGATGGAACTAATTACTCCATATGGAAGCATCCAATGGAAGTTCACTTGAATTGTCTTGGAGAAGATTATTGGAAGATCACAAAGAATGCATACATTGTTCCTCCGAATGGTCCTGTTACTGCAACTAAGATCAAGGATGTTGAAAGTAATATTAGATATAAAGAAGCATTACTGAGTGCCTTGATTGGTGTAGAGAGGACTAATGTGATGGGATTGCAGAGTGCACATGAGATTTGGGTGAATCTTGAAACCCTGTATGAAGGAGATAAACATTGGAAAGTTGCTAAATTGTAGATCTTGAAAGAAAAGTATGATTTGCTAAGAATGGGAGAAGATGAGAATATTTCATCCTTTATAGCTAAAGTGAATGATCTTGTGCTAAACATTAGATGTGTCGGTGGAGACCTTGAAGAAGATGAGATTGTGGCTAAAGTATTAAGATCTTGGCCTCCTTATAAATATAAAGTTGCTACTATTAATGAGATCCAGAATGTGAAAACTATGACGAGAGATATGCTGGTTGAAAATCTTGTTGCTTTTGAATTGAGAAAAATTGGTGAATCACATGGTAAAACTAAGACTACATTTAAAGCTACTATATCGGGGAAGAAAAAGTATGATCCAAGAGAAAGTTCAACTAGGGTGTCCAGATATGAAAGAGAAATGAGAGAGATGGAAGAAAAAGAAAGAGAGCTAGAAGAGAATGAAGCACTTCCAGAAGGGAGTTGGTAAGTATGAAGGGAAGTTACCTTTGAAATTCTTTTCTTGAAATAAGATTGGTCATTTTGCTTCTAGGTGTCTTGAAAGAGCTAAAAAAGTGTCAAAATATGATAAGCCTTATGAGACTAACCAGAAGTATAGATATTAGAAGAAGTGCTATTATGCTACTGATGAATGTGTGACAAATGAGAAGTCTGAGAAAGCGAATTTTGAAGATTAATTTGTTACTCATTGCTATCAAGGAAGATGATCTGGTGCCTATTGATTCTACAAGTTTTACTGTTGAAGAGAAAGCTTTGGCTGCTAAGATTGATGAGAAAGATGAATGGGTGATTAACAGTGGTTGTTCACATCATATGACAAGAGATAAAGGTATGTTTTTTAATATGGAGAAGTATGATGGCGGTTTGGTTAGATTTAGAGACAATAAAGCTTTTGTAATCCGTGGTAGAGGTTCTATTTATCTTGATGGTAAGCATAATACTAATGATGTTTTATATGTTGAAGTTTTGAAGCATAATATTTTGAGTGTTGGAGAGATGGTTGATAAGGGATATGATTTGCAATTCAATAATGGGAAATGTAAGATCTTGAATAGATCTGGTATAGAGATTGTAACAAGTACTAAGACTAAAGGTAATATATTTCATCTGAATGTTGGTGAGAAGAGTTATTTGATTACTCAGGTTGATGAGAGTTGGTTGTGGTATAGGAGAATGTGTCATTTTAACTTTGACTACATGATTAAGATTAGTTCTACTCAAGCTATTAAAAATCTACCGAAGATAGTGAAGCCTACTAATCTGGTATGTAAAGAATGTCAATTGGGAAATCAAACAAGAATTTCATTCAAGAGAAAATTGTATACATATAATGGATTATTAGATCTTGTGGATAATTATTTATGTGGACCTTCTAGAGTGAGAAGCTTGCAAGGAGAAAAATACTTTATGTTGTTGATTGATGACTATTCTAGGATGATGTGGGTTACTTTTCTAAGGGAGAAATTCGAAGCACTAAAAAAATTCAAAATATTCAAAGCTGAAGTTGAGACAAAGACAAGATTGAACCTAAAGTGCCTAAGGTCTTACAGAGGAGGAGAATTCATTTTTGGAAAGTTTAATTATTTTTGTGAAGAGCATGGAATCCAGAGACAATTGTCTACTGCAAGAACCTCTCAGTAGAATGGAGTTGTTGAAAGAAAGAACATAATTGTTTTGGATGCTGCTAGAACTATGATGATTGAAGGAAATGTTATGCATATCTACTAGAGAGAAGCTGTTAGTACTATTGTATACACATTCAATCGGGTGCATATAAAAGTTGATATCAGTGAGACCCCTTATGAGCTATGGTTTGGTCATGTTCCTACAGATAGATATTTTAGAATCTTTGGAAGAAAATGTTATATCAAAAGAGATGAAGATATAAGAAAATTTGATGCGAGATGTGATGAAGGAATTTTTTTAGGATATTATACTAAGAGAAAAGTCTACCAGTGTTACAAGAGACTGAGAAAGATAGTGGAAAGTATGAATGTGGAGGTAGATGAAAATAATGGGAAGCAAATCAAAGCATGTAGATATGTGTTTGATGATCAGGATGTTAATTCAAAGAAAGTTTAGAGTCTGGGCATGAAGCAGAGTGATCCGATAGAGGTAGAGATAGTGAATGTTGATGCTTCTATCGGTGAAGAAGTTCAATATCCTGAAAAATCAGAATAATCGGAAGACCCCGAGGTATGTATGACTAAATCATTTAGAGAATCAAATTATTGGTGATAAAAATAAAGGTGTGATGACTAGGAGAAGAATTGTTGTTGAAGAGACATGTTTGATTTCTAAAATTGAGCCTAAATATGTTGAAGTCTGTAAAGATGAAAATTGGATAAAAGCTATGGAAGAAGAGCTAGATCAGATTAAAAATAACAAAATATGGGAACTTGTTTCGAGACCTAAGGACAAGAATGTAATTGGTACTAAATGGGTGTTCTGGAATAAGCTGAATGAAGCTGGAGAAGTTTTAAGAAACAAAGAAAGACTGGTCTATAAGGGATATTCACCAATGGAAGGTATTGATTTTGAGGAGACATTTTCTCTAGTAGCTAGAATTGAAGTTGTTACACTATTTCTTGCATATGGTGCTCACAAGAAAATCAAGGTATATCAGATGGATGTGAAGTCAGCCTTTTTGAATGGTGAGTTGAAAGAGGAAGTCTATATTGATCAACTAGATGGATTTTCATTCTCAAATGAAGAAGACATGATTTATAGATTGAAGAAAGCATTGTATGGACTTAAACAAGATGCTAGAGCTTGGTATGCTAGATTGGACATGTATTTGATGAAGTTGGGATTTTGTAAAGGTAATGTTGATAGCAATGTGTACTTCAAGATTGATAATGACAATATTTTGATTGTTGAAGTTTTTGTTGATGATAATATTTTTGGAGGAGATGGTTATTTGAGTAAGAAGTTTGCTGATGATATACAAAAAGAATTTGAGATGTCTATGATAGGTGAGATGAAGTTCTTTCCAAGATTGCAAATTACATAGTTAGATAAAGGAATTTTCATATCTCAATCTAAGTATGTGAAGTAATTGTTGAAGAAGTTTAAGTTAGATGATTCTAAACCTGTTGGTACTCCTATGGTGACTAGATGTACAATGACAAAAGATGATGAATCTCTAAAGGCTAACTATACCCTGTATAGATTTATGATTGGTGGACTGCTTTATTTGACTCAGACTAGGCCTAACATTATGAATGTTGTATGCCTTATTGCAAGATTTTAGGTTGATCCTAAGGAAAGTTATGTTACTGCTATAAAGAGGATATTCAGATACTTGAAGGGAATAGTTGATTATGGTTTGTGGTATCCAAAGGAAGATGATTTCACTTTGAATGCTTATACTTATCCTAATTAGGAAGGTGATGTTGATGATCAAAAGAGTACTACCAGTGGAACATTCTTTTTGGGAAAGAAGTTTGTTGCTTGGACAAGTAAGAAACAAGATTTTATTTATTTATCTACTGTAGAAGCTAAATACATTATTGTTGCTAGCAACTGTACTCAGGTACTTTGAATGAAGCAGATGCTGAAGGATATTAGAGTGAAATCTTTCATACCATGCTCTAGGTGCTTGTTTCAAACCATATAATGCTTTGTTCAATTTACATACCTAATCTTTATTCTTGTCTTCAACAAATCCTTCAGGTTGTTCAATAAAAACTTCTTCTTCTAATATACCATTCAGAAATGCAGATTTGACATCCATTTGATATACCTTGAAATTTTTGAAAGCAGCATATGCCAACAATGTTCTTACTCCTTCAAGTCTTGCCACAGGTGCAAAAGTCTCACCATAATCAATTCCTTCTTCTTGAGCATATCCTTTGCAAACTAGTCTTGCTTTATTTCGAATGACCTCACCTTTTTCATTTAGCTTGTTTCTGAAAATCCACTTTGTACCGATTACATTTTTGTCCTTTGGTCTTGGGACCAGTGTCCATGTGTCATTCTTCTTGATTTGATCAATCTCTTCTGTCATAGCATTTACCCAATCTTCATTGTTAAATGTTTCTTTTACTATTCTCAGTTCAAATTCAGACATCAGACGTGTTCTGTCTTAGTTTATTCCTTGTCATCACTGGATCATCCTTATCTCCTATAATTTGACTTGATGCATGATTCCTTCTAACATAGTTGTCTAATATAGGCTCGGTAGGCTCTGTATGATCTTCTTCATCACTCGATAATTGGATATTCTCTTCATTTCCTTCAACAGTCTTCTTGGTAGAACTTCTCGGTTGAACATATACAAATCCTTCATAATCTTCTGGTTCTTTGGAGTTTCGTTGATCATTTCTTTTTGCAAATTCATCAATTTTCACATTTGCAGTTTCTACTATTTTGTTAGATGATTTGATCAGACATTTAAATGCTTTTCTTCTAGAAGAATAACCTAGAAATGTTCCTTCTTCACTTTTCTGATCAAACTTACCATTTTTGTCATCTTTGTGAACATAGCATCTACTTCCAAAGATTTAAAATAACTTACATTAGGTTTCTTGTCATACCAAATTTCATATGGTGTCTTCAAAGTTCCTTTCTTTAGTTGTACTCAGTTTAGGGTGTAAACAGTAGTGCTGATTGCTTCTCTCCAAAATGTTTGAGGTACCTTCTTTTCTATCATCAAGGTTCTGGCACAATCCACAATAGATCTATTTCTTCTCTTAGCTATTCCATTTTGTTGTGGAGTTCTCAGTGCAGAGACTTGTCTTTTAATACCATGATCATTTTAGTATAAGTTAAACTCATCAAATGTGAACTCTCCTCCTCTATCTGATCTAAGACATTTCAGTTGTCTTCATGTTTCATTTTCAACTCTTGCCTTGTACCATTTAAACATTTGAAAAGCTTCTGATTTTTCTTTTAAAAACATAACTGACATCATCCTTGAATAATCATCCACAAATAATATGAAATATTTGTCACCATAATAACTTTGAACTTTCATAGGACCACAAAGATCATTATGCACAAGATCTAAATTTCCCTTAGAAGTGTAGGACTTACTTGTAAAGCTTGATCTTGTCATTTTTCCCATCTGGCATCCTGGACATGTAGCATTCTCAAGTTTCTCAAGACTCAGTAGACCTCTTACTCAGTGCTTCTTACTTATTTTGATCAGATTATCAAAATTTACATGACAAAACCTTTTATGCCATAACCAGGTATCATCTATCTTTGCATAAAGACAATTATTTCGAGTTGAGTCAAGGTGAAATGTGTTACCTCTTGTTTGTGTCCCGGTAGCTGCTAACTTTCCATGCTTGTCATGAACTTTGACAATTCCTTTTCAAAACTCTATTCGGTATCATGTATTGTTTAGCTATGCTACACTCAATAAATTGTATTTCAAACCTTCAACCCAATAAACATCATTACATTTAGCATTGTCAAGAAGTGTTATAGATCCTTTACCTCTTACTGGACATGGTGCATCATTACCAAATCTTATATAACCTCCATCATAATCTTTTAATATAACAAACTTGTGTTTATCACCTGTGATGTGATGTGAGCATCCACTATCTATGATCCAGGAATCATTTTTACTTACGTGAGATATTAGGGATTTTTCTTCATACCTTTCTTCATCTGATCCATCTTTGATAGCCACATAAATAACTTCCTTTGTATCAGTTTCATCTGATTTATCATCATTTGATTCCTCATCAGCTATTAGGCATGTCTTTTTATCTCTTCTCCTAAAGTCTCAGTATCCTTTGTAGTGATTATCTTTGTGTCTGTCATCTTGGTAATCTCTCTTTTCACTAGATTCTTTGTCAAGATAGTTAGAAGCCATATGTCTAATTCTATCATAGTTAAAACATTTCAAAGGCAACTTTCCTTTGTACTTACCTTTTCCTCTCAGTAGCCTTCTGGCTAATAGTGCTTCAAACTCTTCTTGCTTTCTAATTTCTTCATAAAGTTTGTGTACATCCTCTATGTTTTTGTGAAATCTTTCACTTTCTCCACTGTGATCCCCTTTAGAGTATTTACTCATTCTATCATTGTAGTCATTAGATTCATCAATATGAAAAGAACTGCATGCAAATTCAACTTTATTTATCGAAGACCCATTGTTATCAAAGCTACTTAACTCAAATGCATGTAGCTTACCAATAGTAGCATCTAAAGAAACTTGCATATTGGGTACAAACCTCAATTCATTGATTGCAGATACTCAGATTGCATAAGCTGGTCGAAGGGTTCTTAATAACTTACTTGTTATGTCCTTTTCTTCAATAGTTCCACCTGCTCTTTTGATTTGATTGACAATCTCCTTTAGTCTTGTACTTTACTGGGTTATGTTCTCATCCTCATTCATCCTCATAGATTCAAGTTGTCCTCTTAGACTATCCACTTTTGCTCTTTGAACATGTTCTCACCACCATACATAGATATGAGCTTGTCCCACATTGCCTTGGCATCATTGCAACCTTCTAGATCATTAAACTCTAAGTCGATCAATGTCGATGTTATTTCAATCATTGCTTGAATATGTTCTTGCTTTTCCTTTATCTCTTCCATTGTCAATGGATATGTGCTCGGTGTAATGAAATCATTCTCCAGATAATATATAGCATATTCTCCAACTCCTGATAAATGCAGCTTCATCCTTTTCTGCCATGTAGAGAAACTTGACTTGTTCAGCTTCGGTGTATCCCTCTTATACATCTTTGGATCTTTGCCTCAAGTGCCTTTAAACTTTCCTTCTGAAGTCCAAAGCTTTGATACCAATTGATAGTTCTAATACTAAATGTTTAGTACAGATGCCAAGCTAACAAGATGAGAGGGGGGGGGGGGTGGTGAATCATACAAACTTAAAATTCCATAAAAACAATAGATTCAACCTCGGTAACCTTATCAGAAAAATAGTAAAGCATGCAAACTCATAAATAGATAAGATCACAAAACATACAACACCAGATTTAGTGTGGAAACCCAAATAGGGAAAAACCACTGTGGGATTTCAGACCCACTAAAAAATATACTCTTCTAGAGTATGCTTAGTTAAAAGCAAATCCTGTTAAAGATTACAAACACATTGCTAGATGTGACCCGGTTAAAGGGATTTCCCTCAGATCTGTTAGGATCTTCACCTTGTTAGAAGCGACCTTGTTAAAGGATTTCAAACACTCAATTGGAATGTCACCTTGCTAGAGGGTTTTACAAATAAGACTATTAAGTCCACTCGGTTAAGAGATTTTTTGTTACTTCACAAAATAACAGTAATAAAAATATATCTGCAACTTCACATCTAAAAATGCTAAAGCAGATTCTTATTTGCTCAATACAATCTAGTCATAGGACTTATCTTGTCCCTCTACTGGGCTCTATACTCTATTAATGAAATAGGTCTTGAAGCTTCTGTGCTCGGTAATCACTATGTAGCATCCCTGTGCTTACATTTGCTCGCATACATTGTTTATCAACAATTGCTTATTTATAAACAATTTGCTAACCGCTTAATCTCCTTGATCACATTTCCCATGATCAATCATAGCCATAAGATCTTCAAACTTGACCAGGTTTAACGTATCCTTTGATCTAAAAATGTTTTACCTTGCCTTGGAACTTGTGCTAACGTATTGCAGTTCAATCTAAGCTGTAGATCTTCCTGCCGATCTTTCATTGCCATAGATTCTTAACAAACTTCATACACGTTGTATCAATCATTTAATCATAACCAGCTCATTAGCTTCCATCATTAAATAACACTTTTATTCATTCAATGCATTCTGTTATTACTCGGTTGCAACTCGGTAAATACTAAACTTTACTTGGTAGACATTCCACCTTCATTAACCGATAGCAATAACCTTAGGGTTTACCGACTAGGTTCTTTGCTCGGTAACATAGTATAGTATTAACCTTACAATCAACAACATATGTAGGATATCAAAACAATCTAAAACATCATGATCTCATCATTGTCTAACTCAGCAATAGTTGCCCATTGAATAACTTATTCCTCCCCTTATTCATCACATTCTTTCTGTGTCTTTTATGGACATCTTAATTCTCTTCAAAACATACTTCTTAAGATATGGCAACATCATACTGAATTAGAAAATCAATTTCTTGACATCAATGACAAAATAATAATATTAAGACAGTAAACATCCTTAATCAGTTATATCCATAATAATCAACAACCTTCTCAATATCCTTATTGAAATGCCAACAATCTCTTATTGTAATTGGAATGCCAACAGTTGTTGTGGTAATTGCAGTGGAATTCACATTTCTTGTTGATATTCTCTGATCATGTCTTATGAATTTTGGTAGTCTATGTTTATCGTGGTGCGTGTTATTGAATATATTTATTGGTCTAGTGGTATCCTTCATGTTATGTGACACATTTGGTGGTGTAGCATGTTGTGGATGATCTTTGCAAATTATTTGGTGGTGTTATGTGTTTGAGGATTTGATTTGGGTCCATGATATGTCCTTTCCAACATTGCATTGGTCTGGTTATGGATTTATGTATTGTGTGATGTAATTTTATAATTAGGTCTTATGTGTTGAGCCAACCTTAAGGTTAAGGTTGATGGCTTGTATAAATAAGTGTTGTAATCATGTAAGTTTTGTGTCTGTGGTTTTGATTATGATTTGAGAGGTTATTGTATGTGTGAACAAGCAAAATTATCATTTAGAAGTGTGGAAGAGAAGAGAAGAGTTGTTGTGTAGGTAGTGTGCTTAACCAGAACTGTCATCAAGCATTTGGAGATGTTATTCTTTCAGTTCATGTAATCCGGATTGTTGTCTAATCTTTGTAAGGTAGTGAGCCTTTCCAAGGTTGTAGCCCTTTGTTGTTTTGATCAGTGAGCTCTACGAAGTGTGCCTGAATGCATGTGCATTCCCCATTGTAATATTTTCACATACTACTGCAGAGTATCATATTACTGTGGGTAGGTTCCGACCACGGTTTTTCCCTTAACTGGGTTTTCCACATCAAAAATCTATGTTATGTGTATTATTGATGTGGTGATTATTTCGGTTATTGTTGTTCCAAATCAGAGCTAAAGTTTTGGTTAATTTGTTTGAGTTTGGTGAAAATTGATTCGCTCCCCCTCTTATTTTTCCTATTGCTTTGCTAGCAACAACTATTCCTTTATAAATGCATTGTACCAGACCACATACAAACAAAGGAATGTAACCAAGTTGCACATTCTGATCAACAAGTTTGGCATCAATGACAAAAAAAAACTCATAATTGCAACAACCCTTACCAACAATCTTCTTCATATTATTAGATCACCAAGGAAAACATCTCGTCCATCATATGCTTTATATGTAGCAAATCACTCCTTGTGGGGAGTCATATGGTAGGAGAAACTTGAAACAATAAGCCAAGAATCATTATTGATAGTGTTAATTGAAATAAATAAAACATCAAAATCATCATAAGTAGACTTTTCTATAGAGGAATCAAAATTCTTTTTCTTATTTTTACACTTCTTCACATGTCCTCTTTTACCATAATTCCAACACTTTAATTTTCCCAAGGGTTTTAGAATGTTCATTCGACTTATCCCTCTTTTATCCCCTTTAGGTCCTTTCTCTTTGAACCTATCCCATACATGCAAGGTATATTGGGAGCTAACATTCATAGTTTTTCTCCTCATCTCATTTGAAATAAGTATTGCAATGATGTTTTCAATATTTGGCTCCACATTACCTCTACTGATGACAACAATTATATTTTCTTGTTCAAGAAAATAACAAAGAAATAACAAACACTTATCCTCATCTTCTAACTTTACATATACTGAGGTAATCTAACTTATAATCGAGTGCATTTAAATTATTTACAATTAAATAATCATCTTTCATCTTCAAAGAATACAATAATTGTATGATTTATTAGACAAAATTTTAGTATGATAAATATTACGTATCCACTTCCACAACTTGTATGAAGAGTCTTCTATATAGACATTCAAGAGAACAAAATCTGCAAGACATAAGTGAATGGTTACTTGTGTTGTCTTGTCCAAATTCTTCCAATCTTCATTATACATTATAGATGGATTTGTTTCTTGTGAAATTGGCAACAACTAATATCTATCTTCCAAGAGATCCTCCATATTTAATTTCCACATCGCATAGCCAATGCCATTGAATTTATTCTTGTCAAGATGTAGTGAGCATGGTTTACAATATTGTTATCACAAAACAAAAGCTCCCACTACTACAAAAAACTTCAATAATTTAGAGAAAGGTGTCCCATCTCAATAGAACCATTATATCTGATACCAAATATTGAAAATAAGGTGAAGTAGAGCTACAACAATATCTAATACAAGTGATTGCAAATCTAATAAATAATATTACCAACTTGAGATTATGTGATTATACATTCAACATTCATATAAACACTAGCAAAGCATAAGAGATATTGAAAAAAAAAGCTATACGAGAAAGAGGGAAAGTATATTATTAATCATCAATGAAGATATGCACAATAATACACTTCACTAGTATCCTTTGATCAACTTGACAACACCTTGTCACCTACAAGAACTCAACATTATAACACTACCATCTCATGGATCCAATTTATATAAACTTGTGAGAGATAGACCTATTATTGTAAAAGGAAATAATCCACTTGCAAAAATCCATTCCTAAGATAACATACACCCAACAAACATGATAATAGAATGGTATAATTTGCATGCATCCAACATGAGCTTCCCAAATTATTGGCAACTTCCCAATGACTCTTTGGATCACACAATAAACAAAATTTCACCTTCTAATATTGGGTGCTCAACTAATGACTCTTCACATTTACAAAAGTTGACACCTATGAGGTATCTTATCCAAATTTGATATGAAATTGTCACTAACACATGTTCACCTCTTTAATATGCAATTACAATTTGTCATTAATACAAATATTAAATGTTTTCCCTCTCATGTCCCCTAAAGCACTTTCCAAGGAATTTGGAGACACATGACCGACATGGGAATGGAAGGTTAATGTCACCTCTCCTAACAATATATACACTAAAGATCATAACATTCAATAAAATAGATCTCTTATAAGCTATATTCAAGGAACTAATAATAACTAATAAAGGAACTAATCATAACTAGATGCATATCATATTTATATATCGTTAATAAAATATTCAAATAAAAAAATTATTTAGAAATCCTAATTACTAAAAAACCTAATTGATTCAAGATATTTAATTATGTAATAATCAACATAATTCATCACACTTCTGACCTTGAATTTGATCAAGAATGCATGTGCAATCTTGGAATAGGGGATAAAATATTATTCTAAAATCTAAGAATAATTTTGAGAATAAATAAGATTATTATTTTTAGTAAAAAAATGATTCTAAGTTTAGTTGGAGGACCAATTTATTAAAAAATCCTTAGTGATGGTTTCGTAATTAGTACATGCATAAAAAATGTTGTAAAATGAAAGGATGAATTTGTCACCCTTCTATATTTCAATCATTTAGTTGTATGATATAAAAAATAACAATATTCAAGATTATTTATATAAGACAAACATTGTGCAATTTTTTTTTGTCTAAAGGATTCTTATAGTTTAATTTTATAAGCATTTAAAAGTTACAAAGTGTATCTATTTATGAAAAGTTTTTCTAGTGATACATGTTTATTATTGTTTTCATTTGGTTCTTTTGAGACATCACATCTTAGGTTGGAGAATTTTCCTTAAGATAGTTTTCACTAAGAAAAATTATTTTATTGATAGGCTTTCTAATATTATTGTATTCATAAAGATCCTAATGGATTGATCTTAATCGGTATTCAATGTTGTTTTGTTATGTGTACCAAGAGGATTATTACAAAAAATGAATGAAATTATGCTTGAAGATTCTTTTAAGAAATTATATTGCTACAAACTCAAGAAATTCTAAGATTTCATGAATTCTTTTAATAACTCTAGTCTTAAATAAAATTGTGGTGGCTTTTGTTGCCAAAAAAATTGGAAATAATTGAAAAGCATTTTGATGTAGAGCCAGGCAACAAACTATGTGATAACCTTCTCTCACCCACAACTACTATGTCCAAATAGAGTTCTTTTGTTTGTTCAAGGTGTGAAACAACACACCTACCAATTATGCAACTCACACAACAATTTGTGTGACCGGATCCATACCGGATTAGTATCTTCCGATACTGGTGGGATGAAAACACTCTACCCTTGTGTGAATGGAAGATGATCTTCCGGCACCAGTGGGATGAAAACCTATTGGATATTGTCTATTGGTTGTCCATCCCACATAAAACATCCATAAGATCTGACTATCAAATGTGTTAGGGGGTACTTGTCTCACAACTGTCCTATTTGTCTAGTAGCCCTATCAGTAGACTAGTAGCTCTACTGGTTGAGTTCTCCACACACAACTTAATAAAATTCCAAAGGACAAGAAAAAATAAGGGAAGATTAAGATACCCTTTATCATGTTACACAATTACCCAAAGGCTTAGACTCTAACCACAAGTTTGAAAGGTCTATATCCTTACTGCCCTTCTAAACCTAATTAAGCCAATTAGGACTAATTTACAAAGAAAGTACCCCTTGTATTAGTAACCCGACTAAAAAAATTCTTCTAAAAGTTGGGGTAAGGTGTCAAACCACCAAATCCAAGGTTTCAGGAGTTGATCCCATCTTCTTTGTCTACTGCAAGTGATTTTCACTTCTTTAGTTTAGGCAGTCTCATAGAGATGCCCGCCTAGGTTCAATTCAATCTCTTCGGGATAGGAGCCTCCCTGCAAAACAACACCAAAATATTATGTTACAATGGCCCCTCTAACATTTTCCCATAGGTTTCTTGATCCTCTGGTGAAAATGTCAGATTAAGGGCATCTTTACAGTGAAACCCTAGGTGTCGGCAGGGTTTGTGACCAGTTTGGTTTGATTTTGATGGATCTCTACAACTCGATTATTGCAAGACCTCAAAATTGATCTAGATGAAATATAAGAGACTACCCTAAATCATCCAATTGATTTTAGACATCCATCAATCCGGACTGGTCAGAAATGAACATAAAAAAAAATGCAGAATTTCAGGAAACTCCAAATATATTGTATTGCTCCAAACTCCAAAACATTACCAAGTTCAACAACTTCAACAACAACACCAAAAACAACCCTGGAATCAATCCAAGTGGGAATAATATAGCCTCCCTAACGGTTTCCAACCAGTTTTCAAACTTTGGAACCATTGGAGGATTAGTTACCCCTTTTTACAACATTTTGCAATGACAGCAAAAGTTGTCAACTTGCACTTTTCAAATTTGGTGACTCCAAGGTGTATTCGGCCTATTCCAAGGATTGGTTTGATGTTTCTAAGACCAATATTTATTTGCTTGACTCATGCCTAGACTCCTACTAACCCACATGGTCATTTTTCTATGGTGACTTATAAAATGCAACCATGACAATGTCTTACATCAATTGGGTCTTATTGACTCACAAACCTATCAGCCTACTACATATGATCATTATCAACTCATGGGTGATATTAGACTCTTTAAGGCTTCATTTGTGTCTTTGGGTGCTTCTGCACCACATTCTACCTTGGATTTATTGAAATCTAGACATATTTAGTAATGAAATTTCTATGAATATCATTTTCTTTGGTGATAGGTCTCTAATCATTACCTCCTAGGATGTTCAGGTAAGGTTTTGTGGATCCATTCCCTCAAGTATTTTGGATGAAGCAATCAAGTTATATAATTGTTATTTAATAGTTTCACTTATAATAGATATGTGTGTGCTTTGATATATGTATGCATATGTAGATATGTATACATCAAACAAGGTTTTGATTATTTGGAATGTTGATGACCTATATGATAGAGTTTCAATGAATCAAAAAGGTGGTATCTAGTTATTACCTCATGAAATGTTTAACTTATTGATATCACTTGGATTTATTTTCTCAATTTTTTGGACAAGATATTCAAAATATATATGATTAAATTTCCAAATCCATAGTTCTTTCTCTCTCTCTAACACACACACACACAAATGTAGGAGCACCGATGTAGTTCTTACTAGTTGAGAAGTTAGCAGTGGAATTTCTTCATGTTTGAGAGTTTAGCATTGTGGATTTGGATTTATTTCCTTGAGTTCGTTGTCTTTATCGTGTTCAAGATTCATGGCATTTGGATTTGATTCTAGTGAGATGCAGATTCCAGTATTGGCCTCATTGATATGTTCTTACCGATTAGTCTTGCAGTGTGTTGAGTGAAGTTGAATCATGTTGCGGTTGATTTACGTGACTTGCAGATCATTGAGTTATGTTTCTTGTGGCTTTTTTGATATTCTTAGAGAACCGCATGATGTTTTGTATATTGGAAGTTGTTCTTAGTGACTTGAGCTGACATGTTATGGTTAGCACATTTCATTATGAAGCGGTTGGTCTTTGGGCCGACTTGATCAAGTTGTTATTATTTGCAGACGGTATAAATAGAATTTTTGTGAATCATTTGAGAGACAAGAAAAAAGATAGAGAACACAAGTTATAGATCGAGCGAAGATGCAGAACCAACGAGATTCTAATCCGGTAGGACTGAAGCTAGAAGGGCTGAGGTCCAGATTAGGGGTCAACCGAAAAATTGTTACTGGAGGCCGATTTGATGTGTACATGATTTGCGGATCTTATATTTGTGTTTTAAGCATTGTTTGTATCCTGGACTGTGATCCATCATGTGGCATATGTAATTCTTCAAAATGTTATAATATTTGTTCATATTGTTTATCAGTTGTGTATTATGTGATGTTACCGGTTGTTCTTTCTGCTTTATCTGGTGTTGTGTTACCAATTATCGGTATATATTGCATGGTGTTTGTGTTAGTATGCAACGATGGGATGTCCTTCATTGGATCTCACTACCTTGACTGCATCAAATGGTATCAGAGTTGGTTTGTGAACTTGTCATTGGAGAGAGTGTTGGTTGTGTACTGATTGGTTGGAGAGGAAGTTGAGGCAACTTGTGGACTTGTTCAGATCGTTGAATGTGAGGCAGAGAAAGGTTTGTAGGTAGACTATCGATTCTAGAGCTTGAGCTTGAGGTAGTTAGTGGGTGGAAACTTGATTAGATTGCCAATTGAGGCAGGCTATAGAGATCGCCAAGGAGAGGTAACCAAAAGTTGTAGTCAGATTGCCAAACCCCTGAGGTAGTTGCAAGTACCTACTGATAGATCGTTGAACCAAATCAAGTGATGGGACTCACTTTTCAATTAACCCCAAGAGTCTGATGCAGGAGCACCAATGTATTTCTTATCGGTTGAGCAGTTAGCAGTGAAATTGCTTGGAGATTGTGTCATTTCTTCATGTTTGAGAGTTTAGCATTGTGGGTTTGGATTTATTCTCTTGAGTTAATTTTATTTATCATGTTCGAGATTCATGGTATTTGGATTTGATTATAGTGAGATATGGATTCTGGTATTGGCCTGGTTGATATGTTCTTATCGGTTTGTCTTGTAGTGTGTTGAGTGAAGTTGAATCGGGTTGTGGTTAATTTTCGTGACTTGCAGATTGTGTTGAGTTATGTTTCTTGTGGCTTGTCTAATATTCCTGTAGAACCGTGTGATGTTTTGTGCATTCAAAGTTTTTCTTAGTGATTTGAGTCAACATGTTACCGTTAGCACATTTCATTATGAATGAGTTGGTCCTTGGGCCAACTTGATCAAGTTGTTATTATTTGCGGATAGTATAAATAAAAGTTTTGTGAATCATTTGAGAGACAAAAGATAGAAGATAGAAGATAGAGGACATAGGTTAGAGATCGAGTGAATATGTAGAACCGACAAGATTTTGGTTTGATAGGACTAAAGCTAGAAGGGTTGAGGTCTGGATTAGGGTTGAATCGACAAACTTTTACAAGAGGCGGATTTGATGTCTAGATGATCTACGGATCTTATATTTGTGTTGTAAGCATTGTTTGTATCCTTGACTGTGATCCAACATGTGGCATATGTAATTCTTCAAAATGTTATAATATTTGTTCATACTGTTTACCAGTTGTGTATTTTGTGATGTTACTGGTTGTTCTTTCTGCTTTATCTGGTGTTGTGTTATTGGTTACCAGTATATTTTGCATGGTGTTTGTGTTAGGTTGCATGGATGGGATGTCTTTCATTGGATCTCTCTACCTTGACTACATCACACACACACACACACACACACACACACACACACACACACACACACACACACACACACACAGAGAGAGAGAGAGAGAGAGAGAGAGAGAGAGAGAGAGAGAGAGAGAGAGAGAGAGAGAGAGAGATAATGGAGAATTTGTTATAATCTGTAGAAAAATGATCTATTTTTCAAGCTACCATATTTTATATACCTCCCCAATCTACCCCCCTTTTTCGCCTTTTTGACACACATACAAACATAGAGAGATAATTGAGAAGATGTTAGAAGCTCTACAAAAATCAAGTACATAACAATAAATGCTTTCAAATTTATATTATTCTTTCTTTCTATGAACTTTTATTTTACCTTTTATATAACAATGCACAAAATTATTTATGGAGATCTTTTTTTATTGTAAAATTAGTAAGTGCCTATCCAAAATAGAAAGATTATAAATAGTAGTCAATAAAAAAGATAAATAAATAAATTAACAACATTACTTATTCTATATGTTTTTTCTACAAGATAGCCAAAGTAGTAGTGTACTTAAATGATACTACATGGCAATGCTATATGTCATTTTCAATAAACCAAATAAAGTACTAATACACCTAAATACACTTACATCAAAATAATGGCCATGTCTTGTAAAATAAAATTATTTTAAATGTGAATTGAAACATCTTCCCTAATATTGCATATTTATCACACATATATTTTCAAAGATAGAAAGCAATTGTGTATAATGACAACTATATAATAAGTGTTATGGATATGATTGACCCACAGGGGCTTCACTGCCTAGACAATATTATATCACATGCATTCATATTGGGGGGTTTAATATCCCAAAAATGAGGGTACAATATATTGCCTGTTGGTGAAAATAGGAGGCTTTTTAATTCGAACTATGAAAATAAATATGGGTCTTTTAATTTGGTCTGTGTATTGGGAGGGGGTGAAAAAAAAAGAGTTTAGGGCAATAAATTTTGAAACTAGGGGGATTATTTAGTATGCAATGAATGCACATGCTATAACCCAAGTTCACTAAGTGAAGCCCTTGTGGATTGACCCAAACTTGATAATCAATTCAATTTATATAATAAAATTTTATGATGTTTATCCATTCAAAATTGTCCTTTAAATATTAGGACACACATATATATACATTCTACCTAAAATCATCCCCTTCATACGATACAATCTTCTTTAAAAATATATATTTTATACCAAAAATACTAAAATCCAAGTTGAACACACTACCTTAAATGTTGAAACTTAATAACCAAACAATTTTTTTGATATTTCATTAAAGGTGCCTATCCAAAATAGACAAAATATAGATAGTAACCATAGAAAAAAATAAAATAAATCAATAACATTATTTATTTTTGATCTATTTTTATTTGGTGTTGTCTACAAGCTTGTCAAAGTAGTAGAGTATATAGATGATGCTAAATCATGATTTTAGGTATATTTTTATCTGTCATTTTCAAAAAATCAAATAAAGTACTAACACACCTAAATATGCTTACATCACAATTATAGCCATGTCTTGTAAAATAAAATTATTTTAAATGTGAACTGAAACATCATCCCTATTGCTACATACTTATCACACGTTGATTGTTAAAGACAAAAGGTGATTGTGTACAATTACAACTATACAATATGTGTTGTGGACATGATTGACCCAAATTTGATACTCAATTCTACCTATATAATAAAATTCTATGATGCTTATCCATTCTAAATTATCCTTTAAATATTAAGATACACATATATACAGACAACTTACCTAAACTCGTCCCTTTCATATGATACAATCTTCTTAAAAACCAAAATATATTTTATACCAAAAATACTCAAACCTAACCCTTATTTATATAACCAACAAAGTAGAACCAACCAAATTTGATATTTCATTAAAGGTTATCCAATACTTTGATAGGGAAAGAGAAGTGAAGGTGACAGAGTAATGGATAAACATTCTATTCAGATTTAGTTTCAATTGAATACGGAGGCTTCTCATAAGGCAAGTTTGATCCGCAACTGATTTTTCTCCATTGACAAATAAAAGATGTTTTGAGAATATCAAACTCATGAATTTTTCTACATTCATACTCACCACAATAGTGATTGATTTTTTATTATTAATATTAATGGCACACAAATTTCTATTCTAATATAGAATTGATTGCATTTGAGTGATTCCATATTTTTAAATTTTTTTTAAAGTAATCATGATATAATTTATTTGAGGTAGATTGTAAATTATTGTTGTTTGATTTGTCAAAGATTGTCTGTTTTTTAATTAAGTCATTTATTATAGTTAAGTTGTCTTTATGTGTGGATTGGATTGAATTGGGTTTGATTTTTAGATGATTTTGTTCACATGCGAATTGAATTATGTTAGCTTTTAGATGATTTTGACAAATTAGATTCTTTTATTTGAATAACTTAATCAAAGATTAGCCTCTATTGTAACTATATGTTTGGTTATAATACTACAAATCAATATAAAAATAGAAATGTTACTATGTAATTTATTATAGATAAATTTTATCACAATATAAGTAGCTTTTACTTTGGAAAATTATGTCAACTTTGTATCTATAATCTTTCATAAATTATGTCAAAAATTTCAAACAAATTTGGTATCTATATCTAAAATGTTTTTTTTAGGCAAGTCATGTAATCTAACCAACTCCTTCAAGAATAATGCAGCAATATGTGTTGCATCATTTGGCTTCTTACATGGAATAAAAAATGTCATTTTTGAAAACCTATGTACCCCAAAAAATAGAATCATTACTTCATTGTGTCCTTGGCAACCCAAGAATGAAGTCCATATTTACCTCATCCCATGGTCTCTTTGGTGTAGGAAAGGGCTTATATAAACCTATATTTCAACTTGTTCCTTCGAAATGATAGCAAATCCAACAACTTTGCTCTATATTCTCACATCCACACCCATTTTTTGACCAATAGTATCTTTCATTCAACTATGATAATGTTTTATCTACCCCAAAATGTTCGTCAAGGCCTACATTATGTTTCAATTTGATTAAATTGTCCCTTATTAAACATTGAGGAATAGACAATTGTTATCCCTTAAAAAAATTACTTTTTTTCCCTAGGGTTGTGGGCCTTAATCTTGCAAGTCCTCTGGAGGGTAGTGAGCTACTTGGCCTCTAACCTAAATATTGTAATTAATTATTCATATTGTGAGTGTATTTCTCATCATGGTTTTTCTCTATTTAGGTTTTTCCACATGAATTTGGCGTTCATGTGTATGTTGTGCTTTGTGCTTTCATGTTTCATAATTATAGTAATAAGTGAAGTGTGGTTTGAAGCTTAATGGATCAAAAGTAAAATATTTTGAGGTCTAGATTGATTCAACCCCCTTTTAGTTTGGTGGTGTGTTCAAGAATTGGTATTAGAGCCTACCTCCTCTTAGAAAAGCTTAACCACTTTGGTTTCAAAGAACAAAAGCTTGATGACACAAGTTACTCTTATTGGAAGGAAACAATTGAATGTCATTCAGAATCTCTATAGACTAGAATATGCTCTGACGAATGGTCCTTAGACTCCAGATGAGATTAATGCAAATGAGAATAATGTGAAGGCTAAAGTTGCAATCATCAGTTATTTAAGTGATGCGGTATTTGCTAAAGTTGTCAGTTGAAGACTGCTAAATAAATCAAAGAGAAGTTGTGTAGATTATATGAAGGTGATGAGAAGACAAAGCAAACCAAGCTAACAAATATAAAGCACAAGTATTAGAACTTGAGAATGCCAAACGATGAGAACATTGGAAGCTATATATAGTGGGTAAATGAGATTGTGAGTGCAATTAAGGGTATTGGTGGTAAATTGAAGAAAGTGAAGCTATGAGAAAGGTGATGTTGATACTACCTAAATGCTACAATACTAAGATGTATGTTACTGAAGAAATCCATGATATGGATAAGTACACCTTGGATTAGTTGTATGGCTCACTCTCTACCTTTAAGATTGTTGAGCTAGATGATATGCAAAAAGAGAAGAAAGATGTTGTATTCAAGGCTAGCAAGAGAATTGAAGATGAACCTGAATCAAGCAATGACATGGATGAGATAGAAGAAAACATTGTAAAAAGGGTAAAGAAACGATCTGGAAAGTACAAAGGTAAGTTAACCTTCAAATGTTTTAATTGTGGAAGAATTGACCATTATGCTTCTTGATGTACTTATAGGGAAATTATAGTAGAAGACCTAATGGTAATAACAAGGGAATAGATAATAACAGATGGAATAATAGAATACAGAATTAGATGATATACCTAAAAAGAATTTCTCCTCAATGGAGACCTACTTGTTTGAAGAAGAAGATGGAAATTTGACTCAAATGAAGAATCATTGTTTTTAGCTATAGAAGAGAAGAGTGATGAGAGGTCTTATAATCCAAAAGATGTGAAGAACAGTGAAAACCAGAGCCTAAGGCATGTATAATTCACTTCAGATATTCAAATCATATGATAGGTGATAAAGAAAAGTTCACTGATTTTCAAAAGTAAGATGGTGGTTTAGTTAAATTTGCAGGTGTGGAGGCTACACCAATTTGTGGAAACTTAGGCACTATTTTAATTGATAGTAAGCATAAGACTGATGATTTATATTATGTTAATGGTTTACGATATAATCTTGAGTTTGAGTCAAATGTGCAGTAAGGGTTATAAGCATATATTTTGTGGTCCAGATGTGAGATCGGAAAAAGGTATAAGAACTAATGACAATGTTTACTATGTGAAGGACAATAGTGGTAGAAGTCGTATGTTGGCACAAAGAAGTGAATGTTGGTTATGACACAAATGGATGAGACATATCAATTTTGACAATATGGCTGTGAAGATCAGTTCTATTCTTGTTGCAATAAATTTACCAAATATTATCAAACCTGTTGATGCTATGTGTAGGGAATTTCAATTGGGAAAGCAAACAAAGAGGAGATTCAAGAACAAGGAGTATTCATTAAAACCTATGTGGACCTACAAAGATAAGAGAATTGAATAGTGAAAGGTATTTTATGTTGTTTATTGATAATTATTCTAGAATGACATGGGTTACTTTTTTAAAAGAAAAATATAAATCATTAGAAAGGTTTAAAGTATTTGAGCCTATGGTTGAGAATCAAGTTAACGCTAGGATAAAATGTTTAAGATTTAATAGAGGATGAGAGTTTACATCAAATGATTTTGATAGATTATTTGAGGAACATGGTATTAGAAGATATTTGTTTGCTCCTAGGACTCAACAAAATGGAATTATAGAAAGAAAGCATAGGACTATTTTTGAAATGGCTAGAACTATGATGAAGGATGCTAAACTTCCTAATGTGTATTGGAAAGAGGCTGTGTATACTACTATTTATATTCTTAACAACATCTAGATAAGAGTGAATCACACAAAGACACCTTATGAGCTATGGAATGGAAGACCTCCTACAATCAAGTATTTTAGAATCTTTAAAAGCAAGTGCTATATAAGGAGAGATGAAGATGATCTAGGGAAGTTTGATACAAGATTAGATGAAGGCATATTCTTGAGATATTATACAAAGAGTAAGAAATATTGGTGTTACAACAAGAGGTTAAAAAAGAATATGGAGAGTGTAAATGATAGAGTTAGTGAAGAATGGAATGAAACTAAGATTGTACCTAGATCTAAGACTAGGATAAATTCTACTTCGATTGTTGTAGAAGAGAAGTTTTCTCTAGATAAGAAATAAGAGACAAGTACAAAATAAAAGTAGCCTAAACAACACCATAAGACACAAACAAAATATGTGAGGAAGAATCATTTAGAGGAACAAATTATTAGAGACAAGAATAAAGGAGTTTAGACAAGAAGAAGACTTGTAGAAACTAGTGAACAAGCAAAATATTGTTTCTTATCTAAGGTGTAACCAAACACCTATGCAAAAGCTACCAAGGATGAAAGCTAGATTAGGGCAATGGAAGAAGAGCTGAATCAAATAGAGAAGAATAAAAAATGGGAACCGGTACCTAGACTAGTGGATAAGAATGCAATAATAACCAATTAGGTGTTCCAGAACAAGATGAATGAAGATGGAAAAGTTATAAAGGACAAAGAAAGATAGATTTGTAAGGGTTATTCATAAGTTGAAGGTATTTATTTTGAGGAGAATTTTTCTTTGGTCACAAGAATGGAGGCTATAAGGATGTTTATTTCAAATACTTCTTACAAGAATTTTAAAGTGTATCACATGGATGTCAAGTCAACGTTCTTGAATGGAGAACTTGAGGAAGAAGTATACATTGAACAACCATATGGTTTCAAGATATTTGAATATCTAGATATGGTTTGTAGACTTAGGAAGGCACTTTATGGACTCAAGAAAGCTCCTAGAGCTTGATATGAAAGGTTGGATAGGCATTTGTTGCAATAGAACTTTAGAAAAGGTACTACAGATAGCAAACTTTATTTCAAAATTGAAGGTGATAAATTATTGATTGTCGTCTTGTATTTGATGATATCATATTTGGAGGAGATGATGGTGTACGTAGGAAGTTTACAAAAGAGATGCAAAAGGAATTTGAGATATCAAGGAGATGTTGAAAAAGTTTGAGGTGGAGAATTCTAAGTCAGTTGCAACCCTTATGACTACTAGTTGTAAGTTGAAAAAAAGAAGTATAGATTTATGATTGGAGGATTGTTGTATTTGGCTGCTTCAAGATGAAATATTATGCAAGGTGTCTATTCAGTTGCTAGAAATAAAGCTAATCCTAAGCAATATCATGATCAAGCAGAGAAGAGGATATTCCCATATTTGAAAGGGACTTCAGATTATGGATTATGGTATAAGAAGGATGATGATTTCACTCTGAAAGTATATACATATGTTGATTGGGCTGGATGTGTTGATGACAGGAGAAGTACAAGTGGTGGAACATTTTTCTTAGGAGACAGATTGGTCTCTTAGCTAAGTAAGAAATAGGATTCAATGCCATTATCTACTATAGAGGAAGAGTACATTATAACAACATCCTATTGTACTTAGGTTATGTAGATGAAGCGAGCTCTTAGTGATATTAAGGTGAAGTATGATGAGGCAATTCCTATTATGTGTGATAATACAAGTGCTATTAACATTTCAAAGAATCTAGTAATTCACTTAAGCACTAAACATATCTCAATTTGGTATCATTTCTTAATAGATAAGGTAGCAGAGAAGGAATTCAAATTGAAGTATGTACTTACTAAGGAAAAAATTATAGATATATTTACTAAGGTATTGGAAAAGGATACCTTTGAGTATCTCGAGTAGAATTTGGCTATTATTTCCTGTCCTTCTTTAAACTAAATTTATTTAGGTGGTGCATCTATCTAGGGTGAGTTCTAAATTTCATCTTATGGTGTTGGATTGATGTGGTGGTTGCTCTTAGTGGCAATAGTGAGTGTTACAGTTATTAGAGTCTTATAAGTAAGGTGGATATAGAGTTTAGTAGAATTCCCTTTGTTCTTGATGTCAAATGGGGAGAGAGATACAAACTAAGAGATAGATCAGTTGTATGTTTAATTTTATTTTCTATTGGTGGTGTTGCCATCAATGACAAAAAGGAAGAATATTGGAAACTTAAGTTGTTGTGTTGTGTTGTGTTCTCAATCATGTCAACCTGTCTTGTGCTGTCATATGTCACTATGTATTGTAGATGGTCTAGAAATAAGTGCTCTAATATTATTATGTGGTCTAGTGAAGATATTGAGGTGTTTCTAGAAGGTTGGTGTAGTGCAAGTTTCAATATGCAAGAAATAGTATTAAAGAAAGGAAGAGTTTTTCATGTCCTAGTGGAAGATTGTTTTGCATTCCTTTGGTATGTGAAGATTATGGAGTGTGGTTCTAGATATAATGTTTATGAAATATGTATTTTGTAATTTCAAGTTTGCAGGTCCTTTGTGTTAGACAGTTTAAATAACCAGAAGATGACTAAGACAGGGGGGGGGGTGTGAATCAGTTGTCACAGATTACCAGAACCATTACCAATTTAAACTTTAATACCAAAACCCAAAACATTAATAATGGAATATAATTTAAACCAATTAAGAATAAACAATAATCACATAATAAAATCCATCCACATAACACCAAGATTTGTATGTGGAAAACCCAGTAAAGGGGAAAACCATGGTGGGAAGCCTACCCACAGTCAAATAATACTTTTGTAGTAAGTATGCGGATTACAATTGAGGGTCCTGCACTTACAGGAAGGCCAATAGCCTAGAGAGTACTACTCATCACAAAAGGAGCCTCACTTACTACATATAAATCTAGACTACAATCCAAAGAAGTGTTGAACTGCAAAAGATAGCAACTCCTATGCTTGAGTATAGTTCCGGTTAAGCTCAATACCAGAGGACTAAATCCTATTACATAAACCTAATTCCATCTCCAATGATCAACCAAATCTTCTTCCTGAATGATATTACATTATTCACACATTACATTCCTTGACAATGACCTCTAACCATGATGATCTACAATGAGATCTTACATCTATATATACAAACCCTCAAACATAAAAAATTAGGTCGGCCACCAGGCAATAAACCAATTACATAATTACAAACCATGTCGGCCTTAGGCCAAAAAAATAATATCCAACACATAAGACATCCCAAAAATACATCATGAGGTCCAATCCACATGTTGCATTATAGCTAGTCCATAACCTAGATCAACCGGGAACCAATATAGGTCCACTCACTTCAGCAATAATCTCCAATCACCATGTCTCAAACATGATCACCAACAGCATCTTGGAACTCCACCAGAAGCTGCACCAAGACCACTTCTCCAATTCATCAAAGATCTTCACCAAAAGCTCTGCCGGTGAAACCCTCACCGAAACTAGAAACCAAGCTTCTAGGCAAGCAGGATAGCATTCAATCACCAGAACAAAACCAATTGACCAAATATGAGCATGAGTATCATGAACAACCCAATTCCATCACCAGACTATACCAGAGCCTACTAGATCATGCTGGATCCAAATCAACTAGAAACCACTCAACCTACCGAGACCAAAAGGGTGTCGGTAAAGAATCCAAACAACTAGTGTTGGAATCAATGACAAAACATCAATGCAACAAATAATTAATTCCACCAAATGGCCAACAATCTCCCCCTTTGGCCTTGATGGCAACACTAGATGTGAAAAACATCTAAGTACTAAGAAATGCCAAACAAGTCTCCCCAATGGAAGATAACCAACAATCTCCCACATATAGCTTTGAATGTCGATATCTCTCCCCCTTTGATTTTTTATTTTTCATTCATATCTCTTCCCCTATTACTTTTTCTTTTTCACGTCAATATCTCTCCCCCTTTGACATCAATGCCAGAAATCTGACAAAAATATCAAAGCAAGAACATAAACCACTGAATCATAAAGTTGACTACTCCCTCTAAGTAGTAGCATCCCACATTAGTACCAAAATTAATAGTATCTCTGATAATGCATGTCGGACTGATACCAAACAACATCAATCAAGTCTCTATCAGAGGGGCAGAAACTCCCAATCTGTCTCTCAGGTACTCAAATGATTCCTTGGGCAAAGGTTTAGTAAAAATATCTACAATCTGCTCTTTAGTGTTCACATAAACCAGTCTAACTTCATTATCTTCCACTTTTTCCTTCAAAAATTTGTACTTTATAGATATGTGCTTTGTTTTAATATGAAATACTAGTAGAGTTATCATAGTGAGTAACTATCAGTGCATCACAATCCACCTTTATATCCTTCAACATTTTCTTCATCCATAGAACTTGTGTATAGTTAGTAGTAGTAGCAAAATACTTAGCTTCAACAGTAGATAAAGAAGTACATGACTATTTCTTACTGATCCATGAAACCAACTTCTTCCCAAGAAAGAAAGCTCCACCAGAAGTGCTTTTCTGGTCATCAACATCTCCAGCCCAATCAGCCATGTCTTGATGTACCTTGTAAGTATCTAAAAATCCTTTTCACTTCAATCTCATTTTTTCTCTAGGATCACTCTAAAATCTCAAAACAATACAAACACCATTCATAATTTCAGGCCTAGTCCGAGTCAAATGAAGTAGACCTCCAATCATAGATTTGTATCTTGTAGGATTTACCGGTGCAGAAAAATCTTTTCTTGTCAATTTATCACTTGTAACCATAGGAGTACTTACCAGTTTAGAATCTACTATACCAAATTTCTTCAACAATTCCTTAGCATATTTAGTTTGACAGATGAAAATACCTTTATTAGTTTGAGTAATCTACAATCCTAAGAAAAATTTCATCTCACCAATCATACACATCTCAAATTCTTTCCCCATATTCTTAGAAAATTTTATGCATAACTTATCTTCACCTCCAAAAATAATATCATCACCAAATACTTCAATAATCAGTATATCATCATCAGTGATCTTATAATATAAATTACTATCATCACTCCCCTTAGTAAAACCAAGCTTCAAAAGATATTTATCCAACCTTGCATACCAAGCTCTAAGTGCTTGTTTCAATTCATATAAAGCTTTCCTTAATCTGCAAACCATATTTGTATCATCTAATAGTGGAAAACCATTGGGTTGCTCAATATAAACTTCCTCATCAAGATCCCCATTAAAAAATGTACATTTAACATCCATCTAATAAACCTTGTAGTTTTTATAAGCAACATAGGCAAGAAATAATATTATAGCTTCAATCCTAGCTACAGGTGCAAAAGTCTCTCCATAATCAATTCCTTCCTTCTGAGAATATCCTTTACAAACCAATCTAGCCTTATTCCTTACAACTTGACCATCCTCATTCAATTTATTCCTAGAAACCTATTTAGTTCCAATAGCATTCTTATTTTTAGGTCAGGGAACCAAAGACCATGTGTTGTTTTTCTCAATTTGATCTAATTCTTCTTCCATAGCTTTCAACCAATATTCATCTTTACATGTCTCAATTACTGATACCGATTCAACTTGTGAAATTAAACATACCTCATTAGTTTCCAGTCTTCTTCTTGTGATCACTCCATTGCTCTTATCCCCAATGACTTGATCTTTTGAATGATTCAATCTCACATACCTAGTAGTCTTATGACTTTCTCTTCCTCTTCCCTATCTTTTAGTTACTATAGAATTCTTTGATACTTCCGAAGTAACTGGTTCAACACTCTGTTCTGATAAAGGTGCTACTAGTTTAGATATAACCATTTCCACTGCCAGTTCCTTCTCATAAACTCTGATTTGACTTCTATTCAACTCATCTACTTTGACACTAGCACTCTCCACAATTCTTTGCAATCTATTGTTATAACATCTATATGATTTGATTTCATTAGAATAACCAAGAAATATGCCTTCATCACATCTAGGATCAAATTTCCCAACGATATCATCTCTCCTAATATAACAATTACTACCAAAAATTCTAAAATACTTAACTGTAGGTGTATTGCCAAACCATAATTCATAAGGTGTTTTACCGGTTTATCCTTTGATATGCACTCTTTTGAATGTATAAACCGTTGTGCTCATTGCTTCTCTATAGTAGATATGAGGTAGACTAGCTTCCATCATCATTTTTCTAGCAGCATCCAAGATAGTTTTGTTCTTCCTTTCCACAACTCCATTCTGCTGAGGTGTATGGGGAGTAGAAAATTGTCTTCTTATACCATGCTTCTCACAAAATTTATTAAACTCATCGGATCTAAATTCTTTGCCATGATCTGATCTCAAACATTTAATCTTCAATCCTATCTCAGTTTCCACTTTATCCTTAAAGATTTTAAACTTCTTAAATGCTTCAGATTTCTCTTTAAGAAAAGTAACCAACATCATTATAGAATAATCATTAATGATTAGCATGAAATATCTTTCACCTTGAAAACTTTTAACTCTAGCAAGGCCACACAAATCAGTATGAATAAGATCAAGAACATAATTTGATTTATCTTGTATACTCCTAAAAGAGGTTTTGACCTATTTACCCATTTGAAATTCTTTACATACTGGATTATGGGGCTTCATAATCTTAGGTATATCTCTAACTGCCTTAGTTGAACTGATCTTCACAATGCAATCAAAATTCACATGACATAGCCTTTTATGCCATATCCAACTCTCATCAATCTATGTAATCAAACATGTCTTCTCATCGGAGTTCAAATGAAATATATTACCTTTTGTCTGTGTACCGGTTGCAATCTCCAATCCAGATTTGTTACTGATTTTGTATTTTCCATCCTTGAATTGTTGGGTAATTTACAGTGGTTGTTCACATCATATGACTGGAGATAAAGGGAAGTTTCTATATTTTCAAGAATTTGATGGCAGTCTGGTTAGATTTGGTGATGACAAAGCATGTATGATCAAAAGAAAAGGAACTATGTCATTGGATTGTAAGAACAATACTAACAATGTTTATTATGTTGAAGGTTTAAGGCATAATATTTTGAGTGTAGGACAATTGGCGGATAAGGGATTTCAATTATAGTTCAAGGATGGAAATACAAAATCATTAACAGATCTGGTTTGGAAATTGCAACCGGTACATAGACAAAAGGTAATGTATTTCATTTGAATTCCGGTGAGAAGACATGTTTGATTACACAAATTGATGAGAGTTAGCTATGGCATAAAAGGTTGTGTCATGTGAATTTTGATTGCATTGTGAAGATCATTTCAACTAAGGCAGTTAGAGATATACCTAAGATTGTGAAGCCCTATAATCCGGTACATGTAAAGAATGTCAAATTGGTAAATAGGTCATAACCTCTTTTAAGAGTATACAAGACAAATATAATGATGTTCTTGATCTTATTCATACTGATTTGTGTGGCTCTACTAGAGTTAAAAGTTTTCAAGGTGATATATATTTTATGCTAATCATTGATGATTATTCTAGAATGATGTGGGTTACTTTTCTAAAGGAGAAATCTGAAGCATTTGAAAAGTTTAAAATCTTTAAAGCTAAAGTGGAAATTGAGACAAGATTGAAGATCAAATGTTTGAGGTGAGATCATGGTGGAGAATTCACATCCAGTGAGTTTAATAACTTTTGTGAGAAGCATGGTATAAGAAGACAATTTTCTTCTCCCCAGATACCTTAGCAGAATGGAATTGGAGTTCTAAAAAGGAAGAATAGAACTATCTTGGATGTTGCTAGAAAAATGATGATGGAAGCTAGTCTACCTCATATCTACTGGATAGAAGCAGTAAGCACAACGGTTTATACATTCAACATAGTACATATCAAAGGAGAAACCGGTAAGACACCTTATGAATTATGGTTTGGAAATATACCTACAGTTAAGTATTTCATAATTATTTCTAGTAAATGTTATATCAGGAGAGGTGATATCAATGGAAAATTTGATCCTAGATGTGATGAACGCATATTTCTTGGTTATTCTAATGAAAGAAAGGCATATAGATGTTATAAAAAGCGATTGTAGAGAATTGTGGAGAGTGCTAATGTCAAAGTGGATGAGCTGAATAGAGGTCAAATCAAAGTTTATGAGAAGGAACCAGTGGTGGAAATGATTATATCTGAACTGATAACACCTTTACCAGAATAGAGTGTTGAACTAGTTACTCTGACAACATCAAAAAATTCTAAAGTAACTGAAGAACCAAGAAGAGGAACAAAGAGTCAAAAGACTCCTACGTATGTGAGATTGAATCATTCCGAAGATTAGATCATTAGGGATAAGAACAATGGATTAATGACAAGAAGACTAGAAACAAATGAGGTATTTTTAGTTTCTCAAGATGAATTGATATCAGTAATTGAGACATTTAAAGATGAATATTGGTTGAAAGCTATGGAAGAAGAATTAGATCAGATTGAGAAAAACAACACCTAGTCTTTGGTTCCCCAGCCTAAAAATAAGAATGTTATTGGAACTAAATGGGTTTTTAGGAATAAATTGAATGGGGATGGTCAAGTTGTAATGAATAAGGCTATATTAGTTTGTAAAGGATATTCTCAGAAGGAAGGAATTGATTATGGAGAGACTTTTGCACTTGTAGCTAGGATTGAAGCTGTTAGTTTATTTCTTCCTTATGTTGCCCATAAAAACTACAAGGTTTATTAGATGGATGTTAATGTCCATTTTTGAATGGGGATCTTGATGAGGAAGTTTATATTGAGTAACCTAATGGTTTTTCACTATCAGATGATACAAACATGGTTTGCATGTTAAGGAAAGCTTTATATGGATTGAAACAAGAACCTACAACTTGGTATGCAAGGTTGGATAAATATCTTTTGAAGCTTGGTTTTACTAAGGTAATGCTGATAGTAATTTATATTATAATATCACTAATGATGATATACTAATTATTGAAGTATTTTTTGATGATATTATTTTTGGAGGTGTAGATAAGTTATGCATCAAATTTTCTAAGAATATGGAGAAAGAATTTGAAATGTCTATGATTGGGGAAATTAATTTTTTCTTAGGTTTGTAGATTACTCAAACTGATAAAGGTATTTTCATCTGTCAAACTAAGTATGCTAGGGAATTGTTGAAGAAATTTGGTATGGGAGATTCTAAATTGGTAAGACTTTGGTTACAAGTGAGAAATTGACAAGAAAAGATGTTTCTACATCGGTAAATTCTACAAGATACAAATCTATGATTGGAGGTCTGCTTTATTTGACTCAGACTAGGCCTAACATAATGAATGTTGTTTGTATTGTATCAAGATTTCAAGGTGATCCTAGAGAAAATCATGAGAGTGTGGTGAAAAGGATTTTTAGATACTTACAAGGTACATCAGAATATGGTTTATGGTATCCTAAGGATGATGACTTTACTTTATGTGCATATACAGATGCTAAGTGGGTTGGAGATGTTGATGACCAGAAAAGTACTTCCAGTGGAGCTTTCTTTCTTGGAAAGAAACTTGTTTCATGGATCAGCAAGAAACAATCATGTAGTTCTTTATCTACTACTAAAGCTGAGTATGTTGTTGTTACTAACTGTATATAATTTTAATGGATGAAACAAATTTTGAAGGATATAAAGGTAGATTATAATGAACCATTTGTTATTCACTATGATAACTCTTTTGCTATTGATATATCAAAGAATCCAGTATTTCATTCTAAGACATCACATATCTATCAAGTACAACTTTTTGAAGGAAAAGGTGGGATCAATTGAAGCTAGACTGGTTTATGTGGACACTAAAGAGAACATTGTAGATATCTTCACTAAACCTTTGCCTAAGGAATCATTCGAGTACTTCAGAGACAGATTGGGAGTTTCTACCCCTCCAGTAGAGACTTGATTGATATAGTTTGGCATTAGTCTGGTATGCATTATCAAAGATATTTTCATTCTAACACTGACATGGGGATGCTACCACTCAGGGGGAGTATTTAGCTTTTTGATTCAATGGTTTATGTTTTTGCTTTGATATTTTTGTCAGATTTTTGGCATTAATGTCAAAGGGGGAGAGATATTGATGTGAAAAAGAAAAATTTAAGGAGTTGTATACATTAGGGGAGAGATATATGTATAATTGAGAGCTTTATAGAGATATCATTCACTAGGGGAGTTTGGTTTTTATTCCAGAACTTCATTGCTACATCTTTGAGTGGGAGACTGTTGGTTATCTTCCATTGGGGGAGACTTGGTTTAGCATTTCTTGGTACTTAGATGTTTTTCACATCTATTGTTGCCATCAATGTCAAAGGGGGAGATTGTTGTCCATTTGGATAAATTGATTATGTGTTGCATCGATGTTTTATCATTGATGTCAACACTAGTTGTTTGTATACTTTATCGACACCCTTCTGGTCCTGGTAGGTTGAGTAGCTTATGGTTGGTTTGTATCTGGCATGATCCGGTAGGCTCAGGTATGGTTTGGTTATGGAATTGGCTTATTCATGATACTCATGTTCATATTCAGTCAGTTGGCTTTGGTCTGGTGGTCGGATGCTATCATGTTTGCTTGGAAGCTTGGCTTGTGGTTCCAATGAGGGTTTCACTGATAGAGCTTTTGATGAAGATCTTTGATAATATGCATAAGTGGTGTTGGTGCAATTTCTGGTGGAGTTTCAGGATGTTGTTGGTGATCATGTTCGAGACTTGGCAGATGGAGATCATTTTTTTAGTGTGTGGACATATATTGGGTCTCGATTGATCTAGGTGTTGGAATATGTGCCTCTAATTCACTTGATAATAATCCATATTGATCGGGTTAAGTCTTTCTAATGAAACATCATGAAGGATCTTTGTGAGCTCTATCAGCATGAATTTTGCTGATGTGTTCCTCTCTATCGGGGATCGAAATAGTAGGTATAATGGTATCCCGATGACCCGGTGAGTCGATTTTGGTCATTAGATAACTTTGGGTTTTCGGGGAGACTGCAGTAGCATTGTGCTGATGATCTGATGAAGTTCTCTTTAGTGGTTCAGGTCGCATATTGAGTATCGGGTTGACATTTTGAATGTCATGCCAATGTCTCGATGGGTCTGCTCTTCTTGTCTCACTTATTAGCATAGAATTCTCCCTTATGTTTCAAAGACCCGATGGGATCATTGTATGTTACCAGGATGGCAATATCAAGATAGCCGGTTTTGATGTGGCCCGATGAGCCGATTAGTCTGGGCTCTTGGTATCAACGATCAAGATAGCAGTTGGTTTCTTGTTTCGATGTCCCAATGAAGACCACTCTTAGCCATTGGAGATCAATGTTGCTTTTGGAAAGCTATACTAGTGACCTGATAGAGTCACCTTAGGTGATCGGATATCATCGGGCCATCAGATTCACCTTCTGGATGTTATACTGATGGACGATGGAGTGGCCGACTACGGGAGCGAGATCTTGGGTATCATCAGGCCATCAGATTCACCTTCTGGATGATATGTTGATGGACGATGGAGCAGCCGACTACAAGAGCAAAGCCTCAAGTATCATCGGGTCATCAGTTTTACTTTGTGAATGTTATGCTGATAGCCAACAACTGCGGAAGCAAGGTAGCGATGTTGGACCGAAATCCAAAAGGTTGACTCTCGAACACTATGTGTGTGACCATCGGTGTATATGAATACAAACTGACCCGGTTCTCTGCTGCATGTGAGATAATTGTTTTCTCATGAATATAGACCGACACAGGTAGATAGTTAGACTTCAAGCCGTTGGGACAATTGCTCTTGTGAACCGTCATTTAGCCTGATATTAACAACCGACTGTAATGCAGAATGGGTGTGAAATACTTGAGAGCTGGTGTGTGTTCCGTGAAGAGTTTAATCCAAATGTTTGTATGTCAATCTGGAATGACTGTATAACAGAGTGTTGGATATTTGTAGATGAGACTATATTGTATTGTTTTTACATACTGATAATAAAGTCGATCATTTGTTGGTGGTGGGTTTTTCTCCCGAAAGGGTTTTCCCACGTTAATTCTCTGTGTTATCTCTCTATGTTAGTTTTGTATATGTGTCACATGTGCCATATTTAGTAAATGTTGAAATTTAGTCTACACTAGTCTATTTTCTCCTCTATGAATTGACATTAGGGAAGTGTATTCCACACTTGCTTACCTTACAAGTGGTATCAGAGCTAGTCCCGTTTTGTTATCCTTGTTGGGTTGGGTTAGTTTTTTGTGTCAATTCTATCTTAGTGGGAGTCTTGCATAGTGTCTACTTGTTTTACAGATTGAAATGGCGAGTACTTCAGGATGCATAGACATGGAGAAGTTTAATGGTTCTAGTTTTGAACTTTAGAAACTCAAGGTGGAAGACTTGCTAGTCGACAGAGATCTCTGGGGTGCTGTAACTGTAACTTCTAAGCCTACAGGCATGAAGTAAGAAGATTGGGATTTAGCCGACCAGAAGGCAAGGGGTCTAATCAAGCTATGTCTGGCTGATTCAGTTTTGTTAAACATCCATGAGGAGAAGACTACACATCTTCTCTGGGAGAAGTTGGGTGACATTTATCAAGGAAAATCCCTGGTGAATAAAATTTTCTTGAGGAAGAAATTATACTCTCTGAAGATGGACATAAGGACACCATTGGTAGACCATTTGAATGCATTCAACATGGTTCTTGTACAGTTAACCTCGTTTGGTGTGTCCATTTAGGAAGAAGAACGTTGCATGTTGTTGTTGTGTTCATTGCCTGACTCTTGGGAACACTTAGTGATGGCTATTGGTAGTACCGCGACCCAGTTCAAGATGGATACCGTGGTTAATATGCTTTTGTTAGAAGAAATGAGAAAGAAGTCTTCTGAGATGACAAAGGATGCACTCTCTATTCGAGGCAGATTGAAGGACAAAGACAAGAAGAAAGGTAGGAAGTCCAAGTCTTGAGAGAGTTTTAAATCTCCAGGCAAGAAGTCAAAGGTGAAGTGCTAGAATTGTGGGGAGAAAGGGTATATCTGAAAGGATTGCAAGAAGGAGAAGAAGAAGAAGAAATATTCAGACACTGAGTCTTCTCATAGTGATGTTGATGCTTTTGTAGCAGCCCTGGTAATGTCTACCTCAGATGACACTTGGCTAGTAGACTCTGGCGCATCTTTCCATATGACGTCCCACAAGGAATGGTTCTCAAAGTATAAACCGTATGCTGGTGGAAAGGTATATCTAGCTAGTGATTCTACATTGGAGATTGTTGGGAGAGGCAGAATCAAAATTCAGTTTCTAGATGGTAGAGTGAAAGGGATTAATGGAGTTCTTCATATACCAGGTTTGGCTAGAAACCTCCTCTCTGTAAGTAAACTTAATGATGTTGGAGTTCAAGTTACTTTTGTGTCTGGTGGTTGCAAGATGACTAGGAGTTCCATTGTTTTGGCAAAGGGTGATCGCATTGGCACACTGTATAAGCTAAATGCTGAACCTATATGTTGTAATGTAATTTCTGAAAAGTCTGATAAGACAACTGTAAGGATACATAATGCAAACTCATTGGAAGCTAAACTTCCTACTAAGAAAACAATGCTCTGGCATAACAGGTTAGGCCACATAGGTGAAAAAGGTTTAAAAGCCTTGAAAAAAAAGAATCTGGTTGAAGGTCTTGATGATTGTAGTTTTGAGTTCAATTTCTGCGAACACTGCATTTATGGAAAACATAACCAAGTTCATTTTTATTCTAGTTCTCATAAGTCTTCTGCTATTCTAGATTATGTTCACTTTGATGTGTTTAGTCTAGTGGATGTACCTTCTTTGTCTAAGTCAAAATACTATGTATCCTTTGTAGACGATTATTCAAGAAGGGCATTTGTGTTCTTTCTTAAAAGTAAAATAGAAGTGTCCAGTTGATTTAAGGAGTTTAAGAACCTTGTTGAAAATTAGACTGGGAGAAGGATTAAATGTTTAAGAACAGACAATGGTGGTGAATTTTGTAGTGCAGATTTCGACAACTACTATGTTGATCATGGAATTAAAAGACATAAGACTATACCTTACACTCCACAGCAAAATGGAGTCGATGAAAGATTGAATCGGTCTCTAATGGAGAAAGCAAGGAGCATGTTGAGTGGAGCTGGATTGGAACAAAATTTTTGGGCTGAAGCAATTGCTATAGCATGTTACCTACTGAATCATTCTCCTACTTCAGCATTGGTTGACAAAACACCTATGGAAGCGTGGTCTGGTAAGAAACCTTCTTTAAGGCACCTACGTGTTTTTAGTGCAGAGGCATATGCTCATGTGCCTGATGTGAATAGATCTAAGTTGGATAAAAAAGTGGTAAAATGTATCTTCATTGGCTATGGAGTTGGTGTGAAAGGATACAAACTTTGGAATCCAGTGACTGGTAAGGTTTTATTCAACAGAAGTGTGATTTTTCATGAAATAAAGCCTATGTCATTAGATCACAAAATAGAAAAGAAAGGAGAAGTTGAGGTTGAAGTACATCCAATCAAAGAAGAATCTCCAGAGATACCTGAAGATGAGAAGAGTTCAAGCAGTTCAAGTAGTTCTGAAGAAGAACATGATAATGAGCCTCCTGGTGAACCTCAAGAAGCCCTAACACATGAGTTGAGAAGATCTACTCGAGAGAGGTGGCAACCTAAAAGGTATACACCTAATAAGTATAGTCACTCTATGTTGAACATTAATTGTGCTTATGCATTACTTGCAGATATTGATGAGCCTAGGACTGTAAAAGAAGCAATTGAAATGCCTGACTCAGATTCCTGGTTGGAAGCCATGAATGATGAAATGTCATCATTGGATAAAAATGGAACTTGGGATTTCAAGCCATTCCCTAAAGATAGAAAGCTTGTAGGCTGTAAGTGGGTATTCAAAAAGAAGTATGGTCCAGATGGCAGCATTGACAAGTATAAGGCAAGATTGGTTGCGAAGGGGTATTCACAAAAGGAAGGTATTGACTATGGGGAAATATTTTCTCCTAGAGCTAAGTTGACATCTATTAGATTTCTCTTGTCACTTGCAGTAGCATTTGATTGGGAGATTGAGCAGATGGATGTGAAGACAACATTTCTTCATGGTGATCTTGAAGAAGAAATTTATATGTCCCAGCCTAAGCACTTTGTAGAAAAAGGTAAAGAACATTTGGTGTGCAAACTCAAGAAGTCTTTGTATGGTCTGAAACAGTCTCCCAGAATGTGGTATCAGAAGTATGATACATTTGTTTTGTCCTTGGGATTTGTGAGATCCAAAGCTGATCATTGTGTTTACTACAAAACTGATGGTGATAGGATTCTTATCATAGCTTTGTATGTAGATGACATGTTGTTCATAGGAAACACAAAAAGTATGATTTCAGATTTAAAATCTCAGCTTTGTATAAAATTTGAAATGAAGGATTTAGGACCAGCAAATTACATTCTGGGAATGGAGATCAAAAGAGATAGGTCTAAGAGGAAACTTTGGCTCAAACAAAGAAAATACATAACTAATGTTCTTGACAGGTTTCATATGTCTGACTGTAAACCACAAGTTGTTCCCATCTTGTAGGGAACTAAGTTGTCTGTGCTGGATAGTCCGAAATCTCCAGAAGAGATTGAAGACATGAAAATGTACCTTATGTAAGTGCTATAGGTAGTCTGATGTATGCTATGGTCTGTACAAGACTAGAAATTGCCCAACCAGTGGGAGTACTTAGCAGATTTATGTCAAATCCAAGGAGATCACACTGGGATGTTGTAAAGAAAGTGTTTAGATACCTGAAGGGTACTTTAGATTTTGCATTATGTTATCATGGTAATCTGAGGGATTCAAAAAGAACTCTTAGCATTTGTGGTTTCATGGATTCTAATTGGGTAGGGGATATTGACAACAGGGGATCTACCAGTGGATATGTTTTTGTCCTGAATGGTGGAGCAGTTAGTTGGATGAGCAAGCGGCAAGCTATAGTCATTTTGTCCACTACAAAGGTAGAATAAATGGTAGCCACACATGCTTGCAAAGAAGCAATTTGGCTTAGACATTTGAGTTCTGACATTGGTTTTAATGTAGGGTAGATTGAAGTCTGGAGTGATAGTCAGAGTGCCATATGTTTGGCAAATAATCCTACTTTCCATGCCAAGTCGAAGCATGTTTATGTTTAGTATCATTTCATACGTGACATGGTAGAAGATGGAAAAGTTTATCTTAACAAGGTAGACACTCTAGAAAATATTGCAGATGCCTTGACGAAACCAGTGAGCACACACAAGTTTAGGTGGTGTTCAAATTCTATGGATCTTCGTACCCATGCCTGTAAGTAATGTCTGAAATGGTACCTCGGTCTAGTGAATTCCTCATCAAGTGGGAGTTTGTTGGAATATGTGCCTCTAATTCACTTGACAATAATCCATACTGATCGGGTTAAGTCTTTTTGATGAAATAGCATGAAGGATCTTTGTGAGCTCTATCGGCATGACTTTTGCCGATGTGTTCCTCTCTATTGGGGATCGGAATAGCAGGTATAATGGTATCTCGATGACCCAATGAGTCGATTTTGGTCATTGGATAACTTCAGGTTTTCGGGGAGACTGCAACAGCATTGTGCCGATGATCCAATGAAGTTCTCTTCAGTGGTTCAAGTTGCATATCAGGTATTGGGTTGACATTCTGAATGTCATGCAGATGTCCTGATGGGTCCACTCTTCTTGTCTCACTTATTAGCATAGAATTCTCCCTTGTGTTCCGAAGACCCAATGGGATCATTGTATGTTATCGGGCTGGCAATATCGGGATAACTGGTTTTGATGTCATCCAATGAGCCAATGAGTTCGGGCTCTTGGTATCGGCGATCGAGATAGCAGTTGGTTTCTTATTTCGATGTCCCGATGAAGACCACTCTTAGCCATCGAAGATTGACATTGCTTTTGGAAAGCTATACCGGTGACCCGATAGAGTCGCCTTAGGAAATCGGGTATCATTGAGCCATCAAATTCACCTTTTGGATGTTTAACCGATGGACGATGGAGTGGCCGATTGTGGGAGTGAGGTCTCGGGTGTCATCGGGCCATTAGATTCACCTTCTAGATGACATGTTGATGTACGATGGAGCAGCCGACTACAAGAGTGAAGTCTCAGGTATCATCGGGTCATCAATTTTACTTTGTGAAAGTTATGCTGATAGCCAACGACTGTGGAAGCAAGGTCGGACCAAAATCGAAAAGGTTGACTCTCGGACACTATGTGTGTGATTGTCAGTGTATATGAATATAAATCAACTTGGTTCTCTCCTGCATGTGGGATAATTGTTTTCTCATGAATATAGATCAACATAGGTAGAAGGTTAGACTTTGGGCCATTGGGACAGTTGCTCTTGTGAACTGTCATTTAGCCTGATATTAACAGCTGACTGTAATGCAGAATGGGTGTGAAATACTTGAGAGCTGGTGTGTGTTCTCTGAAGAGTTTAATCCAAATATTTGTATGTCAATTTGGAATGACTATATAACAGAGTGTTGGATATCTGCAGATGAGACTGTATTGTATTATTTTTACATACTGATAATAAAGTCGATCATTTGCTGGTGGTGGGTTTTTCTCCCAAAAGGGTTTTCCCATGTTAATTCTCTATGTTATCTCTCTGTGTTAGTTTTGTATATGTGTCACATGTGCCATTATCACTAAATGTTGAAATTTAGTCTACACTAGTCTATTTTCTCCTTTGTGAATTAACATTATGGAAGCATATTCCGCACTTGCTTTCCTTACACTAGGTTATGGACCAACTTAATGTAATGCATGTATTGGACCTCTCGATGTGTTTTTAGGATGTCTTATGTGCTGGATATTATTTGTTTGTTCTAAGGCTAACATGTTTTGTAATTATGTATTTGGTTTATTATCTGGTAGTCAACATGATTGCTTATGGTCAAGGGTTTTTATATATATGATGTAAGATCTCAGTGTAGATCATATGTGAGGATATATAATGTGTGAATAATGTAATATCATTTAAGCAGAGGATTTGGTTGATCATTGGAGATCGAATTGGGTTTATGTAAGAGGATTTAGTCCTCTGGTATTGAGCTTAACTGGAACTGTACTCAGGCATAGGAGATGCTATCTTTGCAATTCAATCACTTCTTTGGATTGTAGTCTATATTTCTATGTAGTCAGTGAGGCTCCTTTTGTGATGAACAGTGCACTCTAGGCTACTGGACTTTCGGTAAGTGCACCCCCCTCAATTGTAATTCACATACTTATTGTAAAAGTATTATCTGACTATGGGTAGGCTTCCCACCGTGGTTTTTCCCTTTACCCAGTTTTCCATGTATAAATATTGATGTCATGTGGATGGTATTTATTCTGTGATTATTATTTATGCTTAATTGATTTAACTGCTATTCTAGTATTTGGTTTAAGCATTCTAGTATTAATGTTTTGGGTTCCAGTATTAAATTTTTAATTGCTTAAGGTTTCGGTAATATGTGACAACTGATTCACCCCCCCCCCCCCCCGCTCTTAGTTGTCTTTTGGTTATTTGAACTATCTAACAAAAGGATCATTGCCAAAAAAAAGAGACAAAAATGAATTGAGAAAATTGCATCTACACATGAATGAGATCAATTCTCGATAAGATTAGATATCCAAACAACTTCTTGCAGCAGACCCTATCAATAATCTCAACAATTATAACACAATGTGCCTTCTCAAATCATTGTTCTACCAATTTTTCCTTTCTCCTTCAACACATGAACTCACAAACACTCTCACCCACACTTACACTTCCACACACTCATCCTCTTATACCAAAACTGGATCAGATCATCCTTAAGAACACTTTCCCCAATAATACTTCTTTATTGATCTTCTACATGATTTACTTCAAGAATATCACAATCGGTAAATTACACTTTACAAGTACCAAAACAAAACAAGAACAAAAACATTCAAGGTCAGGTAGACCTAGAATGAACATATCCTCAAACTTCTACAAGCATGCTTTTGAAGCATAAAAACACAATCCAACTTGATATAAAGAAATTAAAATCATGAACAATGTATTTTCAAAAGATCATCACTAGAAACTAAAATGTGGAGGAATGTGGAGCACTGTAATCACTGTCAAACACCATCAATGCTGAATACACTTCTAGAGCACAAATTCTAGAGTACCAAAATAATTTCTACAACACCAAAAATTAGACAACATGAGAAACACAACCTCATGCTAGCAACACACATTTCTAGAGCAACACATCTATAATATCTACAATGACTGCAACAACTGCAAGACATATCAATAATTTTCTTCACCCCTATGCATACACACTTATCTTCCATTGTTTTGCATCATACATAAATATCATTGCTCCACAACACTTATATGTTGGCAATTTGGAGGAATTGATTATGTGTTGCCTTGATGTTTGTCATTGATGTCAACACTAGTTGCTTTGGCTATTTACCAATATCTGGTTGGTCTTGGTAGGATGATTGATTTTTGGTTGGTATGATCATGTTGATCCAGTATGCTCCGGTATGCTTTGGTTTGTGGAATTGGTTTGGATTGGTTATTCAAGTGTTTCTAATGTGTATCACATTCAACTGGTATTGATTTAGTGATTGGATTCTATCTTATATGTGGGTAAGTCTGGTTTATTGATCCGGTGAGGGTTTCACCAACAGAGATTTGTTGAAAATGTTTTTATACTATGCATAAGTGGTGTTGGTGCATCTTCTAGTAGGGATTCAAGATGCTGATGGTTATCATGTTTGTGTTCTAGTTGATCAGTGGTATTGTAGTTAGCATCAGACCTATTCTATTCTAGGGTATGTTATTTTGCTAGGTTATGGACCAGTTTATGTAACGTGTAGGTTGATTCTTCTGATCCATTACCAGTTGGACTCATTGATTGGAATATGTTGTTTCAGTCCTAAGCTAACTTGGTTGATCATTAGATTGTAGGTTTAAGTTATGAATTTATTGTATTATCTTTTAGGTGGTCGACCTAATTGTTTAGGTCCCAGGTTGGTATAAATATGACGTAAGATCTCTTTGTAGATCATGTAAGGTATGAGATTATGTGAATAATGTAACAATCATTCATGCAAAGGATTTGATAGATCATAGGTGATCGAGTTGGATTTGTGGAAGAGGTTTAAGACCTTCAATCTTGAGCTTAATTGGAATTGCACTCAAGCATGGAAGATGTTATACTTGCATTTCAATCTTGATTTCGGATTGTTGTTCAAAGTTTTTTGTGGTCAGTGAGATTCCTTTTGTAATGAGAAATATGCTCTAGGTTGTTGTCCTTCCTACATGTGCAGACCCGTTATTGTAATATTTATTCATTTGATCAATGGATAGATATTGTGGGTCTCTTTGAGGTTTTCCACATATAAATCTATGGTGTTATGGTGTTCATCTTTGTGATTGCATTCTTGCTTATTGTTATATGCTTTTATGTTTATCGGTTGTTGAGTTGTTGTATTAATAAGCTTAAATTTCTCCATTTTGGTAGAACACTGATTCATGCCCCCCCCTCCCCTCCCCCTCTCAATGTCTTGGATCCCAACAATTGATATCAGAGCTTGGTGCCTCAGAGTAAGTCTAACAACTTGAGGAAGATAATGTATCTATAATCTATGGAGATAAGTTTAAGGAAGGAGCTTCAAGAGCACTTGAAGACTATGATGTTGAAAGATTGAGGAACATGAAGATGAAAGATGAGTTGATATATACAAAGGAATTCATTTTTACTCTACAGGATAGATTGTCATCTACCCAAGCTAATAGGAAGTAACTTCTACAGATTCAAGATGATGAAGAGAAGGATTCCCTTAAGGAACAATGTCAGAAGCTAGGTCAGGAGAATATTGTCATGAAGAATGAAATGCAAGCCCTGACATTGAGCATGTCCAAGGAGATTGAAGATCAGAAGATGAATGAAGAAAACCTTGGGAGATCTCTGAAAGACAAATTTGAGGAATGCATTCATCTGGTTCATGAGAATGATGTGTTGAGAACTGAATTGGTGCAATCACATAACAATGAGCAAGAATCAGGAAGAATGGTAACAAATCTAAGAGATGATTTGACTATTGCAAATGAATACAAAGATAAATTCAAGGTTAGTTCTGCTAATCTTGATGAATTATTGAAGGATCAAAGGGACACTGGAGACACTAGAGGTCTTGGATTTGAGCATGTAGAAATATTTGGTACTATAAATGAAGATCAGAAGGTCAACCGAAATCAAAGGTCACCGGCAAGACAACCTAATGCACATAAATTTAATGGTAGATGATTTGTTTACAATATATTTGGTTATATGGCTAGGCATTGCAAAAATAGAGAAAATTATAATAATGATGTAATTCCCAGTCAATGTTCAAATTATAAGAAGTATGGTCATAGGACAAAATATTGTAGAATGAATGTGAAATGTCATGTATGTGAAAAGTTTGGACAAATGGCTAATCAATGTAGGTCAAGGAATGATCAAGGTTACAATAAGGAAATTTAGAAGAACAATCTCACTTGTTATGCATGCAACAAAGTAGGAAATATTGTTAAATTTTGCAGAAGCAAGAACCCACTAGCAAGAAGTGATAATTCTAATGAGAAGGGAAAGTACAAGGTTGATGACATTCGAAAGGAGCATAAGTGGGTTATGAAGTTTGCGGATCAACCAATAGAATCATTTACCCCAGGTGTTCATTTGGCTAAAGGATATACCCTGATTACTCAACGGGGAGAGCAGAATGTTCTTGCACCGACAGGAAACACATCCGGTAACTAAGGCATTCACCTTAGGGGGAGGCAAATTGATGATAGATCTTGCATTGCCCCTGGTAGTGGTCTGAAAGCCTAATTCAGGTCTTTGGAAGTCTTTTTGATGGTTAACTGACAAAGATTTGTTGGATCTTGGATCTAGTTTAGTGTACCAGTAAGTCACTTTATGAGTTATGGTTTGGTCATACATCTATAGTTAAGTATTTCAGTATGTTTGGTAGTAATTGTTATATCAACAGAGATGATTTCATTGGGAAGTTTGATCCTAGATGTGATGAAGGAATATTTCTTAGTTATTCTAATAAAATCAAAGCATACAGATGTTATAACAAAAGATTGTAGAGAATTGTGGAGAGAACTAATGTCAAGGTGGATGACTAGAATATAAGTCAAATCAAAATTTATGAGCAAGAATCAACAGTGGAATTGATCATAACTGAACTGGTAACACCTTTACCAAAACAAAATGTAGAACCAGTTACTCTGACATTATCATAAAATTCAATAGTAACTAAAGATCAAGGAAGACGAATAGAAAGTCAGAAGAATCCTTGGTATGTAAGGCTGAATCATTCAGATGATCATATAATTGGACAAGAAGAAGGTTGGTAGCTGATTAGGTATGCTTAATTTCTTTAATTATACCGACATCAATTATTGAAGATGAATGTTGGATGAAAGCTATGGAAGAGAAATTTGATCAGTTAGAAAAGGACAACACATGGACTTGGATGTTATTGGAACTAGGTTTGATTGGTTTGCAATGGATATTATTAGAAGGAAGGAATTAATTATGTTGAATCCTTGCTCCGGTAGCTAGGACTTTTTAGATATTTTCAAGGATTATCTGGTATGGTTTTTGTTTTATGACGACTTTACACTTTGAACATATTCAGATGCAGATTGGGCTAGAGATATAGGTAACTGGATAGGCTCATCTGGTGAAGCTTTCTTTCTTGGAAGGAAACTTATTTCATGCATCAAAAAGAAACAATCATGTACTTCTTTATCTACTACTAAAGTTGAGTATGTTGTTGTTGCTACTAACTATACACAAGTTCTATGGATGGATCATATGTTGAAGGATATAAAGCTAGATTGTAATGTACCGGGAGTTATTCATTATAATAACTCTACTGCTATTGACATATCAAAGAATCTAGTATTTCTATCAAGTATAATTTTCTGAAGGAGTAGGTGGAAACAAATGAAGTTAGATTGGTTTGTGGAATCATTTGAGCATTTGAGAGATGGGTTGAGGTTTTATGCCCCTCTAGTAGAGACCTGAGTGATGTTGATTAGCATTAGTCCGGTATGCCTTATCAGAGCTATCATTCATTCTAGATTGATGTGGTGATGCTACTACTCAGGGGGAGTAGTTAGTCTTGTGATTCAAGATTTATGATTTTGCTTTGATATTTATGTCAGATTTTTGGCATTGATGTCAAAGGGGGAGAGATATTCATGTGAAAAACTTAAGGAGTTATATACATTAAGGGGAGAGATATTTATGAGCTTAATAGAGATATCAATCTAAGGGGGAGATTATAGGCACTAGGAGGAGAAACATAATTTCAGATTGGTTGTATCCCATTGGGGGAGTTTGGTTCTGAACCAAATCAAAACATCATTGTCATATCATTTTATGCGAGATTGTTGGCTGTCTTCCATTGGGGGGACTCTTTTGGCATTTCTTGGCACTTGGATGTTTTTCACATATCTAGTGTTGCCATCAATGCCAAAGGGGGAGATTGTTGGCAATTTGGAGGAATTGATTATGTGTTGCATTGATGTCAACACTAGCTAGTTTGGCTATTTACCGGTATCTGGTTTTTCCCTTTAGGATGATTGGTTTTTGGTTGGTATGATCATGTTGATCTAGTATGCTTCGATATGCTTTGGTCTGTGGAATTGGTTTGGATTGGTTATTCATGTGTTTATGATGTGTATCACATTCAATTGGTGTTAATTTAGTGATCGGATGCTATCTTATATGTTGGTAAGTCTGGTTTATTGATCTGGTGAGGGTTATATCAACAAAGATTTGTTGAAGATATTTTGATACTATGCATAAGTGGTGTTGGTGCAACTTCTAGTAGGGATTTAGGATGTTTATGGTTATCATGTTCGTGTTCCAGTTGATCGGTGGTGTTGTAGTTAGCACTGGACCTATTCTATTCTAGGTTATGTTATTCTGCTAGGTTATGGACCAGTTTATGTAACGTGTAGATTGATGCTTCTGATGCATTATCAGTTGGATTCGTTAATTGGATTATGTTATTTCAGTCCTAAGACAACTTGGTTGATCATTAAATTGCGAGTTTAAGTTATGAATTTATTGTATTATCTTTTAGGTGGCTGACATAATTATTTAGGTCTCAGGTTGGTATAAATATGATGTAAGATCTCTTTGTAGATCATAGGAAATCATGTAAGGTATGGGATTATGCGAATAATGTAACAATCATTCATTCAAAGGATTTGGTCGATCATAGGTGATCGACCAAATTTTTGGAAGAGGTTTAAGGCCTCTGGTATTGAGCTTAACCAAAATTGTACTTAGGCATGGAAGATGCTATACTTGCAGTTCAATCTTCATTCTGGATTGTTGTCCAATGTTTTCTATAGTCAGTGAGACTCCTTTAGTGATGAGTAGTGTGCTCTAGGCTATTGGACTTCCTGCATGTGTAGGTCCCTTATTGTAATATTTATTCATCTGATCAGTGGATAGATATTGTGGGTCTCCTATCCTACCGTGGTTTTTCCTCTTTGAGGTTTTCCATGTATAAATATATAGTGTTATGGTGTTCATCGTTGTGATTGCATTGTTTCTTATTGTTATATGATTTTATGTCTACCGGTTGCTGAGTTGTTGTATTAATAAGGTTAAATTTCTCCATTCCATAGAACATTGATTCACCCCCCTCCTCTTAGTGTTCTTGGATCCCAACATTATACATACTACTGCTCTGCAACACCTATAATATGTATACTAACTAGCTATATCCGAATCATTGGGTTCAACATAAACGATAAACAGACATGTATTTCTACCAACATAATCCTTATAATTAGTGATTTAAAATTTATTTTAGCACTTTTCCTTTACTAAGAGTTGATGACCGCTTTGCTTCCAAGAAACATTTTTATGGATTGGGATTCTTTATCTTCTTCAATTTTAACTTCTTTTCCATTTTTGTGACACCAAATTAATAGTAATATTGTTGGCCATGATTATTTTAGGTATTTTTTACCTAATTTACACATAGTTTGGAGTAAATGTTTCCTTTATACAAGTTCTTGACTCTTGTTTTTGGGTTTCAATTTAAACACTCTTTTTTAGCATCTATAGTGTTCCTTGTTCTAGTTCTTCCATATGTTTTGGTCAAGCTACACTTTCTTCATCAACTTGTGTAGCATAATTTCTTGCATCACTATCTTTTTCGCTCTTATATTTGTACTTGAGGACATTGAAAGTCATATTATTCACATTTATAAAATTTAGCTATAAATCCAGTACCTAATCTGGAAAGCTTGACAAAGAAAAGTTGGATAGTGGTACTAGTACCTAACCTTGTAGACATGAATATGGCAAAACAATAGTGGGAGTTCATGAAGAGGAAAAGTGAATCTAATGGAGAAAAGGTCACGAATAAAGTAAGGAACTCTAGGAAAAATGTTTCCCTTAGATCCAAAACAAGAAAGTGTCTAGGAGGTCTCATTCTCCTTCTTCTCAAATCAGGTACTCATCAACTTTCAATGGTAATTGTTTTACGTGGAATAATCCTTGACATAGAGCCATTAAATGTAGAACTCATATCAGATCTCAACTATTTAAAGGGAAGTGTTACATTTCTAACAAGGTTGGACATAAGGCTAATAAATGTAGAATTAGGATGATGTGGAATTTAAATGCTAGGAATGTTCAATATTTTAATGGATGTTGTTATACTTGTAACAATTTGGATCATAAGGATGTTGAGTGAAGAAGTGTTATTAAAATTAGTGAAAGCATCAAAAGTGATAGAAATGTCAGAAGTAAATGGAAACATTCATCAGCAAGATTAGATATGCTACAACTATAACAAACTTGGACACATTTCCAAATCCTATAGATGAAGAACTGAGAAGAATGGTCCAGTAAAGAAGATTGATGTCAATGTAGAAAAGGAGAAGATGTAAAAGATGTAGGTGAAGGAATTAGAAGAAAAGGTGGAAGAAAAAAAATGTGAGGGTGGTTCTGTGCCCTTTGGTGGTGCTAATTCTTCTTCCAGTCACTAGACAATATGCATTGTCTGAGGGGTAGAGAAAAATGAAGATCTTATCCCCCCACCCCTGTGCAGATTGATGTTGAAGATGTTTATAGCATGGAAATTATTCTAGTGTCTACCTCATTGTTGGTGAGGATCCAAAAGTCTATAGAGGATAGATCATACATATAGATGTAGAAACTATTAATATCACAAATATATTTGGGATCCTAGAAGTTGTTGTGTTGGTGCAGACTCGAAAGATAACTCTGATAATGTAGGTATGACGGAGGAAGAAATGACTAAAGATAATGATTGATCTTAGAAGATTTGAGAATAGATGATAGAAAGGTAGAATCAGTGGCCATTTGTCTAGGGGGTGTTGTTTGGGCTCTGTTTTGGTTTCATGGATTGATATTGTTTCTATTCTCAAAGGATTGGATGAGGATGAGGCTTTTTGAAAAATGGTACATTCCTGTTAGGGGAGTATTGTAGTCTCTTATGATATTTTTTAGTTATCATATGATGTGATGCATTCAAACTAATGGTAGAGATCTTCATAAATGTGTTCATTGTCCTTGATGTCAAAGGGAGAGAAAATTCAAAATAGTGCCCTTTATTCTTAATGTCAAAGGGGGAGAGAGATACAAATTGGGAGAGAAAATAGTTGTATGTGCTCTCTGATGTTGGTGGTGTTTCCATTAATGGAAAATGGGAGGATTGTTGGAAACATGAGTTGTTGCACTTTGTTGTTATTGATGTCAATCTATCCTATGTTGTAATTGATGTCAAACTATTGTGTGTTGTTGATGTTGAAGTAAGGATGGTGTAGTGAAAAATTCAATATGTACGAAAGAGTATTTATGTTTGTTGGTATTGACGATTGTGTTGTTGTTGATGTTGAAGTTGTTGGCATTATGCAAGAATTGATTATGTGTTGTCATTAATGTCAACACTATCCTGGTTGGTTGCTGACCTGTTCCTGTTGGACATGGTTTTGGCTAAGGTTATCAGAGATTCTAATCCAGTATGATCAAGATTGTTGGATTTGGTTTTGGATGGTTATTCATGATGATTATATGCTTGTCATATTCAGTTGGTTCATGATTTTGTGCTCCAGAAGCTATTGTTTATGTTCTGGTTTGCCGGTTGATATTCTTGGTACCAATTGGTGATATTTGATGAAATGGTTAATTGGTTTTGGTCCAGCTTCTAGAAATGATTCATAATGTGTCAAAGGTGTTCTTTATTGTGTCCTAATTTTTTGGTGTCTTCTCATTGGCTAGCATGATGATTTTGTGATCCTATTTGGATCTGGTTGGTTATTATGTGTTATTGAAACTGAGGGTTTCTACCGGTTGGTGAAACAAATTGCATTTGGTCTTGGCAGAATTTTCGGTGGATATAATTATTTGAAAATTTGAATTATGTCCATGCTATGTAATGTAAATTATAATATTGGGTCGATGGTATTGTGAGATGTAATTTTTGTAATTATGAGCTATGCGTTTAGGATTTAGCTGACCTTGTTTATCAAGGTTGATGATATGTATATATAGGTGATATATTCATGTAATTTGTATAGTATGGTATGGTTATGTCTACATTATCAGAGAGTGGTTTATGTGTGAACAAGGTTATATCATTCAATGAAGGTTTGAGGAGAGTTTGGTATTGTAGGGTAGACACCTGTGCTTAACTATAACTGTATCAAGTATTAGGAGATGCTATTTACACTGTTCATTTCCTCTGAATTATAGTCCAATATTTATGTAAGTCAGTGAGACTTCCCTTTTGTGATGAGAAGTGAGCTCTAGGTGGTTAGCCTGATTGCAAGTGCAATTCCCATTGTAATATTTTACATACTGCTGTAGAAGTATTATCTGACTGTGGGTAGGGTTTCCCACCATGGTTTTTCCCTTAACTAGGTTTTCTATGTCAAAAATATTGGTGTTGTGTATTCTGTACTTTCATGCTTTATCTTTCACAGTATTGTTTTTAGTTTTCTCTAGTAGAAGGTTTATAATTTGCAATAATTGTTTAACTTGTGGAAAACTAATTCACCCCCCCTTCTCAGTTTTCCTCTGGTTCATTATAACAATTAAAACTAGAAATTGTTAACAGAAGTAAGGATGGTGTAGTGGAAGTTCCAATATATAGGAAAGGGCATTTAAGTTTTCAAATATTGTTGAATTGGCTTGTGGAAATGTTGAAGTATTTTTAGAATGGTGGTACAGTAGAAGTTTCAATATGTAAGAAAAAATATTTAATTTGTAGTGGAAGAATGTCTTGCGTTCCTTGGGTATGTGAAGATTATGTTCTATGGCTCTCAATATAATATGTATGTTCTATGTATATTGCATGTATATAGCACTATCATATTTTTAGGTCATCTACTGCTCACTTGGCAGAGTTGGTTGGTTTTGTTTATGACACTAAGGTTGTCTATCATAATAGGTGTGAGGGATGTTTGGTGGATTTCAGATATGTGGATTCATTTTCTATCATTTGGAGGATTTTTTCATGTGGTTTGTGTAGTTTTCTATTTTAGTTTTTAGGTTATAGTTTGATTGACTAGTGGAGTTATGATGTTCTAAGTTTGGTGTTGTCAGCTAGTCTGATTTTTAGTTGAATGTGATATTATATCCTACTTGGATCATATTATTTTGTTCCAATTTTGTTAGATACAATGCACCATTCAAAGGGGGATGAATTAGTGGTTCTCAATCTTTTCCCTTTAACTATCCTATGTGAGTGTATTGTTGTTAAACAGTTCAGATAATCAGAAGACAAGTGAGAGGGGGGGTGAATCAGATGTCACATATTACAGGAACATTCAACAATTAAAACTTTAATACAAGAACCCAAAACAATAATACCGAAATAGCAATTAATCAAATTAAGCATAAACAATAATCACAAAATAAAATCCATCCACACAACACCAAGATTTGTATGTGGAAAACCCGGTAAAGGGAAAAACCATGGTGGGAAGCCTACTGACAATCACATAATACTTCTGCAGTAAGTATGTGAATTACAATGAAGGGGCCTGCAATTGCAGGAAGGCCAATAGCCTAGAGCACACTTCTCATCACAAAAGGAGCCTCACTTACTACATAAAATTCTAGACAACAATTTAAAGAAGTGTTGAACTGCAAAAGATAGCATCTCATATACTTGAGTACAGTTTTGGTTAAGCCCAATACCAGAGGACTAAATACTCTTACATAAACCCAATTTAGTCTCCAATAATCGACCAACTCCTCTACCTGAATGATATTACATTTATTTTCACATTACATTCATTGACCATGACCTCTTGTTAGGACCCGGGAAGGACAACTGAGAGGGGGGGGTGAATCAGTTGTTAACAAGTTGTCAATAAATTATAATCCAAATGCAAATTATTTCAACTTAAACTTAGTATCAGTAAACCAAACTTAAATGTCAGTAAAATGGATTAATAGTTATATCAGTACCAGTGTAACCTAATGCATGAAACATAAAGAGAAACAACATCCGCAACACATGACATAAAGATTTTGATGTGGAAACCTAGTAAGGGAAAAACCACAGTGGGAAACATTACCCACAATCAGATGATAATACTGCAGATAGTAAGTGTATACAAATGGGGTCTGCACATGCAGAAAGACCAACTGCCTAGAGCTCACTGCTCAATCACAAAATAAGAGTCGCACTAACTACAATTGGATGGTTAAATCCAATGATAATGTACTACTCAAAATAGCATCTGCAATGTTGGATTTAGTACCAGTTTAAGCTCTCAACATGAGTGCTAAACACCTTCATAACCTTTCCTTTAACCTTCAAATAATGTCTACATGATTCATACAAGGATATGCTTATTTTCGCTCTTTAATATTCACACACACTCATCATGATTCTATATCCCAATCTTCAATAAGATATTACAATCATATATAATAAACCTAACATTTAAGAATTCAAAACATAACATTTAGCCAATTACTCCCCCTGAGAAGTAGTTGTCCTTCATTAAAGCCGAAAAAATATTTTTCTATTAGTCCCTATTGGTTTGATGCCAATATTCAATCATTCAAGTCTCTGTTGGTGGAGAAATTACCCCAAGCTTCTCTTAGAGATATTCAAATGTTTCCTTAGGCAAAGGCTTTGTAAAGATATCCGCAATTTTCTCTTTAGCATTCACATAAACCAATTTCACTTCATTTGCTTCAACATTTTCTTTCAGAAAATTGTACTTAATAGAAACATATTTTGTGTTAGAGTGAAATACCGGATTCTTTGATATATCAATTGTTGTCGAATTATCACAAAAAATGATTATTGGTTCTTTGTATTTTACCTTTATATCCTTTGACATTTGCTTGATCCATAATACCTGAGTACAATTAGTTGCTGCTGCAACATATTATGATTCTACTATAGATAATGATGTACAAGTCTACTTCTTGCTTATCCATGAAATCAATTTTTTGCCAAGAAAGAATGCACCGCCAGTGGTACTTTTTTTGTCATCTACATCTCCTTCCCAATTTGCATCGGTTTATGCACATAAATCAAAATTTTCATCTTTAGGATACCATAAACCAAGATTTGTTGTGCCTTGTAGGTACCAGAAAATCATTTTAACTGTTGATTAATGATTTTCTTTAGGATTACTTTGAAATCTAGATACAATACACATTGCATTCATTATATCAAGTCTAGTTTTTGTCAAATGCAATAAACCTCCAATCATAGACTTGTATCTTATCGGATTAATAGGAGCTGAATCATCCTTCAATGTCAATTTATCAGTTGTAGTCATAGGAGTACTTACCAGTTTGGAATTTTCCATACCAAATTTCTTCAAAAGTTCCTTCAAGTACTTTATTTGATATATGAATATACCTTTATCTATTTGTGAAATCTGCAAACCTAGAAATTTTTTTATCTCTCCAATCAAAGACATTTCAAATTCTTTTTGCATCTAGTTAGCAAAGTCCTTACATAATCCATCTTCACCTCCAAAAATGATATCATCCACAAATACTTCAATAACTAAAATATCATCATTGGTAACTTTGTAATACAAATTGTTGTCAGCATTACCTTTTGTGTAACCAAGCTTCAAAAGATATTTATGCAATCTAGCATACCAAGCTCTAGGAGCTTGCTTCAAACCATATAAAGCTTTCCTTAACTTGCAAACCAGAAACTTATTATCTGTCAAAGAAAATCCATTACTTTCTTCAATGCAAAATTCCTCCTCAAGATCTCCATTCAAAAATGCACATTTTACATCCATTTGATAAAATTTATATTTCTTATGAGCTACAAATGGAAGAAATAGTCTAACTGCCTCAATTCTGGCTTCTGGTGCAAAGGTTTCATTATAATCAATTCCTTCTTTCTGTGAATAACCTTTACAAATTACTCTTTCTTTGTTCCTGATTACTTCTCCATTCTCATTAAGTTTATTTCTATATACCCATTTAGTTCCAATTACATTTTTGTCTTTAGGCCAAAGAGCTAATGCCCAAGTATTATTCTTTTCAATTTGTTCTAATTCATCTTCCATTGCTTTTATCCAATGTTCATCCTGACATGCTTCAATAATAGATGCTGGTTCAACTTGAGAAATTAAACATACCTCTTCATTTGCCAATCTTCCTCAAGTCATAACACCTTGATTCTTGTTTCCAATTATTTGATTCTCTGAATGATTCAATCTTACATACTTGGGTTTGTTTTGATTTCCACTTACATGTTATTGTTCTTCAGTCACAATTGAGTTTTCTGATGATGTCGGTGTGATGGTGTCTTCACTCTATACCAGTACAATCTGTGTTGGTTCATTTATAATCATTTCAACTGTTAGTTCTACAGATCTTGAATCTCCTCTAAAGTGTTCATCTATCTTCACATTAGTACTCTCAATGATTTTTGGTAACCTTTTATTATAACGTCTATATGCCTTGCTTTTAGATGAATAACCAAAAAATAATCCTTCATCACTTCTAGGATCAAATTTGCCAATATAATCATCTCTTCTAATATAACATTTGCTTCAAAATATTCTAAAATACTTAAGAGTAGGAATATGACCAAACCATAGTTCATAAGGGGTCTTACTGGTTTCACTTTTGATGTGAACTCTGTTAAAAGTATAAACCATTGTATTCACTACTTCTCTCTAGTACACATGAGGTAGATTTTCTTTCATCAACATGGTTCTTGTTGCATCCAGAATAGTTATGTTCTTCCTTTCTACAACTCCATTCTGTTGGGGTGTTTGGGGTGCTGATAGTTGTTTTTTGATTCCATTCACTTCAGAGAATGCATTAAATTATCTAGATGTAAATTCTCCTCCTTGATCTAATCTTAAACATTTGATTTTCTTTTCGATCTCATTCTCTACCATTGCCTTGTATATCTTGGATCTTTCAAAAGCTTCTAATTTCTCCTTGAGAAAAGTAACACAACACATTCTAGAATAATCATCAATTATTAGCATAAAGTATCTATCACCTTGTAGACTTCTTGTTCTTGCTGGACCACATAAATCAGTATGAATTAAGTCAAGATTATTATTGGATTTCTCAATAATTCTCTTAAATGTTGTTCTAACTTGCTTTCCCATTTGACATTCCTTACATACTAGATTATGAGGTTTCACAATCTTAGGTAAATCCGTTACTACCTTAGTCAAACTGATCTTTACAATGCAATCAAAATTCACATGACAGAGTATTTTATGCCATAACCAACTTTTATCAATGTGAGCAATCAAACATGTCTTATCACTGGTATTCAAGTGAAAGATATTACCTTGAGTCCGATTACCGGTTGCAATCTCCAATCTAGTTATGTTTATGATTTTGCATTTTCTATTCTTGAATTGTAATTGAAATCCTTTCTCAACTAACTGACCAACACTCAAAAGATTATGATTTAAACCTTCTACATAATAAACACTATCAATATTGTGCTTACCATCTAAAGATATAGTGTCTCTTCCTTTGATTAAACAAGATTTATCATCTCCAAACCTTACTAGACCTCCATGAATTTCCTGAAAAGATAAGAATTTGCTTTTATCACCAATCATATGATGTGAGCATCCACTATCTATTATCCATTCATTATTTTCTTCATTTTTTGTTGCCAATGCCTGCTCTATCGGTTTGACAATAGGTGTTGGTTGATCTTATTTTATTGCAACAAAGCCCATCCATTATTTGTTGGATCTTCATTTGAATCATCTGTAACACCTTCATCTGCATAGTAACATGACTTATCTCTATTTTTCTTAAATATGTATCTCTGATATTTAGGGTTAGGCTTATATGATATTTTTGCTTCCTCCCTTAGTCTTGCATGTCTATCAGGACATCTAGAAGCCATATGACCAACTTTATTGCAATTAAAACATTTGAAAGGTTCTTTACCTTCATACTTACTTCCTGCGGGACCTTTAGGCATCTTCCTTACAAATAGTGCTTCAAGTTCTTCATTTTCTCTCCACATATCTTCAAGTTCTTTTACATAAAGTGCTTTCCAATTAGTTTTGTCTGATGATGATGATGATGATGATGATGATGACAATGATGATGCTGATGTTGATGCTTTGAAAGCTAAATCAATCTTTACTATAGTAACAAGACCAAATTCTTCAAGCTCAAATGCAAAAAATTTTCCAACCAAAGTATCTCTAGAAACTAAAGTATTAGGCATTGTTCTTAACTCATTAATAGTAGTCACTTTCATTTTGTAAGTTGGTGGTAAAGCTCTTAAAACTTTAGACACAATTTCATCTTCACTTAAGGATCCTCCACAACATTGTATTCCTAAAACAATTTTATTAACTCTTTCCATAAATGCATAAATTATTTCATCTTCTTCCATTTTTAAATTTTCATACCTGACCCGATAACATTCCAGTTTTGCAATTTTGATAGTGGCATCTCCTTCATTCAGTGTTTCTAGTTTATCCCAAATAGCTTTGGTAGTAGATTGGTCTGATAATCCCATGATTTGCTGATATGATAATGCACTCAGAAGTGCTTCTCTTGCTTTGGAATCATTGTCCAAGTCCTTAGTCAATGTTGGTGGATGAGGTTGATTTGGAGTAGGACCAACATAGCCATTCTTTGTAACATCCCATATATCTCTTCCAATGTAATTCAGATGTGTATCCATTCTGATCTTCTATATACCATAGTTAGTTCCATCAAGCTTTAGACTATCGTTCTTAAAAATATTTGTTGCCATAGGATCTCCTCAAGTTGTTAGGCTTCTATAAAAAGATGACTTAGCTCTGATACCAATTATTAGGTTCTAGGAAGGATAATTGAGAGAGGGGAGTGAATCAGTTATGAACCACTTGTCAGTAAATTATAATCCAAATGCAAATTATTCTAACTTAAACTTAGTGTCGGTAAAATAGATTAACAGTTATATCAGTATCAGTGTAACCTAATGCATGAAACATAACGAGAAACAACATCCACAACACATGACATGGAGATGTTGATGTGGAAACTTGGTAAGGGAAAAACCATGGTGGGAAACCTTACCCACAATTAGATGATACGACTGCAGATAGTAAGTGTATACAAATGGGGTTTGCACATGCAAAGGCCAACCGCCTAGAGCTCACTGATCAATCATAAAATAAGAGTTACACTGACTACAATTGGATGGTTAACTCCAATGATAATGTACTGCTCAAAATAGCATCTGCAATGTTGGATTCTGTACCAGTTTAATCTCTCAACATGAGTGCTAAACACTTTCATAACCTTTCCTTCAATCTTCAAATAATGTCTGTGTGATTCGTACAAGGAAATGCTTATTTTCTCTCTTCAATATTTGCACACACTCATCATGATCCTATATCCCAATCTCCAATAAGATCTTACAATCACATATACAAAACCTAAGACCAAAAGTATAGGTCAGCTCACTAAAGATATTACAATTAAATCAATTACAAATAATTCTTGATGTGATACATGTTGGCTCAATACATTTACCATATTATCTAATCAATAAACAATCTCCATAATGTGTCATGCTGATCTAGAATAGATATCATGTACCGGTCCATAACCTAGATCTATCTACCAGTAAAGGAAAATCTATCAACCCGATTAGACCAATAAGAAAAACACCAAATCCAAACATCCAATCCATGTCTTAGACATAAACAAATGATCTCCAGATGATAACAATTCATCATCACTATTGGTGGACCATATATCTTGTTGGTGGACATATATCGATTACTGTGCATAAGTCACTAACCATACTGGTGAACATAATGTAGACCTCCAAGAAGACAAGTGTTGACATCAATGAAAAAACCAATAAAACAAATGATGAATTCATCCATAATACCAACACCTCTTACATTAACCATGATGATCTACAATGAGATCTTACATTTATTTATATAAACCCTTGACCATAAACAATTAGGTCGGCCACTAGACAATAAACCAATTACATAATTACAAACCATGTCATCCTTAGACCAAACAAGTAATATCAACACATAAGATATCTTGGAAATAAATCAATAGTTCTTTTCCAAACGTTACATTAAAGCCGATCCATAACCTAGATCAATCGAGACCAAGTATAGGTCCACACTCTTCAACAATGATCTCCAAATGCCAAGTCTCGAACATGATCACCAACAACATCCTGAAACTCCATCAAAAGCTACACCAACACCAATTATGGAATTCATCAATGATATTTATTAAAATATTTGTCAGTGAAACCCTTGCCAGAACCAAAAACCAATCTTCTAAGCAAGCAGGATAGCATCCAATCACTAGACCAAAACGAATAGACTAAATATCAGTATAAGTATCATGAACAAGAAAATTCCATCACCAGATTATACTGGAGCCTACTGAATCATATCGGATCCAAGTGAACTAGAAATCACTCATCCTACTAGGACCAGAAGGGTGCCGATAAAGAATCCAAACAACTAGTGTTGACATCAATGACAAAACACCAATGCAACACATAATCAATTCCATCAAATGGCTAAAAATATCTTCCTTTGGCATTGATGGCAACACTAGACGTGAAAAACATCTAAGTACTAAGAAATGCCAAACAAGTGTCCCCCTGTGGAAGACAACCAACAATCACCCACATATAGCTCTGAATATCTCTCCTTTTTACTTTTAATATCTCCCCCTTTGATATTTATCCTTTTCTTTCTTTATCTTTTTCACATCAATATCTTCCCCCATTCGACACCAATGCCAAAAATCTGCAGAAATATCAAAGAAAAAATAAAAGCCTCTGAATCTCAAAGCTGACTACTCCCCTTTAGTAGTAGCATCCCACATCAGTGCTAGAATGAATAGTATCTCAGATAGTGCATGTCGGACTGATTCCAAAGTGCATCAATTAAGTCTTTATCAGAGGGGCAGAAACTCTCAATCTATCTTTCAAGTACTCAAATGATTCCTTGGATAATGATTTAGTGAAAATATCTACAATCACTCTTTAGTGTTCACATGAACTAGTCTAACTTCATTTACTTCCACCTTCTCCTTCAAAAAGTTATACTTGATAGATATGTGCTTTGTCTTAGAATGAAATACCAGATTATTTGATATATCAATAGCAGCAAAGTTATCACAGTGAATAATACTAGTGCATCACAATCCACCTTTATATCCTTCAAAATTTTCTTCATCCATAAAACTTGTGTACAGTTAGTAGAAGCAACAACATACTCAGCTTTATCAGTAGATAAATAAGTACATGATTTTTTTTGCTGGTCCATGAAACCAACTTCTTTCCAAGAAAGAAAGCTCCACCGGAAGTACTTTTCCGGTCATCAATATCTCCAGCCCAATCAACATCTGTATATGAACACAAGGTAAATTTATAAGCCTTAGGGTACCATAAGCCACATTCTGATGTACCTTGCAAGTATCTAAAAAATCCTTTTCACCGCCATCTCATGATTCTCTCTAGGGTCACTCTGAAATATTGAAACAATACAAACAACATTCATAATGTCAGGCCTAGTCTGAGTCAAATAAAGTAGACCTCCAATCATAGATTTGTATCTTGTAGGATTTACCAGTGTAGAAACATCTTTTCTTGTCAATTTCTCACTTGTAACTATAGGAGTACTTACCACTTTAGAATCTCCCATACCAAATTTCTTCAATAATTCCTTAGCATATTTAGTTTGACAAATAAAAATACCTTTGTCACTCTGAGTAATCTGCAAACCTAAGAAAAATTTCATCTCACCAATCATAGACATCTCAAATTCTTTCTCCATATTCAAAGAAAATTCTATGCATAATTTATCTTCACCTCCAAAAGTAATTTCATCAACAAATATTTTAACAATCAATATATCATCATCAGTGATTTTATAATATAAATTACTATAAGCACTGCCCTTAGTAAAACCAAGCTTCAAAAGATATTCATCCAACCTTGCATACCAAGCTCTAGGTTCTTGTTTTAGTCCATATAAAGCTTTCCTTAACCTGCAAACCATATCTGTATCATCTGATAGTGAAAAACCATCAAGTTTCTTAATATAAACTTCCTCATCAAGATCCCCATTCAAGAATTCACATTTAACATTAACCATGATGATCTACAATGAGATCTTACATTTATTTATACAAACCCTCGACCATAAACAATTAGGTTGGCCATCGGACAATAAACCGATTACATAATTACAAACTATGTCGGCCTTAGACCAAACAAGTAATATCAACACATAAGACATCCTCGAAATACATCAATAGGTCCTATCCACACATTAAATTAAAGTTAGTCCATAACCTAGATCAACCGAGACCAAGTATAGGTCCACACGCTTCAACAATGATCTCCAAATGCCAAGTCTCAAACATGATCACCAATAGCATCCTGAAACTCCATAAGGATCTACACCAACACCACTTATGCAATTCATCAATGATCTCCATTAAAAACTCTATTGGTGAAACCCTCACCAGAACTGGAAACCAATCTTCTAAGCAAGCAGGATAGCATCCAGTCACCAGACCAAAACCAACAGACTAAATATGAGTATAAGTATCATGAACAAGCCAATTTCATCACTAGATTATATCGGATCATACCAAATCCAAGTTAACTAGAAACCACTCATCCTACTAGGACCAGAAAGGTGTTGGTAAAGCATCCAAATGGCTAGTGTTGACATCAATGACAAAACATCAATGCAACACATAATCAATTCCACTAAATGGTGAACATAGTGGTTCTCAGATATAATTCAATGCAGACTTATCGGTTAGTGGGGAGACCAACACAAATGTAATCACACACAAAGGGACTTCACATAACACCAACATATACGTGGAAAAACCTCGGTGAGAAATGTTGTTGGAGACTACTGCTCCAATCTAGCCTCATAGTCAATCTTTGATTATAATGTTTAGGGCACCAACCCAAGGAGCACCAACCCTTGATTTTAGGGCACCAACCCAAGGAGCTACAACCCCTACACTGAGCTACAACTCAGTGATTACAAAAAAACATACTTTGATAGTCAAGTTATCTTCTTATTTCAAATGGATTTTGTAACTCTTCTTCAAATCTCTTTGTTGGGTCTTCTATCTAGTTAACTGCCGGTTCTCTCTTCTTTCAACTACTCTACTGACCTCCACTGATACTATCTTTTGTCAGTTCCTTCTTGCCTACTCTGTACTCTTATGTTGCTCTTCTCTACCAGTTTGGTCACCACTGGTTATCTCACTATTGCTGGTTGAACACTTCAACCTGGTTCTCCCTCACATTCAATCTCTTCTATATTTCCTTGATGAGCAGTTGGCTGATTTATCTTTACTTGCAAAAACACTCCTTCATCTACTGGCAATACTCTCTCCTTTAGTAGCTCCAAACAATATCTTTGGCTCGCATACATATAGCCAGATTTTCCCACCAAGAGAAACATGGAAACTTGGTGCCTTAGGGTTTCTTCCACTGATCATGAGGAACATCAAATCCAATTAGATTTTAGTCCATCTAATCTCCAATACAACTACCTGCACGACATTGCTATTATCATGCCTTCTAAAACACATTTTCTATGTTTAGTAAACACAGATAGTTAGTCAACGAGACACAAGATCAATCACCATTAATGGTTTGTAGATTTCATCACCAACCCCATCCTGCACCTAGACACTATGCATCGATCATCTCAGTTTGACCTTCCTCGAGCCGCACACCCCTCAATGTTTCTACAAAATTTTCCATGATTTACAAGATCTACAATTAATGTCGACCAGCTCTATAACAACTTCATTGATGTACACTCCATCTACGATTTCTTGCATGTCTTCCACCTTGACTCCATGTGGCACCATTGTCAACATCCAACTTAGCACATTGTTTATGTCAATTCAAACTTAGCCACCAACCACATACATAACCAGTAAACACATACTAGTTCACTAACCCTATCGGCATAAATCACCTTGCTAGTTATACTTTATGCCAATGTCTTCTAGATCCTGCCAATATATCATGTTTGTCTGATCATCAAACATGTCAGACCTCAACAATTATCAGGAGTAACTCATCATGTGTACCTTCATCAATGAAGGTCTTTTACTTTTGATTATTCTGTTCACTCTATTGCATACCAGTGATCACCTATATGACTCCATGTCATCATCCTCCAACATTCTACACCTATCACAACACAACACATAATTTGCATAATGGTAACTTCATGATTGCAATTGCAGACCTCATCTTCTCCTAACCGGGTCTCTTCTCTATCAGTTTGCCAAGATGGAAAACTCATCAATTCAACTCTCCTTCTCTATCTCGGTAGTACACCTTGTCCTCACAATCTGATCCAGTGTGTATCTTTGATCTTATGCTCTAGGACTTCATCATCTTCCACTTGCACATCCGGTCTCTGCACTCACTCACCTACTTGTCTCAGGGAATCATTTTGCCAATACTAGTTTGATTTCACCAAGGAGAGGATACAACTTCTGGTTGACATATGTCACCCTTTCTCATAGAGGAAACACCCTTTGTCAGCCTATCACCTAGCTTATGATAGCATCTTCATCCAGTGGGAGTCCTGCTAGTTGACCTTATACTAGCAATATGGTGGCCTGCTCATACTTCACCTCCAATGTTGATGTGATTCAAGTAACATTCCGCCTCTTATCCATAATCAAGAACCCATCATGTAGTCTCTTCATTCTGGTTGTATGCATCACTATGACAACAACCTTTTGCTCACTGACACTAGTACATTCGGAGCTGATTTCTGACAACCGTTTGTCAAATTTGTGAAAAAATTTCGTCGGAGTGCTAACTAAATCAACTATCAAAAACTCAACGTTGGATTGGTCAATGATGCCATGCCCGTCGGAAATACGACAATCCAATGGACTCTGCTGATGATCAAAGAATTTGTCGAAATCAGTAGATTTCGTCACAAAGCCGATGACGATTTGGAACTTTGCACCGATGGTGATGTTGTTTATCTGATGCTTGTGTCATCAATCCATTCAGAGATATCAACGACCATCTGACTACAAAGTGTCATCGCACATACAACATCCTCATCGAATATTTGTGTGGTTTGAGTCGGAAGTGCGATGACTCTAGAAAATTTCACCAACGAGAACGTTGTATGTTCACCAATTACATTGTCGATCGAAAGCTTGGTATTTTTCGTAATTTCGATGATGATAATTTTTATCAAAAAATAATTATTATTATCTAGTCATTGATATGTACAGCGAATGATATTCTATCCCCACCACCTACCAGTAGGGGCATAGCTTTGAGGCTAATATGAGGCACATGGTTTCAAGCTAATATGATCAGGTGCACCATGGTTGAGATGGTCCAATTCCCTAGTATCACTCTATGACTAAGCTCATGCCATATCTAAATCAAAGACATCTCAAATACATCGTCAGTGGAAAGCTGCAAAATGTCATTTTCATACATAAGCAAGACATACACAATTGGGCACAATCACCAAGAGAATGGTAAAAAGTGTGTTTGAGATCATTGTTCTAATTGTGGTGTGGTCATGAAGAGATCACCATAAATTTATCAACCTCTTCGTGACCACACCACAATTAGGACAATGATCTCAAACACACTTTGTTCTCTTGGTGATTGTTCCCAATTGTGTATGTCTTGCTTATGTATGAAAATGACATTTTGCAGCTTTCGACCAATGATGTATTTGAGATGTCTTTGATTTAGATATGGCATGAGCTTAGTCATAGAGTGAGACTAGGGAGTTGGACCATCTCAACCATGGTGCACCTGCATATGTATATAGTTTTGTGTATTCATTAAAGATTTTCATTTAATTTTGAGCATTTTGGTTAGCAAATCAGGGCTGCACTTTACATTCTTGTTGTTATCCAGTTCACTTACTTTAGCTCTGTTTCTTTCTTCATATTTGGGGTCTAGAGCTCCTCCCTAAGTAGAGATTGTTGGTTTTGTCTCCCTTACTTTGGTTGGAGAGTTTCTTTCTATCTCTGGTAGTTAGACCATAGAGTTCAGCTTTTCTTAGATTCATTAAGCTTTTTATTTGTTGTGTAGTGTCTTTCTCGATATGCTTGATTAGGATAGTGTTTAATATTTGATTTGCTAACCCTAATGACTAACATTTGTTTCTTGTGCTTCTCTTTGTGTGTGTAGCAATCAAATAGGTTTTTCTAACTATCCTTCTTTTTGCAGAGCATCATATACATATACATATTATGTATATATCTATATATCTACATATACATGTATGACCAAATCCTATATATCATTTGGTTTGATTTTATTATTGGTTGTTTTCACATATGATATTATTATAATACCTAATGTTATATCCCTATTTATTTTTGTTATCCAATTTTCATTTATATGTCAATTGCATTTAATAGGGGTTTTTTTGTTGTTAGCATCTTCATGCTTTGAGTCTAAATTTTAATATCCTGAAGCTTATTCTAGTCTTTTCTAAGGTCCTAGGTCATTGTTGTTCTAGAAATCTCATTAAAAGGCTCCAAAAGGTTTCAAATGTACCTTATAAATGAAAAGAAGGGCTATATTCTTATGATTATATTATAAAAACTTTAGAAAAGAAGCACATTCATGTGACTTCATGAAAGAAAAAGTTTTTTCTGAAAGAAAATACTTTGGAGGGAGGTCATTCAAGTCTTCAAATGCATGTTCTACATGTGACCAATGATTAACTTGAGTCTGAAGGAGTTAAACTCAGGTTTGACATAGTTGGACTTGGGTTTTCATGCAAATACCCTATTAGGGAGAGGGACCAGTAGTTATGAGGGGTAACTTTGTCAACATGTAGCCATCACGAGACCTCCAATTTTTTTAGAAATGTAAAATGGACATTTAACTATCTAGAAATTAAGGTTTGAAGGCGTGACTTTGTTACTAATTTTTTGACTTCAAGAGATAAAAAATAGAATTATTATATAACTCATGTATTATCATGAATTTAGGAAAGTTTAGAGAAAGGATTTATTAAATACCTTGAAGGTGTCTATAAGGTTGAGCTTATTTAAAAGGATGAGATTTCACAATGCAAGGTTTGGAGGGAAAATAGTTCACTTGAAAAGGCATTTTAATTCAAAAGATGTAAAGACAAATAAAATTCTTTATTTATTTACAAAAGTTTTCTAAAGGCCTCCTTCCATGTGATTATCAAGAAAATCAATTTCATGCATAGCTTGGAGGGAAATAGAAAGCTAAAAGTATAAGCTTTCATGTGATTTTAGGTTTTGCAATTTGTTTCAAATGAAAAGAACCATTTATAGCCAGTTTTTAGAAGTTATGCTAGGGTTCTGTTGGGTCTCAAATCAACAGATTGGATAGGTTCTAAGGAAATGCCAACTCCTATGATCAAACCCTCCAATTGACTTGGCCAACTTATAGAGTGAACCTACTTGGTTACTAACTCTCTCACTTTAGGCTCTATAGGACATAGGCGGGTATACCTACTCACTAGTTGTTCCTTCAACTAATTCTTTTTATACCAGATTTAGTGTCTTGATCTGACTTTCCCCTATCTCAGAATGGCATCATTTCCTAGAATGGAGATATAGTAGATGAGTTCAAGATTGTTGTTGTAGAAGCTATTCGAACTTGGTGCTTGAAATTTATATATACACTATTGCTAATTTACCCTAGAATTCCTACTCAACTACTCCTATTATTCTTTATGTGAAAGTATGAATTGATGGGTTGTGTTTTATAGATGACCAGTGCCTTTCTTTGTTGTTTGGGCTATAGAGTCTTTATATTTCTTTAGCACTTATTGTGTAGACTTATGAGATAATTTTTAAACCCACCCCCTCTCGATGAGTCTGTCAATTACTGTTTCTTATGAGCTCTACTTTGATGTCTTTATTGTAAATTGCTTGAATGAATTTAACTCTAACCTTAAGAGACCATCCAAGGAAGAAATAAGAGGAACAATTACAATTAGCAAGTAAATATATTATTCAAATCTACAATATGAAACACAGAGTTTTACTAGAAGAACACAAGTAACCTTATCTCCTTTAGATAATATCACAAGCAACTGCCTATAGAAAAATGCAGTAATCCACAATGGTTCGAATCCACTTCCAGGATTCACTAAAATGCTTCATTTCAGTTTTCTACCTTATTGTTTATAGGTGGAAAGCCTGAGGTTCAATGTCAAACTTGGTTGCCTTGATACCATATGTAATATTCCATTAATTCTATACTTAAAGAAAATAAATTGTGATCTATATTAAGATAAAAAATTGAGCATTTCAAAATAAAACATAACTACTTCAGTTGAAGGAGAAAACTAACTAAATGTTCTTCAACATAATAAGAATCTAAATAATTTATCTAAAAGGAAGGTAATCTTTTAATGATAAAAAAAATTGAACAAATATTATTAAGCTAATCAATATGAGAAAGGAATTCAAATGGCAAGTTTCATTTTTGAGGGAAGAGATATTTAGGTTTAGAGGTTAAAATTCATTTAACTTTCCAACTGAAACTTTTTGTATCAAGCCTCGACATAGTTTGGAATAGGGAGAGCATCATCAAGGGATTCTCCATTCAATCATAGACTTGCCAGTCTCCCATGCTCCTTCCAATTGGAAGAGACCCAACCCTTTATGAGGGTGCATTATAAGGATTGGGTCTCTTTTACATTTGGCCATCTAATCTTGGTGTTCAAAACCTACACGCAACTAGTCAGTCACATACTATAGGTAACCCCTAACTACTATGATCATCTGACTAGTAGGTGTATCTAGTTCATGTGATCTAACAATCACTTAGATAAAGCATCACCATCTTGGCCAAGGTTTTAACATTGCAAGCACCAATGCATTGTTAGTGTTCACCTCCCTTGGTCGACTTGTACATCCAATTCTTGAGCTCAACAAGCTCACTAGTTACCAACCATCTAAACAAGCCATCTGCTTAATGTGTACTAACAATAATGGTTATTAACGACCATCATATGATAAATAGCATACACTTGAGCCAACTAACTCACTAGTTTACTAACCAACTATCTAGCAAACTGCTTAATGTCTACTATGAATAACGGTCATAAATGACCATCATAAGATAATTAACATACACTTGAGTCAGTTGATTTATTGGTTACAAAACTTCTAGGTTTAGCTGATCCAATTCGTTACATAATAGTCTCATGTCTACTAACATTAACCATTTACAAGGACCTTCATGGGATTGTGACATAACCTAACAAGCCAACTGCTACAAATCCCCTATCTCTAACAAGCTTCAACTGTCATCATGGAATTAAACCTAATACAACATTGGTTCCCTTATTTAGCTAAATTAACACATCATATTATGACTCAACAAAAATACGGTTCTAATATATTTTTTTGTCTTTGTATATTCCCAAAAGTATGCATCTAATTGATGATAAGAATCCTTCTTCAGGTCTTGCAACTATGGAAACTGGTTATAATCTTATTATAACCGATGTGCATTGATTCCAAGATGAACCATATTTGGTTGAACTATGAGTTAAGAGTGGAAAATAAATAAAGATAGAATAGCTGCAATACTCAGCTATTATGCCCTCATGGGCTAGCAATCATATTCTATAGTGAATGGTCTGAGGTTGCTACTCAACTATACTATGCACAAGATATGAATGCAGTATTCAATTTTCTTATGAATAAGGCAAGATAGTGTATTCGATGAAAAGTAACAGAATATCGTCATGATTTATATTTATGAATAAATTATCTTCCTTAAGTTCAAGACTTGATAATGAATGATTTAGGCTCTACAATTTATCTTAACAAGAAAGATCATGAACATGCAATAGCTATACATCGGCTACTCAAGGTGGAATTTACATGGCTATGCAAGACAAAATAATCACAGCTAGGCATGATAGTATGTTCACAACTATCAGAGCAAGATTATTTTCAATTCATTTTACTTTTTCTTTTAATGAGTAATATTTCCATAGTTAATTAGTGATACATGATTAACCTCTACATTTCAGTTGGATATGAAATAGAAACATACCTGATGTGAGAGGAAACGAGGAAGGAAATACCCCTCGAATGCAACATTTGCATGACTATGATAGAAGAGAATCTAGAACAGTCTTTGTTTCCTCCTCTAAATTTCGCCAAAATAGTACAGTGGTAAGCCTGAGGCTATAATCTACTCCTTTCTCTAAATTTCCTCCATATTACAAAATTTCCCTCCTTTATATGAGAGTATACATCATCACCAAGTGTTGTGGCTTTTCAACATATAACCGTCAACTAACACTTTTGTTTCGAACATTACTTCGACTAGGTATTTTCTCCCTTCATCAAAATGCTATATTCGGTCACTGTGGTTGTCTCCTCACTGATACCTATCTGATATCCATCGGGTTTTTATGTCAAAGAAACCTTGGGCTTTAGTGACCTCCTTTATTTTTCCACTGAAATACCTCTTCCATTGATATCACTATGCCCTATCGATGAATGGATCTATTGTCTGACTGAAGCCTTTCTTTATCCTCTCTTTTCATCTTCCACCAATAAAGTTATATCAGTGAAACAATGCATATCAAAGACATGCCTTTTAGCCTCCTTGAAACCTATTTCCTCATTGATATATATTTGATGTCCATTGGGTTTCATGTTGAAGAAACCTTGGGCTTTGGTAACTTCCTTTATCCTTCCATCGAAACACTTTTTCTATCAACATCACTACACTCCTTCGATGAATGGGTCTATTGTTTCATCGAGGCCATCTATCTTTTGATGATTTTCTTCCACTATCATCTTTCATTGATGAGCTCATTAGTAATCTTCCTCGATAAAGTTGCATCGGTAAAACCACACATATCGGTAACATGCCTTTTAGCCTCCTCGAAACTCATATCCTTATCGATATCTTTTATCGATGTAGCTTCCTTTTGTTTGACCGATATCATTCTTTCGATAAGTTTCCTTCATGTTGCATCGATGGTATTATTTCCTTGGAAGCCTTTTCCCATCGATGAAAATCGTCTCTGCTTTCTTCAATATCCTCTTTCAGTGGAATCATTGCTTTCGATGAGTCCTTTTTAGAGTTCATTGGTGTTCCCTTTCCTTTGATACCCTTTTTATATCAATGAGACATCACTGGGTCTCATCGATACTATTTGAATTTTTGGATATTTTGATAGAATGCTATTAGACTTGTTCGATAACTTATGGGTTATTACGGTATCAATGAAAATGATGATTTCTTCCAAAGATAGATGGCTTCTATGATTTACTTTCTCAAATCAAGATATTTTAGTTAATTCAGATTTGATGCTCAACAACATTTTTTAAAGACAACCATATCCAATGACAACATCACCATGCTCTACATCTCAAAAGAATACAAGAAAGTTCCTAGAATGTCTTCACAGCATAACATGCTTGGTAAAAAATGGCATATTCAGATAGAATTATAATGTTACTTTTTGGTTTGATCTTGAGCAATCTTGGAATACAGTGAATACATCTACTAATAGAAAGACCGTATGCTTCTTTTGAAGATTCTACCTTTCTCCCTTCCTGTAGATTACCAGTAATATATATAGCTATGTCATTCATATGGCTGCTTTCTTTCATATGCATTTGGTAGTGTCTATCTTTCAACTCATAGATACTTCCACAAATAAAGTTGTAACGGCAAAACAATACATATCGGAGACATGCCTTTTAGCCTCCTCAAAATTCATATCCTTATCAATATATTTTAGTGATGTAGCTTCCTTCTGTTTGATTGATATCATTCTTTCGATAAGAACGCTTCTTTCGGTAAGTTTCCTTCATGTTGTGCCGATGGTATTATTTCCTCAGAAGCCTTTTCCCGTTGATGAAAACCTTCTCTGCTTTCTTCGATATCCTCTTTCAGTGGAATCATTGCTTTCAATGAGTCCCTTTTAGAGTTCATCGGTGTTACCTTTCCTTCAAAACCCTTTTTATATCGATGAGACATCGTTGGGTCTGATTGATACTATTTGAATTTTGGATATTTCGATAGAATGCTATTAGACTTGTTTGATTACTTATGGGTTATTACGGTATCAATGAAAATGATGATTTCTTCCAAAGATAGATGGCTTCTATGATTTAATCTCTCAAATCAAGATATTTTACTTAATTCAGATTTGATGCTCAATAGGTTCCACAAGCTACACCTTTAGTTTATGTCCTAGCACATCACCGCAAGGAGGAAGGTTTATAAGAAAAGGACTGCATGCAACAGTCAAAGGGTTACTTCAAAGTTTGAACGAGAGTTTTTCCTATTTGATGAAGGAGTTTCATAAAAATATGAAGAGAATCCATAAGGAAATTTACAAAGCACCTCATGCCAACACCATGCAAACCACATGCAAAGTTTAGGCATGATAGAAGTTAGCATCAAAGCTTCTGGAGAGAAATTGTCATAGTCATAACAATAGATATCCACATTTGGATGTAGGGTTTTTAGAACCCTATTTTATAATTTTTAGTATCTTATTGTTTAAATCATGCATTGGATATGCCTACAGTAATGATTCAAGCAAAAGTTGGGTTAAAGGAGAAATCTAATTATCTATAAAAAATAATATAGTTTCAGCTTTGTGTTATGACAACATCTATAAGTTCATCAATGCTTTCTTGCTCACCATAAGGGTTCCATATATTATTTAAAAGGGTTGATTGTCTTGCTAGATTTTCTTTTTCCTTGAAGTGAGCAAATCCCTAGGTCTCTTTTGTTCCCTAGGATAGCTTAGAAAGTACAGTCATGCAAAAGTCATTTAGTGAAATCATCAAGAGTTTTTAATCCCAAAACAAATCTCAATCATAAATAGAAAAGGTTCAATAGTAGGATTGACACAAACCAGATAAAGCTCAAGTACGGGAAGTAGTGAGCAAGGTCTTTTACATATAGGGTAATAAAATTAATGAATAGTGGCCCAAAATTATTCAAAATGTCAAGAAATAGAGCAAGCTTGAGAGTCAAATTTAAAAGACAAAGACATGATATGATCATTGAGTGGTGATTTGAAATGCAAATTATAGCAAGGTATTGTGACTATAAGATAGAAACCACCCTAGGAGCCTCCAATATATCAAAAGTTGAGAAAGTAGCAAGCTTACTATACAAAGATAGTGATCACTATAAAGTTGCAGTCAAGTTCAAAGCATTGATTTGTGGGAACAAAGGGTTTCATATGGGGATAGAGTAGTCTCATGAAATATCATGACAGTCATAATCATAATCTAAAGAGTAGTCAAATCTTCAAGATAGATTGGTGATAGTGCAGTCATTCATTAATTGTTTTGGACATTTCAAGCTATGTTTTCCTAATAGATGGTCAAGTATAGAACAACAACACTCAGAAAATATAGTCTAGAGAGATTGCAGTCTACAGTAAAGCCAGTAGGCAGTCATACCTAGTACCAAATAAAATGATAGTAATCAAGTCTACTGAGTGAAAAAGAGCAGGGTATAAGTTTCTAAAAGGTTTTTTCAAACCTTAACAACAAATAACATGCTATTGTTGCAGCATTGTCAAAACTTGACAAGAACAACACCTTATAACCTCAAGAGGCATAGCAGTCATAGGGCAACTCATGTCAAATGTGAAACTCAATACAATAAATGATCTTAGTTTGTAGCCTTATGGCATAACAATACAGTCCTTGACCAAGTATGCATACAAGAAACATCTAGTTCTATTAAGGCACAAGCATCAAAGTCAGAGGTTATGACAACTAGTAAAAAACATCAAGTACAAAAAGGTTAGTCTCAGTCACTAGAACACAATTTGCAACATGCATTAGGAGTTGTCGTCCTTAAAAATAGTGAAAAATTAAAAAGGTATTATCAAAGCTACAACCACAATTAAAAGAGGAGGCTTACAAAGATAGGACAAAGCTAGGTACAATCATAAGTCAAGGCAAATACATAGTTGAAACTCAATCCAAAATAGTGAAGAAGTGCAACAAATGACATGAGAAGTCTAAAGAAGTATTATAGCAATCATGAGTCAAGGATTAATGAAGAGATTTTTTGCATCCATGATACAATCCTTAAAAGCATCCATGATACAATCTCAAACACACTTTTTACCATTCTCTTGGTGATTGTGCCCAATTGTGTATGTCTTGCTTATGAATGAAAATGGCATTTTGCAGCTTTCCACCGACGATGTATTTGAGATGTCTTTGATTTAGATATGGCATGAGCTTAGTCATAGAGTGAGACTAGGGAGTTGGAAAATCTCAACCATGGTGTGCTTGCATATGTATATAGTTTTTTGTATTCATTAAAGATTTTCATTTAATTAATCAACTAAAGAGAAATATTCATGACTTACAAGTAATTAAAAAACTTACAAGGATGAGGCATATTCATAAATTTTGTAGTCCTACCTTGGATATCAACACTAGAAGCAACTCATATTGTTCGTGTACAAATAAGACAATATGGGAGTTCATTATACCCAACAACTTGTGGTGTTGTTGTTCATGTCGGCTCTGTTGGACCCTGCAATTAAGATTCAATATACATTATTCAGTAAGATTGACTATGCAACATAATAAAATATTGAAAAGTGTATTATCTTGTTGAGCTTCGCTTGGTTTCAAGAATAGTTTAATATTCTCTACTTAATAGGGCCAACCACATGAAGGTGGAAGTTCTTTTGGCCCCTCCCCCCCCTAACATCACTCTAAATTCCTCGTTAACATCTTATAACATTCATTCATTCATTAATATCACATAACGTTCATTAATAGATAACATTAATTAACATTAATTAACACGTAACATTTGTCAATATTAATTAACACATATCATCCATAACCATTAATTAGCACATAATTACATTCACTAACACATAAAAATCAGTCATTATCAAATAAGTTAGATTACAATAATTTCTTTCTTTGTTTTTTCTTTGAAGCTATGAAAAGACTAAGTGGAACATCGGTTTCTTCATCATTTCCCCCCTCTGCAGATGTTCCGCCAACTTCTCGTGATCTCGATGTATGCCTAGTCCTATAATGAGGATGAGGACACTAAAGCGAAGGGGGTCCTCTACAATAACAAAGAAATGGGTTAAATTCAAAAAAAAAAAATTATTGCTATAAGTATTTTATTAATTTAAAGAACATAATTTTTGTGCTCTTTACCTGATGGGGCCACATCATTTTGTGTAGCCTCAACCTCAACATGTTGAACACCCTCTAGATCATCTGGAGTTGAAATACTAAAGGTTACATTAATGCTAAACACCAATTGTAATTATATTTGTTTAAAGCAATAACAATGGTCATCTTTACCTGAGTGGGGAACATCATGTTCTTGATGTTGTGTACCTAGATCATGCTCCACTTGCTCACCACTGACTACATGCTATAAAATATTAACAAAAAAGGTTACATTAATTACTACTCTAATTACAAATTAAGATGTTTAATTGTATTAATAGTTAAATAAATAAATTTTAATAGCAAATGAATACCTCCACTACTAGGATGCACATCCATACCTTCATATGCAGGTGGTGTTTCACAATTAGCAGGTTGCATTCCAATGACATACACATTGTTATCATTGCTTTCTTATTTAAAACAAATATAATCACTTTATGTTGGAACTCAACATCAATTAGATTATTGTTAAAGTATTCAATTTGAAACAACTTCCATTTAGCATATTTACCTGTGTGACGGATGCACTCAAATGTTGTGAATGCCCACTCAATTCTCATAGTCGATCAGCCACAACTGAATAGCCTTACTGGTAGGCAATTCTCTTGTCATCTTTTGTGAGTGCTCTATTGAATTTAGAGCCCTGCATTTTTTCTTGGTACCATGAAATTTGCTTGCATTGTTTGATAATAAAAAAAATGTTTGCAATTTATTAATATTTTGATGCAATATTTCATTTACATGAGATACTTACAATTCGTGCAACAAGTTTCATGTAACCATCAGAGCCGAGTTTATGTTTCCTGTGATTTTCTTGCCTTGACTTGGTTGCCTTTGATGTGTCACTTAGTATATAAAAAGTTTGAAATATGTTAGATTATATAAATATAAAGAGTAATTAATTAGTACATAAATACATTCTTAATAGTATCTCATACCTTCTTCTGGCATCTAGTGGTGTATTTCCTTTTTTCCTTTCAACTCTCTCCTTGGCATCCAAAATTAGGTCCTTCCACTCCCTCTCTAGAATCATGGGGGGATGCTCGTACTTTAGGTTCCTCTCCAAATGGGTCCTATATTGGTCCCTCACATACTTTAGATATGTGCCAACTTTTTCAAGGAGCTTGGTTTTGTCAAAGGTGTCATTTCCAAACCACTCAACCATTTGGTTTGTCTATTCATCTTTTAACCTTTTTTCTTGGTCATTCCACCTTTTAAAGCAAAAACAAACCTGTTAGATTCAAAAATGAACTGAAGCTGCATTTATTACACTTCAAGAAAATGGATCAAAGGAAAACTATTCTAGCAATGATTTGAAATCAAAAGTGGATTAGGGTTAGTTCACATATGATGTACCACCTTTTACGTATGGTGGGCCCAAATATCTCCAATGCAATGTCACTAAGATGTTTATAGAAAATATCATTGCCTGCAAAAAATTCATGGGATCATTAGTCCAAAATGAGTGATCATAAAGTAAATTACAATTAGAGTATATATAATAATAATTTTAAAGTACTTGGAACCTTTTGTATCTTTAAGGGAATCATTTCTTTGTCGCTCATCACCAATGTGGCCTGCAATGTTCCCATACTAGCAATACGAGAAGATCAAGGAATTGATGGTATGTTATCAGCAGTAGTCACCTCTGGCACATCCTCATGTGCATCTCCTCCTGCAAAAAATGAATCCACTATGAAATGGCATTAGAATTCAAGAAAGAACGCTTGAAGGGAAATAAAAACATGACAAAAAATAGAGCAAAAGAGGGATCTACCAACAATGGGCAGGCCAATATGACGTGCACTAGAGGATGTATGCATGCTACGTGTTGCCGACATTGCAGTCGGCAATATAGGTGAGGGTAACCTCTGATGAGGCAGCGATGACATTTGCACAGTAACATTGACAACACCTAAAGAATAATACATTAAATATATCAAACATTAAATATATGAAAGTGCAAGAATTGTAAACAAGGATGAACCTTTATTTTGAAAATTGATAGTATCAAGTATGATGTGTTTTGGGTACTCAGATTGATAAGCCAAGCAAGTGATAATACAATAAAACCGTCAGCACCTGAAGATCCTGCAACACCCTAATCATGGGAACGACTTTGATGAGGGTGGATAAATTGTTGTAAAAACAATACATACATATTTTAGTTAATGACATAAAAGAGAATAAAATATAAACCATTATTGAACTTTTGTTATAATTAAAGCTTTCATTACTACTTACTTGCAAGTTTTCTATTGTCTGAAGAAATAATTCCACCCTCTCTCGTATCTTATCAGTGATAGGATGCATGACTGCCAAAGCAACAATCTCTTTTCTAATTTTTATAAGAGGCATTTTAAAGAATTTCATAAGGTCTGTGGGATCTTTAGGGTCATCATTGCTTAACCCTAATGATTCCACATCCCTAGAAAGGTGCTCAGGTACTGTAACTCCCTTTCCCTTTCCCTAAACATCCATCTGTGTCAAGAATATCATTAACAATTACAAAATTAGTATAAATCACTAAAAAAAAACATAATAATGTAATAGTTTGCTTCTATCTAATTTTTACAATTACAATGAGGTTTACCTGCTTGGTAGAAGTGTCACAAGCTACATCTCTATCTACGATATGTGATGGATCCATGTCGGCCTGTGACAAAGAAAAAACATTAAAAATGTAAGCGAAATTAAACCAATAGACTTAGCAAAAAAACTTCATAATAAAATGGTATATTGGATTCATTAATTAGAGGTTGGTTAATTTAAATGGTATATAGTATGTACCACCCCCATGATATTAACTTTGTTTGTATCTATACGATTCAAACTGTAATCGATTAGAAGCTCTTCGCCTTCACTTATTGATTTTATCGCACATACAAATAGACTATTTCCCTCACGTGCCTCAGATATGCAATTGGGTTATTTATTAGTTGACCCAAGTGTCGTACTATTTATAAAACTTGCAATATTCCCTATTTCTTTTGGCTGACCATCAATGTATACAGCCACTCATTTACTTTGATCATTATCTTTCTGTTGTATATAATTTGCTGACAATGCATACCTACTCATACTTTTTTTGTATTTTAACAATCTGCATCCAATCTTTGTAATTGTAACAAGGTCCAACAAACTCTAGCAATTCTGCAACTCTATTGTAACAGAACTTTATGCCATCCATGGAAAATAAGCCTAAACCATGTAACGACGAAGGTGCTATGTGATATATCCTGTCGTTAACACAAAAATCAGTGTTTATTGGAGGAAGTTCCTTGGGCACCCATTGTTTCTATAGATGTTTGTACCTCAGTGGCACCTCAATGTCGCCTTTGGTCTCATAATCATAAGAACATGACCCCCCTTGAGCAAGGAAAAATTTCATGCGTTTATTGAATTTTATTCTAATCTTTTGACCTCTTGTTGATCTCCCTATTGTAAATCTACTACATGTGTCACTTTCATTTTCTATTACTCCATTTTACTCACTCAATGAAGATAGATCTGAAAAATACCTATTTGGGGTACCTGCACTCCATAAAATGAGAGAATTCATTGGTAATGAGAGATAAATTTTGCAAATGAGGGTAATGTTGATGAAGAAGTCATCCCTAAAGTTAATTTTGGGATAAAAATTGGAATAAGTCCAACTAGGGCCTCAAGTGTTGATAACTATTGTATACGGTGAAAATGGATAACAACAATATTGAAAGACTAAATGAATTCAACAACAAAACCCTAGCCTAACAACAACAAAGATTCGCCATAACATATGAAGATTACCTAAGACAATTCAAATCAAATGAAATCACAAAGATTATACCATCACATGTCCAATAGGGTTTGGATCTCCATTCTTCCTATCTCCATTGATCTTGCTTAATATATTTGCTCTCAGATTTTGTGTGTGCACAAGAGCTCAACAAAGAATGGAAATGTGGTTGTAAGTAGGATCGCATATGAAAGTTTGAATGCTAGGATGCTTGATTAGAATGTATATGTCCAGGGGGTTGATAATGAAGGAAGCATCTCCTTATATATAAGACACTACAAGAAATGGAGGGATAAGATTGAGAGGTGTAAAAGATAAATGGTCGGCCAAGATTAGAGGGTAGGCAGAGAAAATAAGAAAATATTGAGAGGGTAGGTAGTGTAGGAATTAAGAGATGAATGACATGTGTCATGGGTAGAAAAGACTAATGAATTAGTTAAATAAATAAAGATTTAATTAATAGAGGAAGTCGGATCAATTAAATAAATAAGATATTTATTTAATTTAGGAAAAGGATAATTTAAATAAATAAAAATATTTATTTAAATGAGAAATAAGGCTAGAAGAGGATAAATGAATTAATTAAATAAATAAAAATATTTATTTAATTAGACATGACAATTTTAGGTGTCTACATTTTGCCCCTCTTTGAGACAATGCAGCTTGTCGCGTTGTTTCAAAGAAGATAATATGAACTGATACAAAGTTGCCCCAAGATGGGAATGATATGCCCCCTCGAGTGATTGGATGAAAATGTCTGAAAAGATCACAGACAATCTCTCGATAAGAAAGAAAGGCTACAATAGACTGATCGGATAGGATAAAGTGACAAAGTCATAGGATAAAGAAGATTGACATGGGAGACTAAGGCTAGGGCTAGAGCTAGGGCTAGGGAAGTCTATAAAATAGACCACGAGGGGAATACATCCTCATTGTCATCCACACATCCAAGAGATCAGAGTGCATAGAGAGAATAGAGCAGTAATAGTTAGCAGTGATGGCATTGGTTCATAGATTCGATCACTTTCGTCAATTTCAGAGGCCAACAAATGCAGGAGAGATGGTAAGTACTGCAAAACATCCTTGTACTTTATCGCAATAAATGTTATCATTAATGCATCTTAGGTAGTGCAATAAATGTGCATTTAGGTATGTCAAACAAGGTCAAAAAATACTAAGGCATGTATGCATTGGTGCCAGGCACATCAAGGTTGGCTAGGTGCGTCTTTGTTTGTGCCAGGCGCATCTGTGTAGGAAAAGGCATTTATGTCATATGCGAGTGTGTCTGTGCAGAGCAGCCACATTTGTGCTATGTGGGCGCGTCTGTGTAGAGCAGGTGCATATGTGTAGTTCAAGCACATATGTGTAGAGCATAGGCACATCTGTGTAATTTAGGCACGTCTATGCAGAGCAGGCACGTTTATGCAGTATGTAAGTGTGTTTATGTAATGTTGGCGTGTTTATGTCTTCGAGGCCAAATTGGCAGTTCTGTGATGAACATACATTGTCGATTGGATAAGCTATTGAGAGGATACACTCAAGAAAGTCCTCTAGGGAAGACCATAATAGATTAAGGCACTTTGTGATGAACAGGGAGTGCAAATATGAGCAGCACTTTGTGATGAATAGGGAGTGCAAAAACACATAGTACTTTGTGATGAACAAGGAGTACCACTAGGATAAAAAGAAACACTTTGTGATGAACAGTGAGTGTCACTAGGATAGAGTGCCATATGATAAATATAAGCACTAGGATAAAGAGCAGCATTTTGTGATGAATAGTGAATGCCACTTTGACTGACACAGTTGATTTGCTTGAGTGCAGGAGTATCTACCTATACTAGAGTCACGAGAGAGATTCCCACTGACTTAGAGTTTGCAAGTAGAGCTGACAGTTGAGGATAGAGTAGCGGTTCAGGTTATGGGCCTGCAACATATTTTGTATGTACTTGGGTTTTGGGCAAACACGGGATTGCTAACTGCATTAACTATGAGATGACACTCAAAGACTTGTAGTTTTCATTTGCCGATGGGTGAGATGACAGTCACCTTAGAGGATGTATACAAGATTTTGAGGATACTAATCGATTGGGAGTTAGTTCCTTACAATCAAGATGGAGATAGGGATGCCCTGAGATGAATGTTTCAAGATCGAGGACTAGAGATGAGGGCTGGACACATGGCATGGGACACGATGACCACAACAGGATTAGCACTACCAACAATGTTGGTAGGAGTTATGAGTGGGTTCCTTTGTCCGAATAGGGTGACATGAGGGTTGGTTGTGGATTGGGGGAGCACATTGGAGACATTGGTGACATAGCATACTAGATATGCTTGGGGACCGTCCATGCTAGCACATTTGTACTATGAGCTTCATCAGTTTGTATATCATGGATCCATAGGATTGGGCTGCGGAGTGACATTATTGCAGGTATGGGCTTATGAGCATCTGTCAGTTACCTGATCAATTCATTTTAGAGGTAGGGACCATGGGCATAGTTTTGTTCACTTATATGATATGATTACATCTCATCCACAGATTGGGAGACTAGAGCACTAGCGCAGGGTCATTGATGAGGTTGACACTGTGGTATGGAGACCATACCAAGAGTGTGAGGAGTGGGAGGATGATGTAGTGGAGCTGCCATACACCTTCAGGAGTAGGTATCTGATTGGGTGGACACCCTATGTATTGGAGAGGCAGTTGGTTGATAGGGTTGGTAGGCAGTTCAGCAGGATTCAGCGGATGCCACAAGGTTCTAGGATGTATGCTCAGATAGTGAGAGATCAGGCACACTTGGGGCCTTTATTATCATATGATCAAGCAGTGATGTAGATGGTAGAGATGATTCCCTTACCTTGGGATATTTGGCTAGAGATAGAGGATGCAGAGTATACTGCATATTGGGCTGAGCATCCATTTCCTCAACTAAAAAATCCATGTGAGCGGATAGATGGAGATGGCAGAGGGGATGAGGATGATGATGGAGATGGCAAAGGTAGAGGCCGATGGAGGAGGCAGGGTGTGATAGGGGAGAGGAGAGTGGCTCCACAGAGAGAGGGTGGAGAGGAGCGATAGGCTGATGTGGTGAGAGGCAGAGGTTGATTACCTTTATAGATGCTAGCAGCATAGGGTCCCAGATAGGTACAGGGATAGGGATGGGGACATCCACAGGTATAGCCATAGGTACAACCATAGGTACAAGGGGGGGAGGAGGAGGATGAGCTATTGAAGTTGAGGGAGATCTGCCAAAGATGGGCAGATGAGATCCAGGGTCTTGATCGAGAGAGGGATAGACTCAGGAGACAACTGAGGGACACTAAGTGGGAGAGGGATCAGGCTATCCAAGGCTATACTGAGGCTGAGACAACACTGAGGGTAGGGAGGCAAGTAGAAAAGGACATAGGAGCTGGTTATGCTTATGTTCTGTAAGCCAAGGAGGAGATAGGCTACTGGAGAGACCTATACTATAGAGTCGTGCCACCAGAGCAGTGGGCTAGGAGCTTCGAGAGACCATCGCGGACTACGACGACCACTAGAGGGAGAGAGAGGAGACAAACATCTAGTGGTGGGGTCATGGGTCCTCCACCACCACCAAAAAGAGGGGGCAAGAAAGATGATCCTGGGGCAAGTCCTTCCAGGGCTCAGATTCTTTCGAGGCCAGGTGGCTCCGAGGGAGGGAGTTCATCATAGCCTTAAAGGGCTCCCTATGTATCAGTTTTTATACCATTTTGTATGATGACACCTTCGGGTGATTGTAGCCATATGATTTTGACATCATTGTATCATGACACTTATGATTTTGATATATATATATATGATATTCATCCTTACAGTAGCTATATGCATGTGTACCTATGTGATGCTTCTATATGTTTCTATGTGATGCTTATGATATGGATGCAAATATGTACATGAGGAAATGCAATATTTTTGCTCTTTTATGTTTTATATGTTATGCATATGCAATTGTGGATGTATGAAATGCAGATGAATATGATAATGCAAAGAGCTATTTATATGACGAGAATGTAAAATGTGCTAACATGTGTTGTGTGCAGGATGTGATGCAATTGGGATATCTATATGTATGTATGAAATACTAATAAGTGGTAATGCAGGTGCAAACTACATGAGATGCAAATGTTTTTTTTTGGTGTGTCATTATACTCAGTCATATGATAGTGTACTACACGGACTCAAGAAGGACAATGGAAATCAATCAAGAAAGGGGGATGAAAGATAGAAGATATGAAAGAGATTCTTGTGCATTATCATCATTGAGCTTTATTATGGCAAAATAAGTTATGACAATCGAGGCATATATTTGACCCAGAAAGTCATTGTACCCGTTTGCATGGAGATAAGATAGTCACAAACAAGGAATTCCCCAGTTCACACTAGACTCTCAGTGTCCTCATTTCCTTGGACAAGTCATAGCATTACTAAGAGACAATCCACAGACAACAAAGAAAATAGGTGACGATACCCCATCCTTGCCTTTCTAGTCAAAGACATCCTGGAGATAGAATCTCTAGTCAGAGACATCTTGGAAAAGCTAAAAGACATGTCACCAGAAAATTAAAATCAAAAGAAAACCAAGACTCGACACCAACATCCACTGTAGTCCTCAAGTTTAGTGTCTCTTGTCACTTGTATAAGTCTTATTTGATTGTGGTCACAATGTTTACTTTCACAAAAAGAATACATAGCACTGAACCATAATATTGTCTGAGTATGTTGAAAGATTTGATTTGTTGAAGCCCATTGTTGCTGCTATGTCTCATCTGAAACTGACTGAATCCATGAAACTGACATTTTATTGTGGAGAAGACAAAACTTTATAGTGGATTGGCATTGCAAGTGTTGTTTTATTGCGGATTGTGCGCGGATAGACTGAAGAAAATCTAGAAGAAATTGTACTCCTCGAAACATGTGATGCTCTCAGTTCCACACCCATCACTAGACGTAGGATTTGCCTTAGCCACAGATAGGAGCTAATTTATTATGAATGGAAAGGGATGAAAAGGAATGCTTATGATAACTCAATGATGAATAGTTAGTACCAAACCGGTACTGAGAGGGGGTGTGAATCAGTATAGACAAAAAAAATTTCTTCAAACTGGTTAGACAACAAACACTGCAACCGAGCACTAACACCAGTTTGAAACAAAGTGCAACTGATAAAGTTAGGAATGACTATGACAAACATTAACCGGTTGACACTTATCTATTCATAGAGTCTAATACTTCATTTCATTTTCATCCTAGTGCATGAACAGGTAATCACTCATCAAGATACACAAACAGCTAAAGAAACGTGATTTACCTTTAGACACAAATCATTTAAATAATCACATGAAAATCATCACACATGACACACAAATTTTTCATGTCGAAACCCAACTGGGAAAAACCATGGTGGGGATGAATACCCACAAGCTATTTTATGAACTCTTTAGAAGTCCACTCTATTAAGAGCCTTGTCCGATTAAAGACTGGTACAATAGGTTTTGCTAAGAACCGATCCTGTTAGGGATCGCCCGGTTAAGGGATGGCTAGAATACCCAGTTAAGGGTTAAACCCTGTTAAAGGTTACCTTGTTAGAGGATTTCAAGAACTCAATGGTTTTGAGTCACCTTGTCAAAGGATTTACTGTAAGTCAGTTAAAGCTACCCTGTTAAGGGATTTCTTAACTGTTGAAGTGGTTAGAGATCAACAGGTATTACAATGATCTGGTAATAGCACTCAATGCCAATGCAGATCTACTTTAGTTCCTCTTCTCCTTGTACACTCACACTCTATAGGTATCAATCCTTTCCTCTAGTCTGGCAAGAATCACGTATCTCTTTACTTGGATACACACACACAACTTTTGCCAACAACCCAGACAAACACACAACATCGAACTTATAGGAAACAGATGAGTTAGTAGCATAAACCCTGAACCCTAAACTTTAATGTTAAGAAATTCAAACAATTCAATCTTGACCATTGAGCATATTGCATTAAATGCAACCATCTTGAACCTATCCCAAAACATTCTCCATTGTTTGTTCTCCATCATTTTCATGGCGGTTGATAACCCATCATGGGTTTTCACCATTTGTAGACTTCGCACATTCTTGAGGTAGATAGGAACAATCTCCTTTATGTAAGATCCTTCATGCACACAATACTGATGTGGAAACATAGTTTGTTCTTCATTGCAATGCTAACTCATCACACAAAGTCACCGGTTGAGTTACACAGGCTTGAAACTCATCAATCGGAAACCCTGAGACTGCCAACCGAAAACCTTGAAATGGCCAACCGGTAGTCATACAAAGCTTCCATGTACCACTTCTCATATCAACATGCCAGTTCACCTTGAATAGACACACCGCTTCACTTTGTTACACATACTGGTTCACATTGTTATATCAGTTCTTACATATACCGATTCTTGGTAACATGCTGGTTCTCTCTTCTTTAGCATATTGACATCAATGACAACATACAATGTCATCATGTCCTCATACTGGTTCACATTATGCCAACAGTTTATTGAATGGCAAACCAATCTTGGGTAGATCAATAACAAGCCATGTTGGTAATGGGTAAGTTTATTATGAATGGATAGGTTGTGAGTGTGTGCAAAAGTGAAAGATGAAATGGAATCTTGAAGGAGGGAGGAGTAATGTCTCTACACATGGCATTGGTGACCTAGTTTTCACCATGGTACTTGCCCAGGGTGCCACCAAAGTGGTTTTCACCATTGGACGAACTGCTTTTCTATTTTTCAATTTTTTTTTGTGTCATAAGGCAACTATTTGCCAGGTTTTCACCAAGTAACGATTTTTTATGTTTTATGATTTTTTTGTATTTTTGAATTAGGATAATCAGAAGAGCTATGCATAAAACCTGTGAAGGTGCATTTTGTTGATAGGTTCCTCCAAAGGTTCACCCTTTGTGGTTGAGAGCTAATATGCACTAGATCCATATGCTGGTGTGATGATGTAAGGACCAAGCCAATTTGGTTCAAACTTTCCCTTCTTCTCTCTGTCTTGCTTATTTTTAGGATTTTATTTGAGAACTAAGTCACCTACCTCAAATGTGTGAGGTTTGACTTTATAATTGTAACTACGACTCATTCATTGTTGATAAACCTTGAGATGATTAAAAGCAATTTGTCTTCATTCATCCAATAGTTCAAGTTCTTATAAGTGAGATACCTTGTAGTCTTCATCGCTGATAATGTTTTGCAAAGAGACTCATAAAGAGGGTAACTCAACCTTAATATGCAAGATAGCTTCAATTTCATAGACAAGTGAATAGGGTGTAGCTCTTGTAGGTGTGCGTGCGGTAAGCCCAAAGTGCGAGATTAAGTTGGATATGCCAATTGCGGCCAACATCATCGACTGTCTTTTTTAGGATTTTAAGGATTGTTTAATTAGATGCCTCAACTTGACCATTACCTTGAGGGTAATAAGGTGTGGAGAAATGATGAGTATTATGGAAGCAATCATAGAGTTCACGAACATCCTAATTTTTGAAGGGACGCCCGTTGTCAGTGACGATGGAAATAGGAAAGCCATATCGATAAATGTAGTTGAGAATGAATGTAGCAATCTGTTTCCTAGTGACTTGTGTAAGAGGCATGACTTCGATCCATTTTGTGGAATACTCTATGGCAGTGATGATGAATTTATGACCATTGGAGGAAGGAGGGTGAATCTTGCCTATGAGATCAAGTCCCCACTGACATAAGGGCCAAGGAGTCGCAATTGGTTGAAGTTCTTGTGCTAGCACATGAATGAGGTCTCTATGAAGTTGACACTACTTACATTTCTTGACAAACTAATATGAGTTATTTTTCATATTGGGCTAGTAATATCTAGTCCTGATGAGTTTCTTGGCTAAGGTAGGACCACTAGAATGTGGACCACATATCCCTTCATGAACTTCACGTAACACAATCTAAGCTTCATCCCTTTCTAAAAATCTAAGAAGAGTGTCATCTAGACGTCAATGGTATAGGATATCAGCTAAAATGATGTATCGAGAGGATTGGCAAATGAAAGTGCAACATTGGTTATTAGATAAGTCAGGAAGAAGGGTATTGTCATGAAGGTATGTGAAAATAGAACCATAGAATGGGGAATTGGGACCAACGACACCTATCATCTCAGTAGGAGTAATCTCATACAAGGGAACCAAAAGGTTATCCACCAAGAACTCATAGTGGGTTTCATTTTGTGGTAGATCGATTAGTGAAGCAATTGTAGCCATGGCATCTGCGACTCGATTCTTCTCTCTTGGTATCTGCTCAAAGTCTAACTTTGTGAAATGTTATTTTAGGTCATCCACCATTCTTTTGTAAGGCATTAATTTCTCATCCTTTATTTGGTAGTTATCAGTTGCTTGCCGAATTACAAGTTGAGAGTCCCCAAAAACATGAAGTTCCCAGATCTTCCACTGAACTGCAATCCATAATCCAGTTGTTAATGCCTCGTATTCTGCTATGTTATTAGTGTAGGGAAATGATAATTGATATGATTTTGGTATAAAATCCCCTTGAGGAGTTATTAAGAGAATGCTAGCTCGTGTCCCATGCCGTGTGTATGAGCCATCAAAGTATAGCTGCCAAGGCTTTGTGTGTGACACTGTCAAGATGGATTCATCTAGAAATTCTAAAATTAGAGGAACATTATCTATCATGGGAGCATCTGCTAATTGGTCTACAATAGCTTGTCCTTTTATTTCTTTTCTATCCACATATTCAATGTCAAACTCACTCAAGAGCATCACCCATTTGGCTAGTTGCCCAGTAAGGGTTGCTTTATTGAGAAGGTATTTCAATGGATTGATCCTTGCAACCAACTTAGTTTTATAAGTTAGCATGTAATGTCACAATTTTTGCAAAGCAAAGACCACAATGAGACATGCATGCTCAATTGGTGTGTAGTTTAGCTCATATCCCACCAATGTGTGACTGATGTAGTAGACTACCTTTTCTTTGCCCTCAACAACCTATTGTGCTAAGAGTGCCCCCAGTGTTGTTGAAGTAGCTGATATGTATAGTAGTAGAGGTTGATTTGGAACTGGTGGCATCAAAACTAGCAGATTGAGAAGATAGTCTTTGAGTATCTGGAAAGCCTATTGATAGTTATCATCCCATTTGAATTTGATGTTTTCATGTAGCAAGTGCTGAAAAAGATTACATTTATCTACAAGTTGTGCTATGAATCTTTGTATGGACTCGAGTCTCCCTTGTAAAGATTGAAGTTGACTGATATTTCTTGATGGTTGCATCTCTAAGATGGCCTTGACTTTTACTGGATTGGCTTCGATTCCTCTTTTTGAGACAATGAATCCCAAGAGCTTCCTGGAGGTTACTCCAAAGACACATTTCTTGGGTTTTACTCTTACTTTGTATTTTTCCAACCGATCAAAAATGACTGAAAGTATGTCCAAATGTGTATATCTGTCTATTGATTTTCCCAAGAGGTCATCAACATAATCTTCCACAGTAACGTGCATGAGATCATGAAAGATAGTAGTCATGGCTCTTTGATATGTAGCGCTTGCATTCTTTAGCCCAAAGGGCATGACATTCCAGCAAAAAGTTCCCCAAGGACAAGTGAATGTTGTTTTGTGTTAATCCTCGGATGTGATTTTTATTTGATTATAACTAGAGAATTCATCCATTAAAGATAACATCGCATGACTTGCTGTAAGATCTATGATCAAGTCAATATTTGGTAATGGAAAGTTGTCCTTAGGAAAAGCTTTATTGATGTCTCTAAAATCTGTACATATTCTAATGCTATGATCTGGTTTATTGATAGGCACAAAGTTGGAGATCCATTTAGGATAATCAATTGGGCGTATGAATTCGACATCCAATAATTTTTCAAGCTCAACTTTGACTAATAATGCCACCTATGGATTCATCTTTCTTAATTTTTGTTTCATTGGTTTTGCCCCCAGTTTAACCATCAAATGATGCATTACCAATGGATCCAATCCAGGCATATCAGCATATGACCATGCAAAATTGATTTGTCACTCTGTGAAGAAACTGATGAACTTTGATCTTTCTATCGCTATCATAGATTGAGGCAAGAATATGTTATGTGGAATTTATTCTACACCAATGTTTGTTTTGATGGTCTCCTCTACCAACATAGATGATTTTTCTTTATATGAAGCTAGGAGAATGTCTAGCCTTCCATCCTCAGGTTCCTTAGAGAGGTTTTTTCCCTCAGATACGTCCTTTCTTTTTACTTTTTTGGGGTCAGACAACGCCACACTATTGATTTCTATAGTGTATCCCGCCTTCTGGTCCCCAAGGGGGAGATCATCTCGTATGCCTAGATAGTCAATAAAGGCTTCATCATTTTGGAACATGTTGAACTGTGCAGGTCCTTCATGGTCCCAGTCAATGAGTTGGTGGTGAACAAGGGGAAGGCCTTTGATGTCTTCGAAGTTAGCGTGGCTAAGGGTGAAGATGCAGTTATATTCAGGTATATCAAGGTAATTATCAAGGTCATCATTGGCACTCTCCTCATCTGTCTCATTCGTGAATGAATCCAAATTATCAATACTAGCAATGCATTTTGGGATAGGTGTCCTCATTCTATGTGATTTCTACCTAGAACCTAGAGGTAAGGACTATGTGGGATCCTCAGGGGTTGTTTCTTGACCAACTTTGAATTTTCTATAAAATTCCTCTTCTTCTGTGGGTTCGCCTAGTTCTTTGAATCTCTCAGTGAGTTCATAGTCACTAGAGGACTTGTTTGAATCCCATTCCCATTCATTGGAGTCTATGGAATAGCAATTCTCTTATTGACCTTTGATGGCTTTGATTTGTAATGCTTCTCTTGTCTTTCGAATGTTTTCCTTGGAAGACATGAAACCAAGTCCTTTCAAGCATTCCTTTTTCAATGTTGATTCTGGTTATAAAGGTTCAATGATGCCTTCTTTTCTTAAGCCAAGAGGAATTTTTCCATCATACGCAATTTTTTGTAGGATCTTGAACCCTTTGCCATATTTTTCACATGGTATGCTGATGTGATCTTGTGTATCATTTTTAGGGTCTTTGTAAAGCATTTTGTATAAGTCTTCTTCTTCCACTTCACCCCACTTTTGGAAGATAGTAGGATCCCATTTCAATGTAATGATGGATATCCATTTAGAAGGATGTGGTTGTCCATATTCTTTTGGTGAACTCATAACTTTTTGTAAGCACATGGTTTAATTCAATGTGTATTCACCCATGCCCTTGTCCTGATATTTCCCTTTAAGCTCACCTTGTTTTGATGTTGAAGGTTTTAATGATTAAGGATCAATGTATGCAAAAGAAGGGATAGCTTCCCTATTACTTGGAATGATTGTCTCCATTTTTGGTCTCAAGTTATTATAGTATATGAATAGATTAGGATCACTACTAACTGTTATTTCAACTCCATTGTGAGGAAACTTAATGCATTGGTGATATGTAGATGGAACTATCCTCATTTCATGAATCCATGGACATCCTAGTAATATATTGTATGTGAGATCTAGGTCTAGGACTTGACAAACCACATCCTTTGTAACTGGCCCAGCTTTGAGTGGTAAGGTGACTATGCCTTTGGTTGAACGCTCTTCATCATCATATGCTTTGATGGTAATTTTGTTTGAAGAATTCATAGCTTTATCTGAATATCCCAATTGTTTAATAGTGCTCAATGTACAAATGTTTAGACTTGCTCCTCCATCTATCAAGACTCATTTTATTCGATGTTTGTGTATGAAGGCTTTGATGTGTAAAGGTGCATTATGTGGTTGGCTCACAAAGGCATCTTCAGCTTCTGTAAATGTGAGAGAGTGCAGAATGGAAAGATATCCCACCATGGCTTGAAACTAGTCCATGTTTAGATTAGTGGGGATGATAGTGTCTCTTAAGATTTTGTCAAGAATAGCTTTATGTGCGAGGGATATGCGTAAGAGCTCAAGGATTGAGATAAGAACAGGTGTCTTCCCTAACTATTCTACAAGGTCATACTCAACTTTGGTTGATGAAGAAGCAGTGTTTTTAGATGGAGCACCTTGCAAGGTGAATTTACCTTGACAAGTTGTAACATTACATTCAGAGGTAGGTTCAGAAGAAGATCTAATGCCTTTTAGGACAATCTTGGATCTTTGGGTAGAATTTTTAGGTGTTTTATCCTTGATGATAATGGTAGAGACATAATTGTCCATTGAAATGTGATTCACAGTTGAATCATAGTTATAGGATGCTCTGGTATAGTTTGTCTGGTCATCTGTGGCTTTAGATTTTCCCTTGTCATGCTTTGGGAATGGTTCCTTAAACATTTCATGTTCTTGATTGGATGAGTGTCCTTCAATCTCAATGTCACCTCTATCAATCAGATCTTGTATGATGTTCTTCAGTCGATGATAATTTCCAATCTTATGACCCTTGCTCTTATGAAATTCACAATACTCATTATCATTCCACCAATTTGGTTTAACCTTTGGCTCATATGGAGGTAGATCTGGAATTGTTATTATCTTGTTTGCCACTAGCTTTTTGAAAACTGACTCAAGTGGTTCTCCTAATGGGGTGTACTTCCTTTGTGATTTGGAATTTTTTGAGTATTCACTTGATTGTAGAGCTTGATCTAGAAAAAATGATTTTGTTTCGCACTGTATTGGCATCCACAACACCACCATTGGCTGTGTTCTTGTTTTTGTTCCAAAATCTTGGCTTGTCTTTTCTTTTATAGTCCTCTTTGTTTTCTTTGAATATCTTAATTACTCCTTGCTCAATTAGGACCTTCTCTATTGCTAAGCCTTTTTCAATGACATCTTTGAAGGTGGACAAACAAGCTTTTCTCAAGACATAACCAATGTCTTTGTTAACATTCTGAGTGAACATTTCTACCATTTGTTTTTGTGGAATTTCACAAGAGCATGTGTTGGCTAGATTTCTCCATCTTTGTAAAAATGATATAAAAGACTCTCCATCCCTTTGTTTGGTGTTGCACAAAGTGGTGACTGATATTTCTATCTCTATTTTGTATGAGAAACGTTGGATAAATGCCTCTGCTAAGTCACCCCATGACTTAATTCTAGGTGGGAGTTGAGAGAACCATTCCATAGCTTGATCACCTAAGCTTTGTGGGAATAATCTCATCAAATATGTCTCTTCTAATGCTACCTCAACGCAAGCTGTGAAAAACTGTCTCATAGGTACCTTGAATCTCCTTTTCCTTTGTACTTATCAAACTTAGGTGTCACAAAGTGTGTAGGAAATGGAGGCATTGGAATGCTTTTGTCAAATGGATAGAGACATATGTCTCTCATTGTGTAAGTTGGCTTCGGTGTATTTATGTCCTCCATTTTCTTTTGTAAGTCCTTGATTTGTTGTTCCAAATTATTCTTAGGTGGAGACCAACTTCTTGGACCATAGGAGACCAACTTCTTGGACCATACCCCATGCCTGAGCCACTGAGTGGAGGATGAGGACTCAATGTTTGCAAATGTTTAGACTCAAAATGACTCCTAAAAAAGTGTGTTGTTTGATGTAAAATTATTTTGCATACACTTGAAGACACAAAAGACACAATGTTTTAATGTTTGGTCTTGAATGTTTGATTGTTCAAAATAAGACAAACACAATTCTTATGGTTGGCCAGGACAATAGTTGTTGATTCCCACATGAGGCTACACTATTCAGAGTGGATACTTAGATGATTGACCCCACCGACTCCACCCTCGGCATTGACTTCTTGGGGCAGCCAAGTATCAGCCCCCACAAAAACTCCTTGTGGTGAAATTTGTATCTCTACTAAGAACAGTATGTGTGTGGGCCACTCCAGAGGTCTAAACTCCTACCCCAACAACTAGAAGGATTTTGGCTTCTAAAACAAAAAGGTGCTAGTAAGGGCATCTGCTCATGTGGCCATACATGCATCACTTTCAGCTCTGTAAATACAGAAGGCACCCAATCAGTAGGGGTTACGCCCTACAACTGATCAAATAAATTTGATCAAATGGGTTTATGGGGAGACATAGTGCTGGTATGAACTAATTAGCACACATTATCCATAGTTTTCACCATGAATACAGTTGTTTATAGTGGTTTGGAAGAGTTGGGTTTTTCTTGCTACCACTTGGGTCGTTCTCTCCTCACTAGTAGTCCTAATGACCACATGAGAGAGAGGCACTCTAAAGATAAAACAAAAAGAGCCTATTGCCCAAGACACAAAAGACACTAGTTCAATTTTAGTGCACCAATTGAAGTGTTTGCTAGTCTATTAAAATAAGGCACACAATAAAGATAAAAAACCCTTGTCAAGGCCCTGCAACAAAGATTTGTTAGTAGTTTGGATTGTTTCAAATGATCACCCCTTCCTACAAGAACACAAGTTAGGTAAATTTTAGATCCCAAAGACTTTGTGAAATAGGGGCCTTCAACAAAATGATTTTGCTTTCAAGACAAGCTGCACCACTTTTGTTAGCTAGATCTGAAAATGTTAACTCTATATAAACCAGATCTAAAATCCGAATGATGAAAAACCAAATCAAAGAAGCCAAAATAAAACAACTGAACACAGATGTGGTTATAATTAACGCAAACGCTATATAAATATGCAAACATGGTTAAATCTAACATAGACATGTCTGGAGACCTCACAGATGCGAATAGGAAACACAAACGTGGTTCCTAAACACATGCATGTTTCCTAGAATCTGCACAAAAAAAAAAAATATTGTCAAAGGCACAGACGCGATTCTAGATGTCACAGACATGATAGAAAATCAAAAACATGATCCAAAGGTACTTAGATGCGAAAATGTCAAAATGTTGTCAAAAATGTCAGATCTACAACCTTAAAAGCACCAAATCTACAACAAAAGATGTTAAATGCAAAAGGGACAAGAGTCCCACTAGACGTGCCAAAATGTATACGGTGAAAATGGATAACAACAATATTGAAAGACTAAATGAATTCAACCACAAAACCCTAGCCTAACAACAACAAAGATCCACCATAACATATGAAGATTACCTAAGATAATGCAAATCAAATGAAATCACAAAGATTATACCATCACATGTCCAATAGGGTTTGGATCTCCATTCTTCCTATCTCCATTTATCTTGCTTGTTATATTTGCTCTTAGATTTTGTGTGTGCACAAGAGCTCAACAAAGAATGGAAATGTGGTTGTAAGTAGGATCGCATATAAAAGTTCAAATTCTATGATGCTTGATTAGAATGTATATGTCCAGGGGGTTGATAATGAAGGAAGCATCTCCTTATATAGAAGACACTACAAGAAATGGAGGGATAAGATTGAGAGGTGTAAAAGATAAATGGTCAGCCAAGATTAGAGGGTAGGTAGAGAAAATAAGAAAAAATTGAGAGGGTAGGTAGTGTAGGAATTAAGAGATGAATGACATGTGTCATGGGTAGAAAAGACTGATGAAATAATTAAATAAATAAAGATTTAATTAATTAAGGAAGTGGGATAAATTAAATAAATAAGATATTTATTTAATTTAGGAAAGGGATAATTTAAATAAATAAAAGTATTTATTTAAATGAGAAATAAGGCTAGAAGAAGATAAATGAATTAATTAAATAAATAAAGATTTATTTAATTAATAGAAGAATTAGGCTAAAGTAATTAAATAAATAAAAATATTTATTTAATTAGACATGACAATTTTAGGTGTCTACAACTGTATTAGATTTGCTGCTAATGTTGGGGTTTGAAAAACTAAGGAAGTTTGTTTTCGAGTAATTTTTTAAAAATAAATTGTTTCTATAGGGTGTATTGACTAGTTATACCTGTCCATCCATGAGACTGTGCAAGATCCTTGTCAAAGGGGTTTAGGGTCCTGTACAACGTAATTCAATTATCTTATGTTAGCTAAAAATTACACAGTACACAACATGAACAACATGAACTTTGTAGACAAAAAGAGTATTAAATAATAAAAAGATCTTGTCATCAAAATCATTGTAAATTTTTTAATTCCTTACCTTTACTTTATGTAGACTATGTAGGATCCTCAACTAAATGGTTGACGATGTCTATAGTCAACGACTTGTTCCCACCAAGGGTGACAACATCACACAGGGACTATACCTGAAATCAACACCATCAATTGAGCATCATAAACATTACTACATTTGTAAGTTGATAGACAATAAATACATACGTATCATAAGCATCAGAAGCATCACATGATGTGTCATCATATATGTAAGTAAGCATCACAATTAGCATCACATATCATGTGTCATCATAAACATGTAATCCATCACATATGTATCATAAATCACCATCCATCACATAGGTAATAAACAATCCACGTTCTATAAATAAACACAAAGTTCAAAAAATGTCACATGCATCATCATAAACATGTGATCCATCACATATGTATTTTAAATCAACATCCATCACATAGCTAATAAACAATCCAATTTCCATATATAAAAATAGTTTTAAAATTGTCACATAAATAGTTACTCTCCCTATCTCCATCTCCATATTAAAAGGTGCATCATGAATTAATTGTGTAATGGCATTAGAATTCCAAACATAATGAATTAATTATGTAAAAAAAATTCTATCAAGAAGTCAATATTAAATAGATAATATACTAATCGCATACCTCATACATTTCATTCGTCATCATCATGAACATCAAGTTCATCATTGCCAACATCATCATCATCATCATCATCATCATCATCATCATCATCATCATCATCAACAACATCTTCATCATCATCATCACCATCATCGTCATCACCACCATCACCATCACCATCACCATCATCATCATCATCATCATCATCATCTTTTTCTTCTTGTTGTTCTTCTTCATCATCATTGAGAAACTGTCGATTGTGATCATCATCCACTTCATCTTCTACTTCTTCGGTATCTTCTTCTTCCATCACATTATACTTTATCGGCCTTCCTCTTGGATCATGTCTAACAAGTGACTGACCCAATTTATGTGGAACCTCTGAGTAAAATACTTGCTCACATTGGCTTGGAAGAACATAGGGCTCATCCCCAACTGGTTCAAATGACCTTGTATTTAGCATTATAAAACCATTATCATGTTCAATAACAGTTCTATTAGGATCATTTTTATTCAATCATAGCCTGTACCATTTGACGACGAACAAAACTAATTTGAAGGAATTAAAGTCACACTAAAGTATATCATCCAAAATGCCATAGTATAGATTTTGAGACTGTTGAGGATGAATGTCATTTCTCAATGAAATATTTGTCACCTCAAAGACTATAGTGATGCCAGAATCACAATTTTTCTTCGTGTCATCCAATTTTTTTATGTGAAATTTATTACCATTGCAACAAATAGCATTGTGGTGTTTGACTTGCGATATGTCAAACCTGTAAAATTTATTGCATTGTGAGTTGATAAACATATGGGTGATTAATAAATTTATACGTACCTATTTATCTCTTAAACCATATGCTAAATCAATTTCCCTTTGTGTAACATTGGAATCGCCATTACGATGTGCTTCTTTAACCAATGAAGCCACACCTTCCCATGTTAACGTGCATCCAGAATGTTGACAACGTTCAATCCATACTGTCATCCAATCATTGTTTGCAATATACAAATGTAGTGCATCCCACTCTTGACCAACTATACAAAAAATAAATAGATGTCTTACAATTGATTTATTTTGAAGATTAAGAATTAATTAACTATACATCTTATAATTACCTCTCACTTTCCTCAATCTACCTTTCCCCATCAAGTACTCCCCTTCAAATTTGTTAATGGTGTTGGGATCCCAAATGTGATCCACGTGGATCTTTGCTATAAACTTAGGAAGATATTCAGAAATGTACACCATAGTCTAGTATACCACATATCCCTCCATCATAGAACCCTCAAGATGTGCTCTTTGTCAAACCAAAGCCTTAAAAAATTTCAAGTGCCTCTCAACCATCCACATTGACCTAGTGTGTATAGGTCCACACAATTCAATCTCCTCAACATGGTGTATGAGGTGGTGTTCTTGTGCATTGAAAAAAGCTGGAGGTAGACACTTTTGCATTTCACACATTAAATGAGGAATTTTTCTCTTCCAATATTTTATATCATCTTTATGGATTTCTTTATATGACAACCACCTACAAGGTATTCAAGACACCAAAAAATATATTACATAACAAGTAAAACAAATTGCAAATATAATATATATATAATGAACTAAACAATTATCACTACTTACCTCATGTATTTTCCAAGATCATATATGACTTGCTTGACATTATTGTTGAAGTCATCTGAGAGAGATAGAGGTAGAACATATTGCAACAATTATAAAATTATCTTTTCATGTTTTTTTGTAACATAATGAAAAGTACACGTATGCGTAGTACTTAAATACATACTAAAAACACAAGAACATGAATTACCTTAATGAAGGTATGCCAATCATGCATTTTCATCCCTGGCCCAAATTCACTTTTCTTTGATATGAGATTGTTTATGTTGGCAGCAAATCTTGTGGGAAATCGAATTTTTCATATGACTTCTTTTATAGCATTGCTTTGCTGGTCCATTAATAACCAAGGAAGCTCACTTATATTAATCTGGTCTCCATGTTTATTTGATTGAATGATATTTATCATTGCATGATTGGAATCCTGAATGTCACTACATATTTTGACAATTTTTTCTTTGTCACACCTTCCATCCAATATTTTCCATCTTGTCTCTGTTATATTCTTTCCAATATGCATACTATCAAACAAATGAACAATTTGGAACTACTCGTAGTAGGGCAACCTACTAAATTGTCGGGGATAACTTTTTAGTCCCTTAGGAAGGTGGTCATTTATGCCTTCATGACCTTCATGACCATCAATCACATCATCAGTAAACAAAACAAAATAGAAAAGATGTTTTATGACAAACCAATAGATGGAATGGCATTACCTTGATGATTAATTCTATTATATTCCAACTTCCATAGGTGAGGTGTCATTCTTCATGGCTTTGATGTATTCTCTTCTTTCCCATTGAAAAGATGTTTTTCAATATTTTGATACTTATGATTTTTGTGGAGAAAGTGCCTATACTCATCAAACACCTACTTTCCTAAACTTTTTGAATGATGAGATTTCATCTTTGGACCACAAACAGGACATGCAAATTTTCCCTTTGTTTGAAGACCTACAAGATAGTGTATAATTGGATTAAATATGATAATTTTTTGAATTATAATGTTCATGCACAACTTAAACACTACAACATACCACAAAAATGTGTTAGCCCCGGGACATCGTGTATTGTCCATAGAAGCATCACATGGAATTGAAATTGTCTTTGTCCTATTGGTCTAGAGACATCATACATAGTGACACCATTCCATAACTCTAGCAACTCATCAATAAGAGGCTCGATATATACATTCATATCTTTAACTTGGTACTTACCTAATCGAATGAACAAAAACATTACATAATTATTATGACCATTTTACTGCAATATTCATAATTAAATTTAGACGACTGTATTTAAATGATTAAATACCTCGAACAATCATTGCAAACATTATGTGCTCCCTCTTTATTGACATCCATGGAGGAATGTTATTGTTGATAACAAAAATAGGCCACACTGAGTAAACAAATCTCATCTCTCCAAATGGATTGACACCATCCGCTGCCAATGAAAGCCTGAGATTACAAGGTTCTTCTTTAAAGTGTGGCCACTTTTCCTCTATGTCCATAAATGCTGAACCATCCATAGGCATTCAAATAATGTCATCTCGACTTCTATTGTGTGCATGGTAATCCATAAATTGTGCCAAGCTAGTGCACTTGAATAATCGTTGCATACACGGAATAATGGGAATATAGCAAAAAACCTTGCGAGGAACCCTTTTTGTTATTTGATTTGTTTGATATCTACTGATATGACATTAGGGCATTCAGTTTGAAATTCATGTTGTTTGTGTTATATAATATGATCATTGGGACAAGCATATATTGCTTGATACTCCATTCCAATATCTTTCATAACAACAAATAATTCTTGGTATAAGCGAGATAGAATATTTGATGGTGGTAACAAAAACTCACCTATCAATCTACAACAAAAAAATACAATTTGTTATAATAAAGAATATTAATGGTACAACATGATTCACAGTTTATTATGACATATATGACATACCTTAACATACATGACATTGTTATGTTGGATAAATCATTCATAACCTTCAATTTCACCAACAACAATACAACGGAGAGAAGAGTTGTCTATGAGCCTTCGTAAAGGGCCTCAGATGCCTTCTCAAGTAGAGAGACATCATGAACAACATCAAGGTCATCTTCATCATCATGATCAGTTGCGCGAGTACTAAATGAGTCATGGATCAATGTATTTGTACCATCATCTTCAATTGTGTTTTCTGGCTCATGATCGTCATCTTCCATGGGATCATTATCTTTAGCTTCGATATTCACACCTCCATGTTCATCCACTTCGAAAACCATATTCTCAGGGTTGTGTTGATCCATACCATGTGCTTCGGGGTGCTCGACCTATATAAAATTGATAAATATAAATAAACCGTGATCATGATCTCATCATCACGTGATTTATTATGTATATAAATTATCAAAACAATATAATGAAAAACTTACCAATGGATGATAATCATGTCCACTTTCAATGTGACCATGCAGCCTATAATGTTTCTTCATTGCTTTGATTATAATTCTTCTAGTCTTTAATCCGTAACAAATTTTGCATGGACAATAACATTTTCCATCACCTTTTCTTTTCAAGTTAGATCACAATCTAGCAATTGTCTCCTTATTTTGTTGTTCGTTGATATTATCTAACATGGTCTTTCTTCACAGGCAAGAAAATAGAAATTATCATCATTGAACAAAGCATCTTATTGAATTTAGATTTCTAGTTTTCTTATGGTACATCACACAAAATGGAAAACAAGAAATACTCAATAAATAACAGGATTCATTGATCTAGTATTATCACAATTTGTACTTGGCCTTCAATATTTTCTCCTCCTAACACTGTTTATCCATTACTTGTCAAGTACAGAATTCTAAAACCTGTGGCTATTAAAATACATAAGACAACATTGTAGCATCTTATAATCATCTATTATAAAACCAAAGCACTTGGGAGTGATTCTTTTGTTTATCATAGTCCAGGAAAACGATGTCTACTGGAGCCTTGAATAACTGACTAGAAAGATTTTTAATTCCTTTTATTTTTCCTTCTGATTTTTTCACTGTCACTTCCATCCTCTGAGTCAGATGCCCTCCCCCTTTTCTTTCTTCTTGTTTTTTCATACTCATTGTCATGCTTTGAATTATTTTTCTTTCTTGGTGACTCCTTACTACTCTCACTTTCAGTTTCACTCTCAAAATCTGAGTTTGATGTATCAGAATCTGATGAACCTGATGAACTAGAAGAATCGTCATTAGAGGTAGATTCATCTGACTCGAGAATAGACTTTTTCTATTGCATTACAAGCCTTGGCATATTCTTCAAATACTCATTTAAACTCTCAGTGATACCACCAAGACCAATAGAAGTAAAGAAATTGATAGCAAATCATGAATTTTGGGATTGTCCTTTGGAGAAATTGAATCAAAAGACTCCTGCATTGTTGGATCGTTCAACCTTTCATTAAGCAACAATATACCAAGCTGCTCTACCAGCTCCTGCAAGAGAATCTTTATAAAAATACAAGAAGAGGAAGTAGTATCTTCCTCTATCAGATGTATATAAGCAAGACAATGCCATGGAAGAGCATATGTGCCAAGTAAGTGGGAAAAAAACTTTGCAACATTACACAGTTTATTTGTTTCCAATTTGTGTATCATAGAATATTGTTATACAAAACACTTATCAAAAAATTTCTCATAAATTTTATTGATCATACAAAATATTTGCCCAAGAAGACCATAATAATGAAGGCATGTTCTCTCTTGACCAGGTTCAAGCTTGATCTTTAGTAGCTTATGACCAGCTTCCTCAAAATCAACACTTGAAGTGATTGTCAAATAAATTGACCAAGTTTTTCTCTGTCTCATCCTCTATTCTTAGTGCTTCCTCACCTTCCTCTTCATCATCATCATCATCATCATCATCATCATCTGAATCATCACCTGAATCATTCTCCCCTTTTGCTTCATCTGAAGAAGCACCTCCAAGGATATCTTTCTTCAATTTTTCATAGGTTGCCTTGTGCTCTAAGAAATTAGGATTTGGCTTGAACACATCCAAACCAACTTCTTGATCAAGTTCATCTTCTAGGAAAAATTCATGTGTTAATTGATCTGGATGCACAGCTCGATGACCCTCAAACTTAGCTTTGCGAATTGCAAAAAGGCCTTCAATTAAAAATTATACTCATTTGTCAATTTCCCCCTCATGGAGAATACCTCTAAATCTTTCAAAAATCCCATAGAGACCTTTGGGTGAAAGGTCTTGCAACAAAGAACCACATTCTTTCACGAACCCAACAACAACCTCTACACTATCATCTATGGGGTTCTCTAGTAAAAGGGTGAGAAGTTCCAAGGCAATGATCTCATGTGCAACTTGTTGATTCACTAAATGAGCTATGAATTTGGTTGCTATCAACATGTGCTTGTCATTGCGTTTGTATGCCCTCTTAAGCTGCAAAATAATTATTTGCGAAAGAAGATTGCCAACTTCAAGAAATTTTGTATTTACCATAGCAACCAACGTAGCAAAAACTTCTGTAAATCCAGGGGATGCCATTTGGGATTTCATACAAGACCTACAAAATAGACCCCTCCCATGGATGAGATTCTCTACAAACAACTCTGGAATGATGTTCTTGATGTTAGATGCATTTACCTTGTTTACTAACCCATTGATACTCTTTCAAAGGGCATCCCATGTCATGCACTGGTATTCCACACTGCTCTTGTCTTCCACATCTTTCATCATTTGAGCCATCTTAAATGGGGGGATGTAAACACCCCCACTTCTTCCAACACCCTTCTCAGCTCCTCTTACAACACCTTCACCATTCCCATTTTGAGATGGAGCACACACAACACCAGAAGTTTTCACTTCCACTGCCTCTTTTTCCCTCTTGTTTCTAGAAGCCCCTATACCACTTAATTCATGCTTATTTCTATAAATAAACCCATCAGGAAGCATGAGTTTTTGCATATAAGCTCGCCCAAATATTTTACAGTTATTTTTCATCAAGATTCCCTCAAGAGATGGCAAATCCTGCTTCCATACTTTAATTTTGTTTTCTCAAAGGACAATCCTAAAAATCCATGCATTGTAAACAACTTTTTACACCTTTGTTGGTTGTGGTGGTGTCACAGAGAGTTTACATCAATAAATGAAGAACATGCCAATGCTTTCAATGCAATAGTAGAATTCTATCTCTTATTCAATATCTCTAGTGAAACCCCCATGATCTTTTGTTGGAGTAGAATTTGTTATATTCTAGAAAGGGCCTTGTCCTTTATTGATGGGATATTCATCTACCTCAATAAATAACTGTTCTTTTCTCCAACAAGAAGTGGAACTAAATGAAGATATAGAACCATGAAATGAATCCTCAAAAGGATTACTATAGTTAGTTTTGGTAGATAATGATCTGGGTAAAATACTAATGTGGCTTTACGAAACATCATGTACTAGCTTAGCATACTCTAACAACTTTGGTGCAACACGCTACATCCAATTAAGTCTCCAATAGTATCTCTATTGTGTTAATGGATTGGGATTCAATGTACTCTTTTTATACATAGATTTTACTTTCAATTGAGGAGGTTTGTATGTACTTACTTGTCTTTTGATTGTATCCCTATTTCAAAAATTTCTTCTATCAACAAATCATTTGTTGTAAGTTGTACAAGTGGAAGCTTGAACATGCCTTCCATGCTAGCCTTGTTGATACGTTCAACACCATCTTGTGCAACAAATCTTTAGAACTCCACTATTTCATTGAAGAGTGTGTAGTAGGGACAATCTAGGACACTTACAAAGGTTTTGCAAGAGAGATAAATAGACCTAAATATTATGGCTTAATAATGATCAATAGGTAAACAAATAAGAAACTCTCAATATCAAAATGACTTTCTCAATTGTCTTTACTAGAAATGGATAGATCTGTTAATAATGGCTTTATGACTGTATGTCAACTTTAGACTCAATCCAAGAAGAGCTAGAACTAATACGCGATATCTAGATTTATGATCTCTATAATATAACAATCCCATAATTATGTTTCCACGCATCTATACCACAATACAAACATCATGCTAGTGTTCAGCCATAGCAATTGATATCCTAATTATAGAATGTGAAATATGCACATAACTATGAATAAAGATTAAGAAAAACAAAGAAAGATGCTTACTGCAAACATAAATGACTAATGGACAAGAATTGAATTCATTGTAGATAGTTTTGAATATCAAATTCACTTATTTGTGTGCATTTAGTAACTCATGTACTTGTGGCCAACCATTTATCTCTTTCATAAATGAAACACTTATTAATAACATTAAATGGCTGAGTAATTATGTTTTAGTTGAAATTGAAAATAAAATATTTTATTTCAGGACAGCTCACACTATTCCCTATCATATTTTAGACTCTCGATTTTGTTAGTAGTGTTTTGATGTCTTTGGAGCTGATCATTGCATTTCTTTAGTTACATTTTCCAGCATACTCCCAGCCTGTACCAAAATGGGAGCTTTGGAATAGGGTATGGACATCCATCAAAGCATAAAAGATAGAGGAATTTTGTTAGATGTAGTTGCAACTGCTCTATTAGCATGTATGCAAAATGTGGAAGCATAGACAAGGTACAAGAATTATTTGACGGATTGCCTCAAAGAAATGTGGTTTGCTGGACTGCAATGATTGCCAGATATGCGTAAAATGGATTTGTTGAGAAGGCTTTAGAAATGCAGTCAGTAAGTGTAAAGCCAAATTCCATGACCATTGCTACTAGCCTCCCTGCCTGTGCCAAAATGGGAGATTTGGAACAGGGTATGGACATTCATTGAAGTATAAAGGATAGAGGAATTTTGTCAGATATTGTAGTTGCAACTTCCCTGGTAGACATGTATGCAAAATGTGGAAGTATAGACAAGGCATGTGAACTATTTGATAGAATGCGTGAAAGAAATGTTGTCTTATGGACTGCAATGATTGTTGGATATGAACAAAATGGATTTGTTGAAAAGGCTTTAGACACTTTCAAGAAAATGAAATTGGAAGGCATAAAGCTAAATTCCACAAGCTTTGCCAACATCCTCCCTTCCTATGCTTTTTGGGAGCTTTGGAACAAGGTATGGACATCCATCAAAGCATAATGAATGGAGGAATTTTGTTAGGTGTTGTACTTGCAAATGCCCTGCTTGACATGAATGCAAAATGTGGAAACATGGACAAGGCTCGTGAATTGTTTGATATGATGCCGCAAAGAGATGTGATCTCATATGAACAATCAACACGCACATATATGGGAGGAAGGGATTGCTGCTACAAATTTGAACGCTCACTCCTCAATCACAGTTCTATGGTTTTACGAGATTAAACTAGGGCAATTAACCACCACATGTATATTTTTTGCAACATGAAATTAAAAACTAGGGCAATTTGAATCTACCTCCTGCGCGGGATTGCAATCAATACCACAAATGCCTTCGACATGGGTTTGATGTTCTTGGGGGTTGAATTTGCCACGGATGCCTACGCGGGAATGCAATGCATAGATGAATTCCCCTCTTCTTTTTTTTTAAGTAATGGCCCTTGTCGTCGGAATTACGACGAAATCGAGCACTTTTTTGAAAAAAAGAAAATTCTCATTGCTAATGCCTTCTTCGTTGAAACCAAATGGGAAATTATCATCGGAATTACGATGAATGCGGGCATTTTTCAAAAAAAAATCAAATTTGGCCACAATATACCTTCTCCGTCGGAAACCTCAGCTGGAAATCTAGTCTAAATGTATTAGTGTTGTCACTTCACTGCACCTCTAGCATATCGGTACATACCAGTTTACACTATTTTGCGTGATGATGGTCACCAATGACAACATATCAACTCTTCTCCTATATCGGTTATCTTGCTATACCGCTTGACATCAATGATAGTAGTACCAACAATCTATCATACCAGTTGCATCCTTCTATACTGGTTGACATCAATGACAACACAATGCCAACAATCTCCCCATTTGGAATCGATGTCAACACCTGTAGTATCCGAAGTACTACAATATCTTTCTCTCCCTTTGACAATAATGACAAAGGGTCACACCGTAGGCTCTTTCTCTCGTCCTTGTCAAATTATGCTACATCTCCCTCTTGAGCAACATATAGGGAACCTTGGTCTACCAAAAATCATGCAGCAAGACTTCATCCTATTTCTCCTCCTTTGACCATCAGGGGCTCAAACACTACCAATTTGTTGATGCTAATGTTGGTAAGAATTAAATGTGATTGTACTATTGAAATCACATATATCTTCTGTGCTGGTAGATCTACCGATTAACCAAATTCTTCTTCCTTTCACTAGTGACAGACACATCTTCTTCCTATTCTTTTCTTCATCGAGACAATAGATGGTGACTTTGATAGATAGAAAAATTGAATATAGACATACAAAAGTCACAAACACACTTGTGTTTTTAAACATCTGCCAGATCTGCTACTAAGTTCAACTGTTTTATATTAATAAGAAAATATGGCCTTGAACTCCCCCTAAAACACAGACCTCTGAACTTCATCTATTCAGTCAGGTCCTAAATTGGGACTCCCATCTATACCTGTGACATCCACCATCATGACCACAATGTCAAATGCAGGTCACATATCCAACCGGTTGACCCATAAATATGTATGCACATAAGGTCAGCTATTGGACCAACTCATGTCATTCAAGTCCTTTCCAATATCACCTGAGACATAACCTCATCCATCCAGGCTACCAGAGTTACTGCAATGATTCCTCAACTCATTGCATTACATAACCTACAACACTGATCATCATTTGTTCTGGTAAAATGTTGCACATACCGGTCTCTTATCTCTACCAAGACACTTTCCTCTTAACCAAATAGTCCATGTTTCTAGTCATTTTTTTAATATTTTTCTGAGTTCCAACAATTTGTATGGCTAGGTATGGCTTTGTAATGACATTAAACCAATTGGAACTAATAAATATTTGAGTCTTCTTTCATTTGGAACTAGTTTGGTAAGATTCCATGGATTTTAGACCAAGTTATGGCCATTTTAGTGCAAGTTGCCTGGAACCCTGCCAAGGATTACCCATTTTGGAAAAAATACCATAACTTTTGTTTCCATTATTAGATCTTTATGTAACTTTGGGAAAAAAAATTTACCTACATTATCTACAATCTAATTGAAGTGATTGATTTCATGTTGTTCTTTGTGGAAGTTATGAATGATTGTTCATTGCACTTCATAATGAAAATCCTGAGTTTGAACCCTTGTAGCAACATTAACAGTCAATTTTATAGTCATTTGTTCCAAAATAACCCATACTAATTTCTATAGACGTATAAAAATGACCATATTCCTAAATGAATATTTAATGTTCATTTTATTCTCATTCCTCTATTTTAGTTAAATCTAATTTAATTAAATCACCACATTCTTCTATTTAATTAAATAAATTATTCAATTTATTTATTTAAATTCACTTAAGCCCTTTATATCATTTGATTGAATAAATCATTTTATTTAATTAAACCCCTTCTCTCTACTTTTAATTAAATTTACATTTAATTAAATAGTTTACCCCAATTAAATAAATCTAATTTATTTAAATCTCTAACTTGCAACCAAATTGAAATAAAGCAATTTATTTTAATTAATCCTTTATCCTCCACCCACTTGTATTTTCCTACAAATGCAAGTTGCACAACTATTTTAAATAAATAAAATATTTATTTAAACTCCTATTTATCGTCACCCACTTGAAAAAAATAATTTTATCCAAATGCAAATTACACCATTTAATTGAAATAAATAATTTTATTTTAATTGAAAATCCCAAAATTCCTCCCACTTGCATTCTCCTACAAAATCCACTCACATGCCTAAATCCCTTCTAGATTCTTCTAACTCCTTCTGATTAGGCTAATCCTATCCTAATCATTGTCACATTTCTAAATAAAAGGAAGTCACTTCTCAAAAACCTTCAAAGTCTTCAATAACCATTAAAGGTTTTATGTCTTTACATGGTTAACCTCTAAAGTCTTCCAAACCATTAAAGGCTCTTACATAACCATTTATGGTCAACTCACCTTTTACCTTTGGTTAGAGACTTTCCTCTAACTTAACCATCCTTTTGACTCATGGGTCTCTTCAAATCATTTATTTCTTTGACTAAGGTAGCCATTTAACCCTTGCACATTCATTTATCCCTTGGATAAAAGGAATATCCATTAACCTAACCCTAACCCAACCCCCTAGGGTAACCATCATGTCCCCTCAAGAATTTAATGCTTCCTACCTCTCCTCTCAAGCAGTATTATGTTGACAATTGTCACCATTTCATTGGTGAAAATTGCAAACATGGATTGATAACTTTCAATCCCGACCCTTGATAACTCCTCCAATCTTGACCCTCCATTGCCCTATTTTCATTATAAATAGAGCTCTCCTTCCTCCATTTCAAAGATCATCGAAGCTTTTAGTATCTCATTTATGCTCAATTTTATCAATACATTTAGCCTCTCTTTGCAATAGGAATTAATCTAATATAGCATTTTAGAATATTTCTTTTATCATTAGCTTAAATCATTAACTAGTATATCATGTTAGGATAGTATTTATACTAACCTTGTCATCTTATAACCTAGTTTAACTCATTTGTAGAATCATGCATAAATAGGATGCATTCATGTTCAAATCAATCAAAAGCATCCCTCGTTCTTGCATTAGTCATCCCTAAGTCACTTTGTTCAATGATCGGAGAGCAAAGGCATTGGCTTGAGGGACCTTGTGAGATAGAGAACCATGAAACATACCTTGGGAAGTTGAGTCATTCTTCATGACTCCATAAATTGCACCAAGAATTCTCGTGGGTGTGTGGACAAGCCTCTTTGAGCATAATTTTCACATTTTAAGTTTCATCACCTTGCTTTTCTTGCATACATTTTTGGTGCCCACCATGGGGCTATACCCCATTTATCAATCAGTTTTTGAATCTAACCACTTTTGCAAGTACATGGGAAATAGGAATCAACACGTAGGGAACATCTGTTAATGCATTTGGTTTACATTATAGCGCATTCGGCTCAGTGTTTAGTGCATGGGATTCATTTCCTAGCGCATGCAGACCATTACTTAGTGCATAGCCTTTTTAACATTTTTCCTGTAGGTCTCGACGTGGGAACATAACAAAGCAACACAATTGGAAAACATTTCAGCACATAGGGTTTGTCCAATAGCGCATCCCTATTTTCTTATAGCGCATACAGTCTTTTCTATAGCACATCAAAGACAAAAAACACAAATCAAATTGTAACCAAGCTTAAATTTAGACTTGTAGAAGTCCACAAAATCCAAGATTTTTCTAACTATTTTGATTGGTATTTTGCAGGATTTTGGAAATTTCTTGTAGGTGGGGCTTAGTTTTATTTTTAGAATTATAAATAGTTTAAATTTTTACTTAGTTAAGTTAGTTAAAATTTAGAGTGTTGTTCACCAAATTTGGTTAACCCAAGTACACCTGCAATTAATCTATGAGAAAGCCAATCTCAATCAATGAAAACACTTTAGGGCTTGGACAACATAACATAGGATCCTAATGATCCTTCTGCACTTCAGGTTCTGCTAGACCTAGGGGGACACCCTTTTGATGCATAGAATTCAGACTCATTACCCACATATGACAACATCAACAAAGAAGACAAACCATTCCACAGGCTCACCCAATTTGGAAACACACTACAGATTGGCTAAATCTGTATAAACCATAAATGAAAATAGATCTTGGAATGAAAAGAACACAAACCCCTAAACAGAAAGGGAAATAGATTTGTCTTTAATTTGAATTAATCTGAAACTATCCCCAAATCTACAAGACCAGTGCCTTGTTCATTGGACAACAAAGTCACACACAGAACTGCAAATGTGTATCATAGTTGCAAGTTTGTTTTCCTTAAACAAGATATTCATGCATCAATACCTTATACTAATGCATTATTTGATTCATTCACAAAAATATCAGATCTGGATACATATTTCATCATTTATGACTGATTACAAAATTTAAAACCTTCATTGAAGGATACCTACAAATAGCCACAACAATCTCTTTGAGATTGACAAATTTTATTCTCCTTAAGGATTTAATTCATAACAATGAAACACATGCCTAAAGACAATACTATGTGGAATTTACTCATGCTTGACACAAGTAAGACTTGCAACTAGAAAACACATCTACAACACTGCACTGTAACCTCTATACCTTGAAAAGATCCATAGAACTTTACAAGTTTGGGTCAAGATGTTCAGAAATGGAAGCCATGAAAACTGGAGCACTTCCTCCAAAATTCTAGAACCCTCCAAATGAGAAGAAAATGAGAATAATAAGGAGAGGGAAAAAGATTAGGTCTGCAACCGAAATTGCCAAGTGTCTCTTTTTCCAACTGAATTTCACTTCCTTCATCTTTCCCGTGGAACCTGCTCTAGAAATATATTACATTTTTTGAAACAAACTTCACAGCTACATTCCTCATTCTGAGAGCTTTTTAGCGATATATAATACTTGGTATTTTGGGCAAAAATGGACCTCTAGGTGAATTAAATCCTTCATATGCCTCCATCATTTAAATTTTTGAGTTTTTTATATAGTTTCAACTATATATTAAATTTGATTTTAACTTTGATTTTTGGCCTAATTTTGCCCTAATGCCCTGCCATGTGGCAACCTCTGATTGGCAGATGGGACCCACTGGGTTGACACCTTGGATGACACATCATCTATCTGCCACTTGTCCACCTCATCAATGCCACTTGTTGCTTGCTTGTCACCACGTTATCGCCACCTCAGTGACACCTCAGCGGGACCTATGAGCTATCTTTCCACCTAGACCTTCCACCTATCTTTTGCCATTTCACAATGGCTAATGGGTGTGCACCTTCGGGCTCTAAAATCACGCAGGCTATTGGATAACCTTGAACCTACTCACTCATTAACACTTCACCATCCTGAGCTTTTCATCGTTTTGCAAAGCTTAATGCGTGAGCATCTCCCCTTCGCAACAGCCATTGGATCTCTTGTAACTTGCTCACTGGTTAATATGCTCCTTCTCTACAAAATTTACTTGCCTTGGGATCCATGCCTGCATGGGGTCCACTTGTCGCCACTTGTCAGCCTCCTTGGTTGCCTTGGGAAGCACACCCATGCATGTGGGGTCCACTTGGGCAGCCATCAACACCATCTGTCAAAATCCCAAAGCTTTGACACTATGGATGGGTAAAGCCTTGCTTATAAATATTAAAAACTCCCAGTGCATAGCCTATGTGGGATAATTACCTTATGCCTGGAATTGGATTTTGAAGGTTTCTGCAGAGTGCTTTAATGGCATTTTATGAAACTTCCTTAATAGCTCTTCAACTCACTTGTGGGAGAGGCATTACTTCTGCTAATTGCGTCTGCCAGAGGTTTTAAACCCCAATCTACCATCACGATCCTTTGCACTACAGGGAGGATTTGGCTTCATTTGCATTTTTCTTAGAGTTTTTAAAAAATGCTTTACCCATTCGATACACCTGATGCACAGGTTGGATTTGTAGTTTTTGAAGTTTAATCTATTAACATTTTACCCAACCATAGCTCACGACAAGGAGGAGGGAGGATGTCTTGCATTTGTTTGAAGATTTTAACTCCTTTCAACCACCATGAATAGGATGCTGACATAATTGCATTTGCTTTGATAGGTTTTGAGCCCAGCTTGCCAAAAGAATTTGCTTAGAATTTCAAAACTTTACTACTGGCTTCACACCTGCAGATCGCATGTATTTGCTGAAAAATTCCAATGGCTTTCCATCATTCAATAGCACATGAAGGGAGGGTGCTGGCAAAGATGGGTGGAGCTGTAGTTGTTTGAAAACTTGTTTTAATGCCCTTTACCATGCCATGCAGAGGGAGAGAATTTTGGCATTTACATTTGAGTTTAGCATTTTCTTGAATGGTTTTTATGTGGCCTCCCAATAGCCATGCAAAAGGAAGATGTTCTTACTGTTTGCATTTTTTCTTGAAGGTTTTCACATTGCCTCTCTTCCACCATCCATGCACGAGGAGTTGAAATGGTGTTGGCAACCAAATTACATTTGGCTGAAAGTTTCAACAGCCACGTGAACTCCCAATTACCATTTGCCACGTAAGAGAGGGGGATGTTATTGGTTTTATGCCTACTAATGCCTTTTCTTGGGAGATTCTAAAAGTTTGAAAACCCCATGTTGGCTGCCAATTTCCATTTGGTTTAACCCTCTCCACTCTCCACTGGCTTCCACATGGGGAGACAATTTGCTACGTTTTAAAGATTTTCTGCCTTCCTCAAGACATCACGCAGGAGGAGGCATTGTTGCCATGGGGGTTCTAAAAATTTCAACACCCTTTTACACAGGGTACTAGCTTTACAGCCAGCGATTGCATTTGCTAAGAGTTTTCAACCCTAAGAGGAGGATCTGGTAGGGTCACATGGGGTGTAGGATTTGGTTGTTGTTTGCATCCACACTTTGCATTTGTTGAAGCCTTCTCATGGCCTTCAATGCCATTCCACATAAGAAAGATGTTTGTCTAGGGTCGTTGAAGGTTCCTATGGAAACCACATCTGAAATTTCACAAAGCCTTTTCAACAAATGCTACTCAGGAGGTCACTTGCTAGCAATGCACTTGTTTTGAAATTTAACGGGCTTTACCCATTCCAGGCACTTCACACACAATAGGGAGGGTTTAGAAAAGGTATTGGAATTATACATTACATCTATCAAATGCATTTGCATGAAGACCTATTGAAACCTTTACCCACACTCAACATTGGGAGCTTAATGGCTTTCTCCATACCAATGCATTTGGTTTCAGACTTTTAATGCTTTCTCAACACCAAAATGGGGGAGTTTATGCATTACCAATTTTCAATCTGCTTAAGTTTCTTTGGCTTTTTCACTATCCAATTGGTGAATAGCAATAGAGCCAGTATTGATATGCCTTGCCATGAAATAAGAACATTTCACCATAAAATTTAATGCATGGGCATGAGCCATGTCGGGTCCCAAAGTGGGTCCGACAAAAAAAAAATTCATTTTCATGCAACTAACCTCTAAAATGCCTTACGAACCTTGAACATACCTCTAGAATCGATTGACATCATTTTTGGATCCTCAAACTAAGTTTTACAACTTTCAGGCACTTGTGCCACATTTTCGCATTTAATCATGAAGACGTAATTTTCAAACTAGTCAAAACACATTTCTGGACCTTGCCATCTGATAGGTGTGTATTCTGATATACAAGCATAAAATCTACCAAATGATTTTTCAAGACAAATCCTGAGCGAAGAGATATTAATTATCGAAAATGACCAAATGGCTTTGTCGACACTACGGACCTGATGAAGTCAATGCTCAGGCAATACATGATGCCTTTCTTAAAAAAATCAAACGACCTCCGTAGACCCTCAAATCTGAGACATAGGTACCTTGAAGTACATATCAAAACTTAGAATTCTCAGTTTGACCAAAAGGATGACTGGGTACAAATGGTGTGCTCATGAAAATGGCCACTTTAACTGATGTAGCAATGAAAGTACGGAAGACTGAAAAAGATAGCTCAAGAAACCCTTTTTAAAACTGATCAAATAGATTGGCAGGAGCTTGAAACACGAAATATAGCTTGTCATTTATACCAACAATAGCTTGGGACAAACATTCTAACATGACACTCACTGAGGCAACTTTTACACTTATGCAAAACAGGGCTCCGACTAGCAGCTGAAACAAGGACTTGTCAAACCATACCAACTGCAAATGGATTTGGCTTTGAAAACTGAGCAAATGGATTCATAAGGACTTGAAATTTTGCATGCTAACTCACATTTATGCATAGAATTTAATCCAATTTGAAACTCTTCATGATGATCAACAAGGAAAAATATATAAACACTCAAAGTAGGCTACTTAGTAAAATCTGCATTTTCACCTAAAATGTACTTTCAGCTCACCCCTTGACATGGGTACCTGATAAACTGATCCAAATTGAATTCTGAAAGTTGCACATCATTGCATAGGCCAAATAAAAGGTGTAAGACACATTTCCCAAGCCTTACTCTTTGAAAATCAATTGGCTCCATTCTACCCTCTATCTAACTAGGCCATTCAAACCGACTCATTTTATGATCATTTGAAAATGTAGTGCAAAATTTTGAAATGGGCCTCTAAACTTGACTCAAATTTAATGAGTCCTAATAGTGGCTTTGACTAGAGATGGTTGATTGCAAGATCAACACAAGAATCTAGATATCTATGGTTAAGCAGACCACCCAAAAACGGATCACCTCTCTTCTCTTCTCAAAAGCGAAGCTTCCTTATTCAACCTAAACAACAGGGCACTTCATTGAAAACCACACAACTGAAGCAAAGCGATTGTACAAGATATACAAACATACTTATAAAATGGCTCCCAACCACTAAAATTGAAACCAACTATTTCCGTTATCAAAAATTTGATTCTCATCACTTAATAATGTAAACAATCTGAAGCAAACACTGATCATCAGAAAAATGCTTCTATTATGATACACATCTTTCTGCATGCTTTTCCAATCAGCATTATATGCATACCCATCATGAACATAATTTTGAACCTTACTTTCATGATCAACTACTGAAACATATCCATTCTTTTCATCTTCTACTAAGTGAAATAAATCAACATTTTTAACATCCCACTCTTGAAAAAATGAACATACCTCTGGCTCAAGCATATAATCTGAAGTAAGATTTGCACATTCACTCATCTTCGTATGAAAAACTTCAAGATGGGGTTCAAACACACTAGCAAGCAACCCATTACAAAAATCTCCATCCTGACATATGTCACTGCTGAATGGAATGGTATCATCATTTACAACATCTGGCTGATCAATTATTTCTTCATACAAAGGGTTAGAAACCAAATGAAGAATATCCTTATGAACATTAAGACAATGAAGTGATTGGTATGTATCTATATCGACATCAAATAAAACATTAGAAAATTTTCTAGAGATACTATCCATTCGATCATCATAATCATCTTCATCAAACAAAGAAGAAATTGAAACTTGGCTGGAAATATCTTCAGTGTTCCATGTTTCACAATCACAAAATTTCATCCTATGACCATCATTTTGAGAATCAAGATAGTCATACTTATCTTGCCACAATTGATCCCTTTTACCAATAGAACCCTCATCACTAGTCAAAGAACAAAGATGAATACCACTACCATTTACTTCATTTGATGAATTTTCAGCATGTTCACTTAAATTTTCTGTCATAAAATCATCTCTTAGATCAACATGTTGTTCATCAAATGTATAAGCATTCAGTTCATAGTCCTTTTCTGAAGAATCCTCTTCACCATATTGCAGAAGGTCTTCATTAATAACTCTAAGGCTCTCCCACATTTGAACCTTCTTGTCCACAACTTCAAGAGCTTTCCTAAGTTTTGCAATCTTCTGGACTTGCATTACACTTTGTTGTTCCATGTGACATTCTTTAAAAATTTGTTCATCAATGTGTGCTATATTTTCATTGCAATCATGTGTACCATTGAGATTTTCTGAATTAACTTTATGCATAACCTTCAAATTAGAAAGATCATCAGAATGATTATAAGAAGTGAAATCTGAAAATACCTTTACTTCATCCTCAACACAATTGACATTATCAATATCTAAGTGAGGATCAACCATTATTTGCACCAAACACATCTAATTTTTAAAGGGAATTAAATTATTGTGGTTGCCAACACAAGTATGAATACCAAAACTCTGAACATTACTTCTCACTTCACACTTAGTTGCAACATTACAAACATTATGGCAGCAGATACAAGTCTTTTAGGAATGCCATATTTAAATTTTTCTCTATGTCCATGGTTGTCATAAATACCTGATGTAATGTCTTTGGCTCTTTATCCCTCAATCTGTAACTCATCTTACTTCCAAAGGCATCCAAATAAATCACTAAAGACACTTCATCATTTAGTTTATACCCTTGTGGGATCTCAGTCAATGCTTTGGAGAATCTAACATTGAAGGTTGGCACTAACTCACCTTCCTCAATTCTGATCTCTATCAATTTCCTCAGTGCATCATTAAAGTTTATTCTCTCAGCAAATTGCTCAATAAAAGACACAACTAATTCTTCCCATGAGGGAATAGAAGCTTCCTACAAAAATGAGAACCAAATCCTAGCATCCCCTTTCAAGCTCTGCACAAACAACTTCATGCAAACATCCTCATGACATATTTCATAGTCATTCATTAAATCAACAAAGTTTTGCACATGCATTCTTTCTGATTGTAACTGGTCCCCATTAAACAACGGTAAATGCTTCCTAATGTCACTTGGAATTTGATTTAGGTAACCATGTATGCCATCAAAACAAAATGGCGCATAACCTTTAATAGAGAAATTTATACAGCAATCCATTACTAGTTGCAATCTCTATTACTCAAAATACTTCACCCATGCTTTAACTTAAACTTTTCAAAATAGGAAATATGTGAAGTATGAATTTATTTTCCTTTTTATGGTGACCTTTTCACCTAATAAGGAACAAATAACTACCTCAACAATGAGGAATACCTAGAGTAAATTTGCTGATGTTGTTCACTTCACTTTTGACTGGAAATTTGAAGAACTCCTCCAAATCTCAGGTTTGATCTTACAGAGTCGCCACCTCCCTCAAGAGGAAAAAAATTAACCACTGATCTACACTCTGAAACATTTTTAGATTTCTAGGTCTCACCACACATAGCAGAGTAATTTTCTTATTTTCAAAGCAACAAAATGTACAAGACACACTTTCAAATCTAAAAATGACTTTCAGATTTGTACACTTCTAAGACTCTTCCCCAAATGAATTTTGGCCAGACTCATGGGTTTCACTTAACAAAATTTTTACATCATTCTCCCCAGCAGAATAACCACTTTTGTTGGTCTCAAATTTTGATTTCCTTATTCTCTTTGCAAGAATTCTCAAGCCTCTACTGCTTATGGAGAGAAACAACAGGAAACCGAAACAAAAGACAACATATAACAAGGTTTATACAAAAACCTCCTATACTTCAAGCTTTCACTTAGCTTAGGTGGGTTTACCCTTTGTGATTACTTTTCACAACTGTGACTAAAAACTTATAGAGAAGACCAGTGCCAACATTTTGCAAACCTTATCACTTTGAACATAACTAAATATAAAAGAAAGACTTTTAAGCATTTTTTGTTTGATCACCAAGAAGGTTATGAAACCTAGAAAAACTATACTAGTGTCTTGTCTTGGGCAGCAAAGTCACCATTTTTGTTGTTCACCAAATCTGGTTAACCCAAGTACACCTACAATTGATCTATGAGAAAGCCAATCTCAATCAATGAAAACACTTCAGGGCTTGGACAACATAACATAGGATCCTAATGATCCTCTTGCACTTCAAGTTCTGCTAGACCTAGCGGGGGACACCCTTTTGATGCATAGAATTTAGACTCATTACCCACATATGATAATATCAACAAAGCAGACAAACCATTCCACAAGCTCACCCAATTTGGAAACACACTACAGATTGGTTAAATTTGTATAAACCATAAATGAAAATAGATCTTGGAATGAAAAGAACATAAACCCCTAAACATAAAGGGAAATAGATTTATCTTTAATTTGAATTAATCTGAAACTATCCCCAAATCTGCAAGACCAGTGCCATGTTGATTGGGCAATAGAGTCACACATAGAACTGCAAATGTGTATCAAAGCTACAAGTTTGTTTTCCTTAAACAAGATATTCATGCATCAATACCTTATACTAATGCATGATTTGATTCATTCACAAAACTATTAGATCTAGATACATATTTTATCATTTATGACTGATTACAAAATTTAAAACCTTCATTGAAGGATACCTACAAACAGCCACAACAATCTCCTTGAAATTGACAAATTTCATCCTCCTTAAGGATTCAATTCATAACAATGAAATACATACCTAAAGAAAATACTATGTGGAATTTACTCATGCCTGACACAAGTAAGACCTGCAACTAGAAAACACATCTACAACACTGCCCTGTAACCTCTATACCCTGAAAAGATCCATAGAACTTTACAAGTTTGGGTCAAGATGTTTAGAAATGGAAGCCATGAAAACTGGAGCACTTCCTCCAAAATTTCGGAACCCTCCAAATGAGAAGAAAATGAGAATAAGAAGGAGAGGGAAAAAGATTAGGTCTGCAACCGAAATTGCCAAGTGTCTCTTTTTCCAACTGAATTTCACTTCCTTCATCTTTCCCATGGAAATTTCTCTCGAAATATCTCACATTTGTTGAAACAAACTTCATAAATACATTCCTAATTTCAAGAGCTTTTCGGTGATATATAATACTTAGTATTTTGGACAAAAATGGACCTCTGGGCGAATTAAATCCTTCATATGCCTCCATCATTTAAATTTTTGAATTTTTTATATAGTTTCAACTATATATTAAATTTGATTTTAACTTTGATTTTTGGCCTGATTTTGCCCTAACGCCTTGGCACATGGCAGCCTCCAATTGGCTGATGGGACCCACTAGGATGACACATCATCTATCTACCACTTGTTAGCCTTGTCAGCGCCACTTGTTGCTTGCTTGTCGCCATGTCATCCCCACCTCAGCGACACCTCAGCTAAACCTATGAGCTATCTTTGCACCTAGACCTACCACCTATCTTTCTCCATTTCGCAATGGCTAACGGACGTGCACCTTCAGGCTCCGAAATCGTGCAGGTCGTTGGATCACCTTGAGCCTGCTCACTCATTAACACTTCGCCATCGTAAGCTTTCCACCATTTTGCAGAGCTTAACATGTGAGAATCTCCCCTTTGCAAAGTCAAGATAGTCGTTGGATCTCCTGCAAGGTGCTCGTTGGTTAATCTACTCCTTCTCTACAAAATTCACCTTCCTCTAGATCCGTGCCCACGTGGGGTCCACTTATCGCCACTTGTCGGCCTCCTTGGTTGCCTTGTGAAGAGAAACCACACGCATTGGGTCCACTTGGGTGCCCATCAGCACCATCCATCAAAAACCCAAAGCTTTGACACTATGGATGGGTTAAGCCTTGCTTATAAATATTAAAAACTTCTAGTGCACAACCAATGTGGGATAATTATCTTATGCCTGGCATTGGATTTTGAAGGTTTCTGCAGAGTGCTTTAATGATGTTTTTTGAAACTTCCTTAATAGCTCTTCAACTCACTCGTGGGAGGGGCATTACTTCTGCTAATTGCATTTGCCATAGGTTTTAAACCCCATTCCACCATCACGATCCTTTGCATAATAGGGAGGATTTGGCTTCATTTGTATTTTGCTCAGAGTTTTTAAAAAATGCTTTACCCATTCGATACACCTCACACACAGGTTGGATTTGCATTTTTTGAAGTTTAATCTGTTAACATTTTACCCAACCACAGCTCACGTCAAGGAGGAGGGAGGATGCCTTGCATTTGTTTGAATATTTTTTAACTCCTTTCAACCACCACAAATAGGATGCTGACAAAATTGCATTTGCTTTCATAGTTTTTGAGCCCAACCTGCCAAAAGCATTTGCTTAGAATTTCAAAACTTTACTACTGGCTTCACACCTGCAGATTGCATGTATTTGCTGAAAATTTCCAATGGCTTTCCATTATTCAATAGCACATGAAGAAAGGGTGTTGGCAGAGATGTGTGGAGCTGTAGTTGTTTGAAAACTTGTTTTAATACCCTTTACCATGCCATGCAGAGGGAGAGAATTTTGGCATTTACATTTGAGTTTAGCATTTGCTTGAATGGTTTTGATGTGGCCTCCCAATAGCCACATAGAGGGAAGATGCTCTTACTATTTGCATTTTTGCCTGGAGGTTTCCACATTGCCTCTCCTCCACAATCTACATAGGAGGAATTGAAATGGCATTGCAAACCAAATTGCATTTGGTTGAAAGTTTCAACAGCCACGTGAACTACCAATTACCATTTGCCACTTAAGAGAGGGAGATGTTACTGGTTTTATGCCTGCTAACGCCTTTTCTTGGGAACTTCTAAAAGTTAGAAAACCCCATGTTGGCTGCCAATTTCCATTTGGTTTAACCCTCTCCACTCTACACTGGCTTCCACATGGGGGGACAATTTGCTATGTTTTAAAGATTTTCTACCTTCCTCAAGACATCACGCGGGAGGAGGCATTGCTGTCATGGGGGGTTCTATAAATTTCAATGCCCTTTTACACAGGGTACTAGCTTTACACCCAACGATTGCATTTACTAAGAGTTTTCAACGCTGAGAGGAGGATTTGACAGGGTCACGTGGGGTGTAGGATTTGGTTGTTCTTTGCATCCACACTTTGCATTTGTTGAAGCCTTCTCATGGCCTTTAATGCCATTCCACATAGGAAAGATGTTTGGCTAGGGTTGCTGAAGGTTCCTATGGAAACCACATCTGAAATTTCACAAAGCCTTTTCAACAAATGCTACTCAGGAGGTCACTTGCTGGCAATGCACTTGTTTTGAAATTTAACGGGCTTTACCCATTCCAGGCACTTCACACACAATAGGGAGGGTTTATAAAAGGTATTGGAATTACACATTACATCTATCAAATGCATTTGCATGAAGACCTTTTGAAACCTTTACCCACACTCAACATTGGGAGCTTAATGGCTTTCTCCATACCAATGCATTTGGTTTCAGACTTTTAATGCTTTCTCAATGCCAAAATGGGGGAGTTTATGCATTACCAATTTGCAATCTGCTTAAGTTTCTTTGGCTTTCTCACTATCCAATTAGTGAATTGCAATCGAGCCAGTATTGATATGCCTCGCCATGAAATAAGAACATTTCACCATAAAATTTAATGCATGGGCATGAGCCATGTCGGGTCCCAAAGTGGGTTCAACAAAAAAAAAAATTGTTTTCATGCAACTGACCTTTGAAATGCCTTACAAACCTTGAACATACCTCTGGAATTGATTGACATCATTTTCGGATCCTCATATTGAGTTTTACAACTTTCAGGCACTTGCACCACGTTTTCACATTTAATCACAAAGACATAATTTTCAAACTAGTCAAAACACCTTTCTAGACCTTGCCATCTAATATGTGTGTACTCTAATATACAAGCATGAACTCTACCAAATGGTTTTTCAAGATGAATCTCGAGCGAAGAGATATTAATTATCGAAAATGACCAACTAGCTTTGTTGACACTGTGGACCTGATGAAGTCAATGCTCAGGCAATACATGATGCCTTTCTTAAAAAAATCAAACGACCTCTGAAGACCCTCAAATATAAGACATAGGTACCTTGAAGTACATATCAAAACTCAGAATTCTCAGTTTGACCAAAAGGATGACTGGGTACAAATGGTGCACTCATGAAAATGGCCACTTTAACTGATGTAGCAATGAAAGTACGGAAGACTGAAAAAGATAGCTCAAGAAACCCTTTTGAAAACTGATCAAATAGATTGGCAGGAGCTTGAAACTCGAAATATAGCTTGTCATTTATACCAAAAATATCTTGGGACAAACATTCTAACATGACACTCACTGAGGCAACTTTTACACTTATGCAAAACAGGGCTCTGACTAGCAGCTGAAACAAGGACTTGTCAAACCATACCAACTGCAAATGGATTTGGCTTTGAAAACTGGGCAAATGGATTCATAAGGACTGAAAATTTTGCATGCTAACTCACATTTATGCATAGAATTTAATCCAATTTGAAACTCTTCATGACAATCAACAGGGCAAAATATATAAACACTCAAAGTAGGCTACTTAGTAAAATCTGCATTTGCACCTAAAATGCACTTTCAGCTCACCCCTTGAAATGGGTACCTGATAAACTGATCCAAATTGAACTCTGAAAGTTTCACATCATTGTATAGGCTAAATGAAAGGTGTAGGACACATTTCTGAAGCCTTACCCTTTGAAAATCAACTAGCTCCATTCTACCCTCTCTCTAACTAGGCCATTCAAACTGACTCATTTTATGATCATTTGAAAATGCAGAGCAAAATTTTGAAATGGGCCTCTAAACTTGAATCAAATTTAATGAGTCCCAACATAGAGTTTTTAATTCTTGTTGGATAAAATTGAACTCGCCTTATTTTGGGCTATAAAAAGAACTATAAAAACAATCTTTCTTGCTTTTTCTAGGAGAATTTTTTTCACTTTGGGCTCTAAAAAGAACAAGGCAATCTTTCCATTTCTGCAAACAAAAAGCTTTAAAAAAATAACCTCACCATCCTTTGGTGCATAAAAGGATCAATTTTAAATTTTTGTTCACAATTAAAGAGGGAAAATCTTCCCCTGTTGATCGATTTCTTTTGTTGACCAAACATCAAAGTTTTGCTTTGTTGACCAAGTTCTTTTCCTAGATTATAAATCATTTCTTTTAAGGGATAAAATAAACACCATGTTTTTGTGGAGCAACATCTCCATATATATTTTAACAAATCATTGCAATGAAGAGTTAAAAAGAACACTTGTTTTCTTTACTATGAAAGTGGAAGGAATATGCTCTCCCCTTAACTAGGTGATCAAAAATACAGACCACTCTTATGCTTTCAGTGTTTATTGCATTAAATCCTTTAGTAGGCCTTCCTTCTCAAGGGGTTGAAAAACTCTTAAAGCCATTCTTTTTCCGGTGTGAAGGGAATGACCTAAGTGGGGAATGACTTTGAAGCCAAGTATTCCAACCCACTATAATCAAAAGTGGAGGTTGACGAAATTCCCTTCAACGGTTTTGCTTAGTGATTAGTTTCCCCCAAGTATCCTTGAGATAAATCAAATCTTTGTTCTAAAGGTTGGGAAGCCTCTTGAAGGAGTTTATCACTGAAGACCGAACAAGAAGCTTGATTGTGAACTTTAGCATAGAAACTTTGAGCCGAGTTAGTATCCAGACATTTGTAATATCATAGTGCAAGGGTGGGGAAGAATCTGCCCCCAAGATCACTCACCATATATCTCCCAAGATAGCTACTCAATTGTGAAGAAATTCACTTAGATTTAATTTCTGGCAAAAGGCAAAAAAATGGGCGCCCCCTAGGGGGTGACACGGCTATTTGAGTTGACGGAGTATCGAGACTAGTGGGCTATGATATTACTTATGACCCTTGAATAAAGAGTCTGACTGAATTGTATGTTATTGTATCTAAACTTATTAAAACATTGGGGAATTGAACACATCCTCATAGAACATACACTCATTATTTAGAATAAGAAAAATGGTTGCTTCTTTTATGCCATGCTTTCAATTGTTACTTCAGAAAATCATCCATCATCATTGAAAACTAAAAACAACATTCCAAAATTTGCAGAGAAACAACCAAGTCGAACTATTAGGGTAGTTTAGCGCATAAGAGCAACTTCTTAGCACATGGAAACCATCCTTTAGCGCATTTGACCTTCACCTTAGCACATTAAGTCCTAACATTGGCGATTCATAGAAATCCAAAACTAGCAGTTTAAAGTAGCACCTTTTCCAAACAGTCTAGCATATTGAAGCATCAGTTTAGCGCATGGAGACCAAATATTAGCGCGTAGAGACCAACAGTTAGCACATTAGCAGCTCATATTAGTGCATAAACTTTTAGACCAAAACAAAATCAAAGCAAACTAGTTAGCGTGTCACAAGGGGCAGCGTAGCGTGTAGGGTCTTTTCTCTAGCGCATTGAGGAAATTTTGTGGTGCATTGGGTTTCTATCCTAGCGTGTGGCAAAAACTAATAAAACAAGGGGAAAACAGAGGTTATTTTTGAAAAATCTGAAAACCATTTAGGGAGTTTTCCTTCCTCAACCTAAACTTCATCAAACAGAGAATCAAAACAGAGTATCAAAACCTATTCTCAAAGAAAGTTCTCCATAAAACAAAGTTGTCAAAATCTGAAAACTAGTCGCAAGATAAAACACATTTCTCCTATCAAAATCAGGAAACCTCATCACAAGCATCAATAGGTCCTTCAATCAAAATGGATTTCTATCCAAAAACATACTTGTTTTAAACTCCAAGTTGTCAAAACAAGTTTCCATATCGAGAAAGCTCTTATTCCACATCATTTGACACACTTTTTCATGAGGGGGCATCTAAACCTTCACTTGATAAAGTAAAACTTGCGTTTCCAAACAAGATAACTAAATCCAAAACAAATCAAAGGAAACCATTGATCACTTGTGCATGACTAATCCTCATATTTTGACAAGAAAGAGTATTTATCATAACACTAAGTTGAGGAAACAAAAACCTAGTTCTCTGAAACTTGCCAAACGGAATAAATTTTTATACATCAATCACCAACTCTTCAAATCTCATCGAACATTCCTTCATCATATCCACTTATACCTTCAAAACAAAACCAACTAATTTGACAAGGAACCATTAAGGAGTAGAGAATTCTTTCAAAAAATAGCATTCACTCAATGCCTAAATCAAGGAGGAAAGATCAATCTAACTTTCTTTCCCAAAGAGTGCATCACTTACAATATACTACGATTTGAACCACTAACTCCTGAACAAAACATCGAAGAAGAGTTTGTTCCTTTTGTCACAGAAAGCTTCTACTAGATGCTCGTTGTTACTCACTCTCAACAAAACAAACAAAGGGAAACAGAGCCAGAGTTCAGCATGGAGTGAAGGTTATCAAATCCTTTCGACTTCCCAAATCTAGAAGATACAAAGATCACTAAAGAACTCCTTTAAGAATACCAAGAAAGTGCCTTGTTCCAAAGACTCATGGAAAGACTCATAGAGGCTAACAAAGAAAAATATCTACTCATGCTCGCGAGAAAAGGAGTTAGGATTCCAGAAGACTTTGATTCCAACACCTTTAGAACGAGGTCTAACCTCTACACTTATCAAGAAAAACAAAGAGAAGAAGACCTAGGTTACATTGAGAAAAACATACCCGAGCAAAATATACCAGAGCAAAATATACCCGAGCAAAACATCCTAGAGAAAAACATGCTGCTACACACACCATACTAGTTTAGAACCAATAGAAGAGAAGAACTCTTCCCTTGGCAAACGAATGCACCCTTGGTTGCTCTTACACAACAAATGAAAATGCTACAAAGACAAATGCAAGACATGCAACAAGGATCAACAGTACGGTATTCCTTAAATGAAATTTGTCCTTATCCTTTTGATAGATGGTTAAACATGGTACCTTTCCCCCCAAACTCAGATATTCCCAAATTTGACAAATATGATGAGAAAAGTGATCATCGTGATCATGTTTAGGAATTTTGTACCATGAGTCTTGAATTTGCTCATGATGACACCTATTTGATGAGGTTATTCCCAAGAAGCTTGGGAGGACAAACAATGGAATTGTTATCCAAAATCACACCTCCTATCAGATCATTTGATGAATTAGTCAACAAATTCATAACTCAATATTCCTACAACATTCAACATGCTATCACTATGGTAGATGTATGTAACACCAAGTAGAAATGCAACGAAACATTCATGGTATTCCTTCAACATTGGTGACATATGGTTTCGAGATATCCTCGTGATGTACTCGTAAAAGAAAAAATGGAAATTTTCATCGACAACTTGAATAGTGAGATGAGTTATGTACTCAAGCTACAATGCATCCAGGTAGAGGAGGCATGTGTCAAGAAAGGAACATTGGAATTCTTCAAAGAAGGAACAAATTCATCAAACTACAACAATCAAAACAACAACTTAGACAAATCCAAGTTCTGGACCAAAAACAAAAACACTGGAAATGAAGGCAAAAATGAATCAAATGATACAAAATCCAAGCAACCAATGCTAGCATTATCAGGTAATCCTCAAGCTACAAAGAATCCAAAAGGTGCTAACCAAGACACTAACAATTATGCACCAAATACCAATCAAGATCAACTCAACACAAACAACACCAACAATACCCAAAGCAATAACTCCAATCGAGGACCTAATACAAATTCATGAGGTAACAACAATAACTTTCCAAAATGCGTTTACACACCACTAGGGCAATCATTAGAGTCAACATTCAGAGAACTCCTAGCAAACAAAATTATTGCCTTGCCAGTAATCAACAACTTTGAGCCACAAATCAAACCACCCTGGTGGAATGACTCACACTTTTGTGATTTTCATCGCAACAAAGGTCATCAAATAAATGACTGCATGAGACTGAAAAACATTGTTCAAGACATGAATTATAGAGATGATTTAACAGTTGATGGTCTCAAGACAAATAGTGACCATGGAGCCTTTAATAATCCTCTTCCAAACTACAACAAGGATGGAGCTTCTACCTCAAATGATACACATGGAGCTTGTATCAATCACATATACAATAACACCATCAATCATATATCAGCTAAAGAAAATCAAGTAAATGTCATCACAATCAAAGACAAGCGTGAACATGAATCTGTTAACATAACAACCAGTGCTCAAAAATATGTCTTGAAGGGGCATACGTCAACAACAAACACCATACCCAAAATTCAATATGATCTGGTCAGTCAATTGTGTAAAACTCCTGCTCAAATATCTATACTAGAGTTGTTAAAACTTTCACCAAAACACAAGGACATATTGGAGCAAGCATTATTGGAAACAAATGTACCTCAAGATCTAGATGCTGACAAATTCCAAGCCATGGTGGCTCACATGATAAGGCCTCATAACCCTACCTTCTTAGAGCATGATAATATCTTATTAAGCCATCCACACAATACTCCACTCCATATTGTAGTCATGGTCTATAAACACCAAGTTAATGAGTATTAATAGATGGAGGAGCTGGACTAAATATCTGTACCTTGAAACTTATTTGTGCATTAGGCTTCTCTGACGAGTCTATTGATCCACGCAAAAAGATCACTATCAAAGAATATGATGATGAGGAAAGATCATCCAAAGGAATAGTAATGTTGCCAATTCAAGTAGGACCAATACAAAAGGACACTATGTGCTAAGTCTTAGACATAGACCTCACATATAATATATTATTGGGTCGACCTTGGATATATGAAATGCAAGCAGTACCTTCCACTTATCATCGGTGTGCTAAATTCCCCTACAATGGACAGGAGATTTCTATATCAACAGATCATAACCCTTTTCAATATTGTAATGCTATGGGGGTAGCCCAAGACAGCCTAGTTCCACATAACAGAGAAAAACAAAATTCCTCAGCACCAGATCTTCAACAAGAAAAGTCTAAATCACTATCTATGGATTTCAAGAAAAAAATGAAAATCAAAGAGCAAGGCATGGGAGAATAATCTTTGGAACCTTTTTGTTTAACCAACTTACTAGCATCACCTAAATCTCATGGATTACCTACAACATCAACACATCAAGCAACACAACCCATCACCAAGTTTGATGGAAAATTTATCCAACTAGGAACTCTAGCACATGAATCAAAAGAAAAAGACATCCTTAGTTGTCTACACAAGGATGAGGAAGACAATGACAGAGAGGCTACTATGGAAGTAGCTATACCAACACACCTATACAAAAAAGGCTACTTGATCATGCAACAAATGGAATACAATGGCAAAGGACCTATCGGCAAACATTAGGAAGGCATCACAGAACCTTTAGATCCTCCTTCATAATTCAGTAAAGATGAAACAAGATTGGGCTATGAACACCTTCTACCACCAAGGAAGACAACAAGAAAATACCAAAAACCTCAGTGGAAACCAAAGAAGAAATACAAGGAGGACTCCTAGCAGGAAGCACTATTTGAGTCACCAGAGACAATATGCAAAGAATGTGAATATCAAGAACAAAAGCAACATCAAGAGAAGCCCATCATTCAAAAGAAGGTAGCATCTACAAAAGTACATCATGTTCAAGAACCAATATCCAATAAAGAAGAATCACTTCCTGATAGCATCATTCCTCCCCGAGGAGAGATAGTATATGAGAAAATGCAAAGAGTGGAAGCAGGATCTAACACAGAATCAGAGAAAACTATCATACTTGTATCAATCATCAAAGACTTAATTTCACCCTACAACATACCAGTCCACAATACTACCAAAATCTGGGATGATACCTCAGAGACTGATTCAAATGAATATAAATGGTGTAGTTGTTCCAATATTACTAAAGATATTTCTGAAAATGACAGTCATACACCCATCTCTCAAGAAGAATGCGACACACAACCTAGACTACTTGAATTTGGTCCACAAAATAGATGTGATGCCACAAAAAGTGAGCAACAACATTACGAGCAAGTTTACACAGAAGATGATACCATCGAAGACTTCGACAACATCCTTAACTTCTTTAATACCCCAGCCAACCATAATGATACCTCCATCCTGACACTTATAGCAACTGAACTTGATCTGCCTAATGACTCCTTACGACTTGTCTTTCCTAACCTCATAGACTGGGACAAACCTGAAAACCATAACATACCAATTTTCACAAATGATGAATCCATTATCCATTACTTATGTACCGTTAACCTAGAAATAGACTCTACCAGTGAACAACGTAACGACATATGCAATCAGGGGAGTGCCAAGTCTCTCAGTTGCAAAAGTGAACAAAGTAAAGGATCTACTACTGAAAACCAGTCAATGGGAGCAATAGATCACAAAAAAGTAAAAATAAAGGACACATCTGAGGGTGGAAACCTTTTTAAGGCACCTAAAGATGGAAGAATTGACACTCTTCCTGAACATTATCAGGAATCATCACCCATATTGATTGAGTCCACTCAATCAATCAATGTTGGTACTACGAAAGCAACCAAAAACATACACCTTGCAGAATCTTTGACAGAGGAAGACAAATTAGAGTTTATCAAATTTTTCAAAGAAAAGCAAATCAATTTTGCTTGGTCATATGCATATATGCCCAGGATTGATCCATATCTAATCATGCATCACTTGTCTATTACTCCAGTAGCTAAGCCAGTCAAGCAAAAGCTGCAAAATATGAATCCACATGTAGCACTCATGGTCAAAGCTAAGCTGAAGAAACTATTAGACATCGGATTTATCTGACTTATCGACTATGTTGAATGGATTTCCAACAGTGTACCAGTTTCTAAACCAAATGGTAGTATCAGAATGTGCACTGATTTTAGAGATGTCAACAAACCCTGTCCAAAGGATGACTTTCCTTTACCCAGTAGTGACATAATTGTAGACCTTATAGCAGTTCATGCAATACTATCACTAATGGATAGTTTTTTGAGCTATAATCAAATCAAGATAGCCCCAGAGGATCAAGATAGAACAAAATTTACCTATCCTTGGGGAACATACTATTGGAATGTCATGCCTTTTGGCCTAAAGAATTTAGGGGCAACTTATCAACGAGTGATGACAACAATCTTTCATGATATGATGCACACCTTCATGGAAGACTATGTGGATGATTTACTGGCTAAATCATTTACCTAGGTAGAGCATTTGGACATACTAGAGAAAATATTTGATAGATTGGAAAAATTCCAAGTCAGACTCAACCCTAAGAAGTGTGTCTTTAGGGTTACATCAGGAAAGTTACTAGGATACATAGTTTCAGCTAAGGGTATTGAAGTAGATCCAAAAAAGGTACAAGCCATAATGGAAATGCCACCACCAAAGAATATCAGCCAACTCAAATCTCTACAAGGATGACTCCAATCAATTAGGTGATTCATTGCTCAATTAGTAGATAAAAGTCTACCATTCAACCATCTGCTACACAAAAATGTACCATTCATATGGGAAGCCAAATGTGCAGAATCATTCTATGAAATCAAGCAATACCTGATGAACCCACCAGATCTAGTACCACCGATAGCAGGGAAGCCACTCATTCTCTACATTTCAACAACATATATATCACTAGGGGCATTATTAGCACAAGAAGATCAACAATGCAAGGAATGAGCTATATATTACATCAGTAGGACATTAAATGGATATGCACTCAACTATACATTCATTGAGAAAGCTTGTCTGATAGTGGTATTTGCCTCTCAAAAGTTTCGGCATTACATGCTAGCACACACAATCAAGCTCATAGCAAAAATTGATCCTCTCAAATATTTACTCAACAAAGCAGCTCTTACAGGCAAATTGGCTAAATGGGTCATGATTCTCAGTGAATTTGATATCCACTACACAGAGCGATGAGCCATCAAGGGATACGCAATTGCAAATCAACTAGCTAAGCACCGCTTCCTAGAAAACAATCAATGGAGATTGAATTTCTAGAGAGGGATGTTCTTACTATTTCCACACAACAATGGACCCTATGCTTTGATGGGTCCTATACTCAACATGGCTCAAGTGTTGGCATTCTATTCATCACTCCTAAAAGGCACACCATACCAAGATCATATAGGCTCATGTTTCTAATAACTCAATGATGAACAGTTAGTACCAAACTGGTACTGAGAGGGGGGGTGAATCAGTACAGACAATTTTTTTTTTCTTCAAACTGGTTAGACAACAAACATTGCAACTGAGCACTAACACTAGTTTGAAACAAAGTGCAATTGGTAAAGTTAGGAATGACTGTGACAAACATTAACCAGTTGAGACTTATCTATTCATATAGTCTAATACTTCATTTCCATTTCACCCTAGTGCATGAACAGGTAATCACTCATCAAAATACACAAATGACTCAAGCAACATGATTTACCTTCAGACACAAAACATTTAAATCATCACATGAAAATCATCACACATGACACACAGATTTTTCACATGGAAACCCAATTGGGAAAAACCATGGTGGGGATGAATACCCACAAGTTGTTTTATGAACTCTTTAGAAGTCCGCTCTATTAAGAGCCTTGTCCGGTTAAAGACTGATACAATAGGTTTTGTTAAGAACCGATCCTATTAGGGATCACCTGATTAAGGGTTAAACCCTATTAAAGGTTACCTTGATAGAGGATTTCAAGAACTCAATGGTTTTGAGTCACCCTGTCAAATGATCTACTGCAAGCTAGTTAAAGCTACCCTGTTAAGGGATTTCTTAACTATTGAAGTGGTTAGAGATCAACAGGTATTACAATGATTTGGTAATAGTACTCAATGCCAATGTAGATCCATTTTAGTTCCTCTTCTCCTTCTGCACTCACACTTTGTAGGTATCAATCCTTTCCTCTGGTCTGGCAAGAATCATGTATCTCTTTAGTTGGATACACACACACAACTTTTGCCAACAACCCAGACAGACACACAACATCGACCTTATAGGAAATAGATAGGTCGGTAGCATAAACCTTGAACCCTAAACTTTTAGGTTAAGTAATTCAAATGGTTCAATCCTGACTGTTGAGCAATTTGCATTAAATGCAACAATCTTGAACCTATCCCAAGACATTCTCCATTGTTTGTTCTCCATCGCTTTCATGGCGGTTGATAACCCATCACGTGTTTTCTTCCATTTGGTACCAATGACATTTTTATGCTCCAGTCTGGGTACCAAAGACCATGTACCATTCTTCTCTATCTGGTCAAGTTATTCCTCCATTGCCTTGATCCAGTCCTCATCTTTATGTGCCTCTTTGAATGATTTAGGCTCAAATTCAGAGATCATACAAGAATTTTCTCTGACCTTTCTTCTTGTAAGGATTCTTGCATCCTTATCTCCTATGATCTGCTTAGGATCATGATTCAGCTTGACATACCAAGGAATGGTCTTGACTGATTCCTCATGCTTTTATTCTTCATCCTCATCTTCATCAGCATCAGCATTCACCAGTGAAGGAACACTGTTACTGGTACTTGGCTGATTAGTAACCAGTTCCAAGAAGGTTACTGCCAGTTCATCTCTTACTTGCTTACTACTAGTTTCTTTAGGTTTTCTAGAGTTTTCATCAACTCTAACATTGATGTTTTCCATAATTCTCTGAGTCCTATTGTTGAAACACTTGAGAGCTTTTCTCTTGGTGGAATATCCTAGGAATATTCCTTCATCACATTTTGCATCAAACTTGCTCCGATGTTCACTCCTCTTGATATAACATTTTCTACCAAACATTATAAAGTAGCTTACCACAGGTGTCTTATTGGTCCAATACTCATAAGGAGTCTTATCTTTTCCTTTCTTGATGAGTACCTGGTTCATTGTGTATACTACAGTACTAACCGCTTCTCTCCAAAAGGTGTGAGCTACCTTTCCTTGGATCAACATTGTTCTTGTTGCTTCAACCACAATCTTGTTATTCCTCTCTGCTAGGCCATTTTGTTGTGGAGTCTAGGGGGCAGATAGTTGCCACCTTTTGATGCCATGTTCCTCATAGTACTTGTTGAATTCATTGGAAGTGAATTCCCCTCCTTGATCAGTTCTTAGGCACTTAATCCTTTTACCGCTTTCTTTTTCCACTAATGCTCTAAAAGCTTTGAACTTTCCAAAAGCTTCAGACTTATCTTTCAAGAATGTGACCCACATCATTCTTGAGCAGTCATCAGTGAGAATCATGAAGTACCTATCACCCTGCACACTCCTAGTTTTCATAGGACCACACAAATTAGTATGCACAAGATCAAGTAAATTGTCTACAGAGAAAGATTTACCTTTAAAAATTGAGGAAGACATTTTCCCCAATTGACACTCTCTGCACAAGGTATTTTCCAGTTTGCTCAACACTAGCAACCCTCTAACTCCCTTGATCTAACTAGCCTTTACAATGTTATCAAAGCTTACATGGCAGAGTCTCCTATGGCATATCCAATTTTCATCGAACTTAGCCATGAGACATGTACTGATATTTGCATTCAACTGAAATAGGTTACCTTTGGTCTTCATGCCGGTGGCCACCATTTCACCATTCTTTCCTTTGATTCTGCACATTCCTTTCTTGAATTCCATAGTGAAAACACTATCATTCAGCTGCGCAACACTCAGAAGGTTGTGTCTGAGACCATCAACCCAATACACATTGTCAGCACTACTCTTTCCATTTAGAGAGATGGACACTCTGCCTTTGACCAAACATGGTGCATCATTACCAAAGCAAACCACACCACCATCATACTCTTCCAAGGATAGAAACTTGCTCTGGTCACTAGTCATATGGTGAGAACAACCAGTATCAATAATCCACTCATTGGAATTATCAAAGTGGGAGACAAGAGCCTTCTTATCTGACACCTCTTCCTTGACAGCAACAAAGACAATATCTTCATTTTCTTCATCTTCAGATTCCTCATTTGTGACACATTCATCAACTGCCACAAAACAGTTTCTCTGGCTTCCTCCTTTGAATTTCTTGAACCATTCTGGTTTGTCCTTGATGTCACAATTAGGATAGTTTATAACAATATGTCTTATCCAATTGCAAGAAAAGCATTTCAAAGGGAGCTTACCTTGGTATTTACCAGTTCCTTTGGGAAGTTTCCTGGCAAGAAGACCTTCAAATTCCATCAGAATCTCCTCATCATCCATTTCTTTGCTTTGTCTTGGTTCACCACTGATGCTTGCTTCTTTTCCTTTTTTGGATGATATAACAGAGGCTTTAAAAGTTGATTCAGTCTTTTGAACACTGCTATCAAAACTATTTAGCTCATAGGCTGTCAACTTTGTAATGATGGAGTCTAGGAATACCTTAGTCTTGTCTATTTATCTCAACTCCTGAATAGTAGCAACCCTTATTGCATAGACCGCTAATAAGGATCTCAGAACTTTTCTTACCACAGTGGAATCTTCCATTTTACCACCTGCACTCTTGATTTCTCCGACAATAGTTTTGATTCTTATTCCATAGTGTTGAATGGTTTCACCTTCAAACATCCCTCTAAGGCTTTCTTCCTTAGCTTGTTTAATATGCTTGTCACCTCCATAGATATTTTCAAGAGTATCCCATACTTCTTTGGGATTTACTTTATCTTGGACATCAATAAACTCGATGTCAGATAAACTACTAATTAGGGCTTCCATGACTTGCCCATTCTCCTGTATTTCTCTCTTTTGATCATTAGTGAGAGCACCGATAGGAGCAACATAAGAATTCTCAACATACCTCTAGTGTTGAGCACCCATGCTTTTTATGTATATCTTCATTCTGTCTTTCCATATTTTGAAATTATCTTTGTTGAACTTTGGACCTTCCCTCTTCATCATTACAATAGGATCTTTCACTCAAGCAATTAAGCTTACAACACATAGGACCTAGAGGAGGCTCTGATACCAATTCATAACTCAATGATGAATAGTTAGTACCAAAATGGTACTGAGAGGGGGGGCTAAATCAGTACAGATAAAAAAAACTTTCTTGAAACTGGTTAGACAACAAACACTACAACTGAACACTAACACCGGTTTGAAACAGAGTGCAACCGGTAAAGTTAGGAATGACAGTGACAAACATTAACCGGTTGACACTTATCTATTCATACAGTCTAATACTTCATTTCCATTTCACCCTAGTGCATGAACAAGTAATCACTCATCAAAATACACAAACGGCTAAAGCAACATGATTTACCTTCAGACACAAATCATTTAAATCATCACATGAAAATCATCACACATGACACATAGATTTTTCATGTGGAAACCCAACTGGAAAAAACCATAGTGGGGATGAATACCCACAAGCTATTTTATGAACTCTTTAGAAGTCCACTCTGTTAAGAGCCTTGTCTGGTTAAAGACTGATACAATAGGTTCTATTAAGAACCGATCCTATTAGGGATCACCCGGTTAAGGGATGGCTAGAATACCCAGTTAAGGGTTAAACCCTGTTAAAGGTTACTTTGTTAGAGGATTTCAAGAACTCAATGGTTTTGAGTCACCCTATTAAAGGATTTATTGTAAGCCGGTTAAAGCTACCCTGTTAAGGGATTTCTTAACTGTTGAAGTGGTTAGAGATCAACAGGTATTACAATGATTTGGTAATAGCACTCAATGCTAATGTAGATCTTCTTTAGTTCCTCTTCTCCTTCTGCACTCACACTTTGTAGGTACCAATCCTTTCCTTTGGTTTGGCAAGAATCACGTATCTCTTTACTTGGATACACACACACACAACTTTTGCCAACAACCCAGACAAACACACAACATAGACCTTATAGGAAACAGATAGGTCGTTATCATAAACCTTGAACACTAAACTTTTATGTTAAGCAATTCAAATGGTTCAATCCTAACCATTGAGCATATTGCATTAAATGCAACCATCTTGAACCTATCCCAAGACATTCTCCATTGTTTGTTCTCCACTACTTTCATGGAGACTGATAACCCATCACGCGTTTTCACCATTTGCAGACTTCACACATTCCTAAGGTAGATAGGAACAATCTCCTTTATGCAAGATCCTTCATGTGCACAATACTGATGTGTCAACATAGTCTATTCTTCATTGCAATGCTAACTCATCACACAAAGTCACTGGTTGAGTTACACAGGCTTGAAACTCATCAACTGAAAACCCTAAGACTACCAACCGGAAACCTAGAAATAGCCAATTGGTAGTCATACAAAGCTTCCATGTACCATTTCTCATATCAACATGCTAGTTCACCTTGAACAAACACACCTCTTCACTTTGGCACACATACCGGTTCAGATTGTTATACTGGTTCTCACATATACTGGTTCTTGGTAACATACCGATTCTCTCTTCTTCAACATATTGACATCAATGACAACATATAATGTCATCATGTCCTCATACTGGTTCATATTATGCTGATAGTTTCCATGCACAAATAATGTTGTTGAATATGAGGCACTAGTCATAGGCATCAAAATGGTAGTAGAATGGAGAATCACATAACTAAACATCTATAGAGATTCACAACTAGTTATAAATAATATCAACAATGACTATCAGACAAAGGATGACAAGCTGCTACCCTACAAGAGAATGGTGGATGATTTCAAACAATATTTTGTACATATCACCTTCGAGAAAATACCAAGGTTGGACAATAGAGTAGCTGATGCAATGGCTACTATCGCTTCATTGCTACAAATTCTAGAGCAATAGAGTCATTATGAGTTTCTGGTAGAGCAACTGTTCTCCCCAACCTATGACCATTCTAAATCCCATGTTATTTATGCCTTGACCAGTTCTGACTCTCTGTTATACAGACTGATATATGACTATCTAAAAAGAAATATCCTCCCCATTGACCTATCTCGAAACCAAAAATGCAACTTTATATGGCAAGTAGCCTGTTATACTCTCACTACTGATACTTTGTATCATCGAGGTCTAGATGGTACTCTTCTTCGTTGCCTTGATCATAATGAATCTGATTCCACTTTACAAGAGCTTCACGAAGGTATCTATGGCACACATTCAAGTGGTCCTACTCTTTCTTAAAAAGTTCTAAGAATGGGATATTACTGGCCGACAATAGAAAAAGATTCTTATCATTTTGCAAAAAAAAGTGTCCTAAATGCCAAATCCATGGCAATCTTATACATGCACTAGCATAGGAACTACAGCCATTCACAACATCTTGGCCCTTTTGCTAGTGGGGACTGGACTTAGTCAGCAAAATTCATCCTTCATCTTCAAATGGACACAAGTTCATTATAACCGCAACAAAATATTTTACCAAATGGATTGAAGCAGTCTCCATGACCACAATAACTAGGAAACAAATCGCCTCTTTTATCCTTAATTATCTAATCTATAGATATGGCATTCCAAGTTCCATCATCACAGATAATGGATGACCTTTCAAGAACCAAGACGTGCGAGAACTATGTGAAAAATTCAAAATCTAGCATTATTTTTCCACACCTTACTACCCATAGAGGAATGGTCAGATAGAAGCATCCAACAAAACAATATTGAAAATCCTAAAGAAAATAGTGAATGATGCAGGCAAAAATTAGCATGTACAACTCAATCCAACACTTTGGGCATATAGAACTAGCATCCGCACACCAATGAGAGCTACACCATATTCATTGGTGTATGGATCTGAAGCAATTTTACCCCTGGAGGTCAAAATTCCATCTCTTGGAGTCTCTTTGAAAGGCCTAATTCCAGATGAAGAGTATCAAGTCAACCAACTGCAAGAGCTTGAACTTCTAGATGAAAAACAACAACATGCCTATACTCACCTCAAATCATATCAGCAACGCATGTGCAGAAGCTACAACCACAAGGTCATTCCCAGAATTTTTAAAATTGGTGATCTAGTACTCAAGGAAAATCCTAGAAATCAACAAGATAGGGAAAAGAAAGGGAAATTTGAACCTAACTGGTTAGGTCCCTATGTCATCATATCAGCCTATGGATCTGGTGCTTATTAGCTAACCAATTTAGAAGGAGATGTGCTCAATGAACTAACTAACAACATCCATTTGAAGAAATAATACACTTGAGCATTCTAATGCACAGAAAAATAAAAAAATATCAAAAAATCAAGAAAAAGCAAATAAAAAGGTACAATAAAAGCAACTGGTGAAAACTTGGCAATAGGTGCTACTGCGAGTGGACAACTCCTCTATCTATATTTACTACCAAGCCATTATATCCCCAATCAAGCACTATCGGCCATCACCTGACATTTTTATCACATTATCCAGGACATACTTAGCGTAGTCACTATCCTGGTTTATCCACATATCCTTTCATCGTATCCCACCATGGCTTGGTAATCACTGTACATATCCACATTAAGAGGAAAAATCTGCTAGGGGTAGCATTGATCAAAACTTGCAGTAAACTCAAACAATCATATCTAGAAAACAAATCAACAATCACAAAACCAAACATTGATCACTTAATAGATTCACAACTCATGATGGATGATTTTTTGAGGTATCAAATGTTTGCATTTTATATGAAGTTTTGACTATTTTGCACTTAAAAACTTTTTGAACTATTAGATCCTCTGCATTCTCTCAACGATGCATCAAGCTAGAGAAAGTCATGGAGCCTCCAATATCTTTTTAGTTTTCTGTTTGTGAGGCAATCATTTGTACTATGGAAATACTTGTCTCAAGACATGATTCAAAGCATATCACTAAAGACATGAATCCACTTTGTGCATACAAATGGTTTAATCCTTTCTATTATATGCAATCCGCACTCAGGTCGTCCTGGTTCAATTATACCTTGACACTTGTGCCATCTTGTAAAATCAAAAATCATGTAAATTTTTCTTAGGTCATTATGGTTAAATTATACCATTATGCTTGTATAAATTTTCAACATATCCCAAACAAATCAATGCTCAATGATGATACCTACAAAGAAGGCAAAAACATGTGACTATACAGGGATGACAAATGTAGAATAAGGATGCTCAAATTAGTTACATATCAATTTACAATTAGTTGCATATCATCTTATAATTAGTTGCATATCATTTTACAATTAGTTGCATATCATTTTACAATTAGTTGCGCATAGCATATCATTATCATACGTCTCATCTTCAAGATACATCTCACAGCATATCATTATCATACATCCCATTTTCATGATACATCTCACATCATATTATTATCATACATCTCATTTTCAAGATACATCTCACATCAAATCATATTATACAAGATACATCTCATACATCATGCATTATCACATCATATTCATCACATATCAAATCACATGCATCTATATAAGCATTACATCATCATCATAGAAGCAACAAAATCATATAGAAAGCATCATCCATAACACATCACATGAGGATCAAAGAAAATGGTGTCATATATATATCTCAAAAATGATCAATGTGCAAAATATGTCATGTATATGCCAAATACAACAAAATTATCAAAATACAATAGAGACAACGTCTCTCAAGTATGACTATCTCCTAAGGGTGATGGTCTCGCAAAAATGTCCTGGCACTAGGATCCCCAGGTGGATCCTGACGAACAGGCCCTGTCATACCTCTACTCTCTATCCTCGACCCAGTCTCCCTGGATCGACTGGATCTCGAAGCTGTGAAACTCAAAACTCAACGCTCCCTGGGAACCACATCTCATAATGCCTCCAGTAGTACTCTACCTCCTTGTCTCTCAAAGCCACCTCTCTCAGGGTATCTCTCATCGAGCCACCCACCACTACTCTCTCCAAAGCCTCTGCTCAAGCCTTAGATCGACCCAACTGCTCCAAAACTATATCCCGCTCAGTGGTCAGCTGTGTAATCTACCACTAATGCACTAGTAACTATGTCTGCAGGTGTTGCACTGATAACTATAAGGACCTAATCTAAGCATCCTCCCAGTTGGTCCGAATCTGAAACTGGAGGGGTATCTACGAAGTGGTACCCCTATCCCTCTACCTATCCTCGATGCTGGTGGGGGTAGAATATCTGACCTCCTCCTCTGCACTAGCCATCTAAACTCATCAATCCCTCCCATGCTGCTATCACCTCTCCTATCCTCTCCTCACCCCTAGCTCCAATAGCCAAGCCTTCTCTCCCTCTATCCACCACAGCTCACCGCACTGCTCTCTATCACCACTATCTCCACCCTGTGTCACCATGTCCTCCAGGACCAACCCCCACCCTACTGCCAATCCCTTCAACCTACCTATGGTCGGGATATAAGAAACCACCTATGATGCCTACCAGTACTAATGGAAGCAGAGCGTAATCCAAATCTATGAAATCCTACCAAGGGATCTCATATCCACAAACCGTATCATCCTGTAGAATCTGGTGGAGTGCCTCTATCCTGCCCTCCTCTGTCTGCTCATAAGGTAACAGTGCTCCTACCATAGGAATCCACAGAATCTGGTAGCAATCCTTTGGTGTCACTATGATCTCACTAGTAGCCAAATGAAAGGTGTTCGTGTCACTATGCCACCTCTCAGCCAACGTTGTCAACCAACCTCGGTTAATGATAAACCGAGACATCTCTAACAAAGAGGATAGGCCACACCTCTCAATGATATCCCTATCAGCCTACGTCAATCATGGTATCCATGACCACAGTCTCAGAAATCACTCTCGCGCCTGAAAAACCCCAAGTCGCTCCTATCAAAAACAAAACAAGTCCAATATCATTTTCCTCATCAATTAAATTCATATCAAAATTAGATTCATATCAACTTGAAACATTGAAAATATAATCAAGTTCCACAATCATATCAACTTGTAAAACAACACAAGTTTCACATTCATATCATCTTGTAAAACAACTCAAGTTCCACATTCACATAAACTTGTAACACAACTCAAGTTCCACAACCCTGTCAACTTGTAAAACAACTCAAGTTCCACACATATATCAAATTGAAACAATGCATATCAAATCAAGTTCATATCAAAATATCTATATCAAAATTCACATCATATCCAATTGCCATCAGATCAAAATCAACTTGAAACACTGCAAATCAAATCAAGTTATATCGGAACTCATATAAGACAACTTATCAAAATAATGACAACAGACACACAGACTGCCACTTCACACTTATCCCCGAAAAATTGGCAAAAACCTACCTATTTTTTCTTCATCCAAAATCCCACTTTACCCAACATTTTCCACTCATGTGCTACCCTATCCTATCTACGCGTCACCAAAACTACCCTAAGCGCTACAACCCCATATGCACTATCTTATCCTGGCCCTATGCTACACCATTAACCCCTTTGCGCTAGGGTATACCTATGCGCTATCCTACACTACCCATGTGAGCCTCTACTAGCCTTATGTGCTAGGTCTTTCCTACGCGCTACCCTTTTCTTCCTATACGCTTCCCTATATTCCCAATGCACTAACCTAACCCTAAGCGCTACCCTAACTCATCATTGTGCTATCCTAATCTACCTGGATGCTACCTTATTTCATTAAACTCTACACACTATGCAACCTATCGTATGTGCTACGGTTTCACCCAGACGCCCTAAACCGTTAAATTTGTGTGGAAAATTTCAAAAACATGATTAAAAATGACAAAACAAAAATAAAAAAGGGGTCAAAAATGATGACTTACCGATGGTCCATACATGGCAGGCCTTCGATACCTCTGAATGCACTCGAATTAATGAGAAGCAAAAGGAATTGGCATTTTGTCTTTTTCTCCAAATGTCACTTTCTCCAAAGTTAGAAAAGCACAAATGAGACAAAATAAATCACTTTTTCCCTTTTATGGGGTAAATGTAAATTAGGGTTGCATGGACCAATACATAAATTGCTCGTGTTCTCATATCAAATTCTCATTATCGGGAGATGAATCAACTTATCGCATTCAACATAGACAAAAATTTACAATGCAATAAAAACACATCAAATTTTCAAAATTTTGATTCATCTCCCGAGGGAGCATTATCAACATCATTTATCAAAATCTAGGGCATGACATGAACATACCGACAAGACATCACCCTGATCATAGCCAAATCATGACGACACATCATTTTCTTTGAATCAACATGTGCACACACGTCACTTCAAAGAGGGGCAAAATGTAGATGTATAAAAATGCCCATATTCCTAAATGAATATTTAATGTTCATTTTATTCTCATTCCTCTATTTTAGTTAAATCTAATTTAATTAAATCACCACATTCTTCTATTTAATTAAATAAATTATTCAATTTGTTTATTTAAATTCACTTAAGAACTTTATATCATTTGATTGAATAAATCATTTTATTTAATTAAACCCCTTCTCTCTACTTTTAATTAAATTTACATTTAATTAAATAGTTTACCCAATTAAATAAATCTAATTTATTTAAATCTCCAACTTGCAATCAAATTGAAATAAAGCAATTTATTTTAATTAATCATTTATCCTCCACCCACTTGTATTTTCCTACAAATGCAAGTTGCACAACTATTTTAAATAAATAAATTATTTATTTAAAATCATATTTATCCTCACCCTCTTGAAACCTTTAATGGTTTCCCTTAAATTCATCAAACTTAATGGCTTCCTTCTAGAGTCTTCTTAAGCCTTTAATGGTTTCCCTTAAAGTCTTCAAACTTAAAGTCTTCAAACTTAATGGCTTCTTTCTAGAGTCTTGTTAAGCCTTTAATGGTTTCCCTCAAAGTCTTCAAGCATTTAAAGCTTTATCTTCCTTTTCCTCATGTAAATAAATTAAGATTTATTTAAATCCAAAATTCACATTCACATTTAAATAAATTAATATTTATTTAAATATTTATCCAAATGCAAATTACACCATTTCATTGAAATAAATGATTTTATTTTAATTGAAAATCCCAAAATCCCTCCCACTTGCATTCTCCTACAAAATCCACTTACATGCCTAAATCCCTTCTAGAATCTTCTAACTCCTTCTAATTAGCCTAATCCTATCCTAATCATTGTCACATTCCTAAATAAAAGGAAGTCACTTCTCAAAAACCTCCAAAGTCTTCAATAACCATTAAAGGCTTTATGCCTTCCAATGGTTAACCTCTAAAGTCTTCCAAACCATTAAAGGCTCTTACATAACCATTTATGGTTAACTCACCTTTTAACTTTGGTTAGAGACTTTTCTCTAACTTAACCATCCTTTTGACTCATGGGCCTCTTCAAATCATTTCTTTCTTTGATTAAGGTAGCCATTTAACCCTTGCACATTCATTTATCCCTTGGATAAAAGGAATATCCATTAACCTAACCCTAACCCAACCCCCTAGGGTAACCATCATGTCCCCTCAAGCATTTAATGCTTCCTACCTCTCCTCTCAAGAAGACTTATGTTGACAATTGTCACCATTTCATTGGTGAAAATTGCAAACATGGATTGATAACTTTCAATCCTGACCCTTGATAACTCCTCCAATCTTGACCCTCCATTGCCCTATTTTCATTACAAATAGAGCTCTCCTTCCTCCCTTTCAAAGATCATCCAAGCTTTTAGTATCTCATTTATGCTTAATTTTATCAAAACATTTAGCCTCTCTTTGCAATAGGAATTAATCTAATATAGCATTTTAGAATATTTCCTTTATCATTAGCTTAAATCATTAACTAGTATATCATATTAGGATAGTATTTATACTAACCTTGTCATCTTATAATCTAGTTTAACTCATTTGTAGAATCATGCATAAATAGGATGCATTCATGTTAAAATCAGTCAAAAACATCCCTCGTTCTTGCATTAGTCATCCTTAAGTCACTTTGCTCAGTGATCTGAGAGCAAAGGCATTGGCTTGAGGGACCTTGTGAGATAGAGAACCATGGGACGTACCTTGGGAAGTTGAGTCATTCTTCATGACTCCATAACTGGCACCAAGAAGTCCTGTGGGTGTGTGGATAAGCCTCTTTGAACATAATTTTCACATTTTAAGTTTCATCGCCCCGGTTTTCCCGCATACAATTTCCATATATGATGTTAAATGGCCAAAAGGGTATCCAATTATGTTTTTATATTTTTGATACAAAGCCTATGTGGGGAGTTATTCCTTGTCAAACCCTCTTGTAAGGTTACTAGAAAGAAGACTTGATTATGAAGGAATGGTTAATGATCTTTGTCCAAAGTACTGAGCAAGTGCTTATTTGTGTTTGTAAGAGGATTATAATCCTACCTCTACATCAAATTGGTATCAAAGCATAGGGAGTAGACCCCTTTAATGAGACAGTTGTTCGTCGCAGGTGCTTGATCCATCTTAAAGCTACAAGAAGAAGTTGCAAAAAGTGTGTTGGTTATAGACAAGGATGAGGTCTATGTTCACTATCATCCAATAGAGATTAAGTTGGGGCGAATGTGCAGAGAGAGTGACACCGTGGAAAGAAAGAGTGATAGATGCATCTTCTAGGATCTATTGTTGGGTAAGATGGATGGTATGCTTAGGTTGTGGGATGAAGCAGTGAGGGAAATGGATATCTGTCTGAGAAGTACTTGAAGAGTTTGAAGCCATTTGAAGATTTTAGTTAGTTTGAAGGATGATTCAGTGATTGGGAAATATAAAGAGATGATGACATGGAAAGAGAAGGCAAAGACAAAGACAAAAGTGAACACAAAAGATGAAGTGATTGAAGGTGATTAGCAAAGGCAAGCAAATGATCTCAAGAATGCAACAAGAATAAATAAAGAGGAAGCAGTCCAAGAAAAAAATTGAAGAAGGCATGTAGGTGTGAAGAAGACTGATCTACAACAACACATTTCTAAAGGGACTTGGAAACTTTTTCAGGTTAGTTGTATGGTGTAGGAGCACCTAAAACGTATTAAAATTTTGATGTAATGGGTTAAGTAGTTAGAGTCTAGGCATAAGAAAGTAATTTTGTGATGTAATAAGGCCTTAAAAGACCATTTATAATGTTTTTTAGAGTCATTTGGTTTCAAATTGGCCAAGCATGTAAAATGTTGTAAAATAAATTGTCAAGTTGTCAAAAATGAAAAGTTGTCATGTTAAGAATATGAAAGGTCAAGGGTTGTTATTAGGTAGTTGAGTGGTTGGGAGGTGAAAAACAATTGTAAATACTTGTAACATGGTTAAATATTTCTATTGTGGTGGTTTGGAAGAGAGAAAGAAGTATGTGGTGGAAGAAGATTCGATTGAAATAACGAAATAGTCCATGTTTTGTGTCATTTTTTTTGTATTTTTTTGTTGCAACATTTTTTATGGCTAGGTATGGTTTGATAATAACATGAAACCAATTGGAACTGATAAATATTTTAGTCTTATTTTATTTGCAACTAGTTTGGTAAAATTCCATGGAGTTTAGACTAAGTTATGACCATTTTAGTGCAATCTGCTTGGAACCCTACCTAGGATTACCTGTTTTGGGAAAAATGCCATAACTTTTGTTTTCACCATTAGACCTTTATGTAACTTTAGGAAAAAAAATCTACCTATGTTATCTACAATATGACTAAAGAGATTGATTTCATATTGTGTTATATGGAAGTTATGAATGGCTATTCATTGCACTTCATAGTGAAAATTCCAAGTTTCAACCCTTGTAGAAACATTAACAGTCAATACAGGGGGAGCAGGGAGGGGAAGGGGAGCTGGCGGGCCCAAAATTCAAATTTTTTGGGCGGGGTCCAATGCTAGGATAGAATGTTGTAGGAGACTCAGAGAGCCCGATGGAAGGGGGGAGTTCAAGTGGAAAAGATCTTGATGCTCCTTTGGAATCGGGGGACCCAGGGGGAGGTCCAAGACCACGTGAGGAGAAATTAGAAGAAGGAAGTGAGAATGGACAGGTTCAAACTTCATCTCCAGGAGGTAGAATACCAGAAGTGGTTTGAGGTCAGCAAACAACAAGTGGTTCAGAGGAAACAGTGGAAGAAAAAAAATCTTTTGGGAAGGATCTCGAGAACCTGCTAAGATCAGAGGATATTAAGGGGGGACCCAGAATGATTGGACACATTGGCAAGTGGTCCTCTTTGTTTGGGGTCAAACCTAAAGGTAAGTATTCCTTTCCTCTGGTTAAAAATACTTTGAATGCATCTCAGGGCAAGTTTGCCATTTCTGTTCCAGACCAAATCATAGACCATAATATTGCTAGAATGGAAAATACTCTTATTGGTAAATTTTATGTAACGAGACCAAATATTAAGATTGTGTGTGGGTTTGTTAAGAGGAAGTGGAGCTTGAAAGGTTAGGTAGACATGGTTGCAAAAAATAAAGGATGTATGTCCTTGTCTTTCTCTTGCGAGGAGGATCGCATAAACATTCACAGCTCTGGTTCATGGTGATTGGAAAATATATCATCTACACTCAAAAGTGGTACCCTAACATGGGTAGAGAATTTTTTTTTGGTTCAAGTTCTTGTCTGGATAAAACTACCTGGGCCCCCAATGGAATATTGGGAGGAAGATGTGCTTGAAGGAATAGCCAATTCTTTTGGGGAGCTTATTGCTATTGATCCAATTATGACATCCAGACTAAGGCTTATTTATGCTAGGATGTGTGTAGGAGTTGGGCCCGAAACAGACATGCTAGAGGAGATAGAGATAGGATCTAAACTTGGGAAATGGAAGCAAAATATTGTTTATGAACAATCCCTTTTGCTTGCTTTAATTGTAACAAAGTTGGGCATTGGGCCAAAAAATGTCCTAGTAATGGGGTCAAATCTCAATCCCAACCTAAAATATGGAAAAATGTGAACAACCCTTTGAAAGCTAACAATCAGGATTAGAAAAATCAGTCCCAAGTTGGTAGGATAGAGGAAGAGAATATTAAAGAGCTAGGAAATGAATCGAAGAAAGAAGAAAATGAAAAAATAGATCATCAAGAGAAGGAGCAGAATGGCAAGGATTCAGATCAGGGAGAAGGAAAATCACAAGGTAGCAGCCAAAATGAGGAAACAAAAGAGGATAAGACTGAGAAAAACTCAGATAATGATGAGAATAATGGATACAATCAATTCAAAGATAATAAAGAGGAAGGAGACAATTTCAACTTAGTTTCTAATTCGACTAAGTTAGAAAAGGAAATAGACTGGATCCAAGATGCTCAACCTGATAATATTCTAGATCAAGGGTTGTCGGAGATCTCATTAGCCTTTCCAGCTAAGGTGTGTTAGGCCCAATATGGAAAGCTAATGTACTAAGAGGGGAGGGGTGAATCAGTACTTCAAAACTTTTCTTGAATAATAACTTTACTGTTATGCATAAACAGAATAGTGTAGTAACATAAAATAAAGTTAAAACAAATAGATAACAATCATACATGATTCACTCCATAACACATATATTTTGGTTACGCAAAAACTCTTGGTTAGAGAGAAAAGCTACGGTTGGGATGGCACCCACAACTTCACTACTGCAATAATAAAGATGCTCAGTTAGAGCTACATGTTTAGCTATTTCTGATAGCTTACCCTGTTAGGAGTATCAAGATCTATTAGATCTACCTTGCTAAAGGATTTCACAACACTTAATCTAAAATGCTGCACCTGGTTAGAGGCTTTACAATTTATAGACTTGGTTGGAGTCTTTTACCTTGTTAAAGGTTTCTCTATAACTCAAAATATTACAATGAAATTATTACAAATATCTGCAATGTTACATCTGAAATATTATAGCAGATTCTATGTGCTCAGAATAAGTTACCTTGCTTATAGCATACCTCGGTAACCCATATAGTAACTCGGTAAACCCTTTTGTTTACTCTGTTCTTTGATTGTTCTCTAAAAACCTTCTTGGTGACCTTTGTGTCTCTATAACAGTCTTCTTACACTCATGCACACACCTTTTAACTCTTAACTCATGCTGTATAAATAGATCTCTTAAGACGGTGATCCAATTCTTTGCTTCAATCTTACAAACATGACTCCTCGAATGAATAACTATACAAAATATTTCATTGGTTAGATTGATCTCAAAATCATACACAATCTTCTGGTGCAATTTCCAATGTAATAATGGTTAGATGTGCCTTGATCTTGTAACACGTTTTCATATGCATGTCCAGGTTCAATGAATCTGGTAACACATTTCACTTGGTGTATATCAACTCGGTGTGTCATCTTTGCTGCTCAGTAGACATAAAAAGATACTTAGTAGACAACTCAGTGTATACTATGTTCTGTGACTACTTTCTTCTGTAACCGACTAGACTGTGCATACCGACTTCTCTGTGTATATTGATTGCATAATTTGGTAGTGTTAACTGACTAGAGTATATAGTATGACTTTGAATATAAAACTAATGGCAACTTGATAAGTAGTAACAATCTCCCCTTTTGACATTAGTTGAGATGTTTGACAAAAACTACTTTCAAAGTCATAACTCAAAAATCTATATACTTTGCAAAATGACTATACTTGACAGTATATACAATAGTCAATGAAATAGTATATTTAGATATACTCCCCTTATCATTATACTATACATAACTCTGATTTTGCATGCTTGGTGATCAATGTTCTGTGTATTCTTCTTACTATCCTTGGATACTCTGCATACTCTACTTGGTATACTCCCCCTGTATACAATACTCTGAATACTATATCATTCTCAATACTGAATCAAAACTGTATCACTCTCCAAATATATTATATTACTCCCTCAAGACTATCATATTACTCGCCCTTTTTGACAAACATCAAAAACTTTAATTTCCATCCGAGGGTGGTAACTGATCAAAAAAGGATTTGTACTTGGTTTGTGCTTCGGCGAGAGTGACAGAGAGGGCATTCTTAACACTATCCATTAAAGAATTTTGTGCTTGAATATCAACCAATAGTGATATTAAGCCATCAAGAGTGCTTCCCTCTTATGTAGTAGATAGGCATGTGGCTTGGTTAATCTGTTCTTGGACAGATGAAAGATGAGGAAGGAATAATGTCTGGAGTGTCATTATATCCATCCTAGTCTTGTGTTCTTCATTTCTTAGTTTAAATTGTTGAGCCATGAGCTTTTGAAGCTTGGTATAAAAATTCTAAACTGAATTTGGCTCTGTGGTCAACTTATTTGAGAGATTGGTGATCTCTTTCTCAATTACCTCTATTTTATTCTTAATGTCTTTAATGAATAAAGAAAATATGCAGAGTTTTTGAAATAAATAAAGAATGTGCTTAAGTTGAGGGGACAACTCAACAATGAATTTGACAAGTTTGACTTTGCCAATAGCTAGAGCTTTTTGTACCTCTTCTATCATTTTTGCAGTAAGCTCCTTGTCTTTTATCTTGCTCAAATACTTAGATGCATCAACTCCAGATGTTTCTATTTGATTAAGGAGTTCATCAAGTTGAATGTGGATGGCTGCATCGGTTGACACTGTAACTGTAGGTAGCATATTTGATAGTAATGTCTTCACCTTATGAAGTAATTTATTCTTCTTTTGTATGCCTGTCTGTTTTTCTTGTTCGGCCTTTGCTTTGCATAGTTCACCAAAATCAATGAGTGCTTGCCCCTTTAATTTTGATATATCCACATTGGGAAACACTATCGGTTTAGATAAATCAACTTTGAAAATATGCTTTTTTATCTTCTTTTCTTTACCTTTCACTGAAGGAACTAAGACAAGGGCTTGTGAGGCTTGTTGACACTTGGTAGGTTGCTCAGTAGAGGCAACACTTTGATCAGTTTCCTTAGCCTCTGTAGAGTCCTTTGGTGTCTTGTTACTTTTTGTCTCCGTTGCAACAGTTTCAATGCTAGAAGGTGCTTGAGAGGGTTGTTCCCTAGTTGCTTGAGAAGTACCTTCTCCTATTGTAGACTTGTGACCTTTGGTGTCTTGTGCTATATCCCGAGGAGCTTTAGTAGAGACAGGTTGATTGATCGATGGATAAGGCTGAACTTTTTCTAAAACGGATTCACTAGATACAAGTTTTGCATATGTAGTGCCTTCTATCATTTCCTGTTCCAGTTCCTCTATATCCATGACATCTTCATCTATTTGAATAGTGTCAGCTGGGTCTTGTTTGGTAGCATCAGTTGCTTGCTCAGTGACATCAGGATCATGCTCAGTGACATCAACAATTTCAACTATAGATTGTTCACTAACATCCTTGATTTTGAAGATTTCCTACCATTTTGCTTTTGTCTCATTTTCTACGTCAATATATAGCCCATTCATCAGTTTTAAGGCTCTCTGTTTGACAAGAAATTTTGAATTGTAGGTTGTTAGATGTTCCTTTATTTCAGCTACTGACATATCAGGAAATAGATGGAGTAGACTTCTTTCTCTAATTTGTTTCTCTAAGTCCATTGCATACTTCCACCTATTATCAATATACAAGTAAAGTTCATTTGGAAGTGACTTTACTAGTTCCAATGGAGCTAACCAGAACTTTAGAAGTGTGCAGATGACAACTTCTTCAATTTGTCTCTTCTCATCATTATTTATAGTTTCATACTTGACATATCTAAATGAACCAAATCCACCATATTCTTTCAGATTAGCACAAAAATTTTCAACACTATGTACATTTTCCTAATTGCTCTTCACAATCTGGAATTTGTTTGCATCCTCAGATTCTGTATCACTAGACTCTTTTGCCAAAATGAGTCTCTGAGTAGATTTCATGTATGTCTTTGTTACCTTGGGAGTAGTAACACTCTTTTGTTTCTTACTCGGTGATGCTGCAGATGCTCTTGTGTTAGGTCTCTTTGTTGGAGGAGTCGGTAGGGCCTTTGAAGTTTCCTGTTTCTTTCTTTTTAACACTTTAACCTTAGGCAATTCGGTGCTCAGTGTTATAGCTGCCTCTTGAGCTTCCGGTTCCTCTTCGGTGACTGTGTTGGTGAGAATGTGACTATGTTGGAAGAAATAGTCACCAATTACTCTAATGGAAAACTTAAGTTCTTCATTAGTGACATTGTTCAATTTCAGTCCTCTGTAATCAGATTCTACTCAAGTTAAACTAATCAATTCCTTCTATGATATCATCTTTTGAGCTCGTGCATGATCATAGATAGGATAATCGGTGATCACATGAATGATTTCCTTGGTGATTTTAAATGGTTTCTCTTCTAGCCACATGAAATCATCATGAACTCTTCTCAAAAAAAACTTGACCCACTAGGGTTTGAACACACGAGGATAGGTTAGGGCTTTAGTCAATCCTTTGATTTTGATGTGTTCATACTTGCTATTTAATACACCATCGGTACATAGTTCATCATAGGTGTCTCTTATTTCAACATGACCGAGTTCTTCAACATGACATTTGGTGAAGAATCTCACATCTTCGATTAACAATACTCTATCTGGGATGAGTGAAAAAGTGGTTTTGTCATTCAGTTCGGAGGTGACTTTAGGAGTCAGAGAGTATTTTAGTGAGGGCTTCTCTACATTATTGACAACTATAATTCTTGGATCTTGGGTGCCATTTAGGATTTCAGGTAAAGGAAAAATAAAGAGTCTTTAGGGTTTCAGAATTCCAAACGACAGATGCTTTATACTTAGCAAATACTGGCAACAAGATTGGTAACCAGCTTAACAATATGTTGAGATTTGATGTAAATACCTTGGATTTGCTTTGAATGAGGTTTTTATTGCCTTGGAATCACTCTACTCTGCCCTTTTGAAAACTTGGTGAATGAAAATGATCGTGAAAATACTTTTAAGTACACAAAATATCTTATCGGGCTCCGTGCGGGTTAGGTCAAGAACATTAAATGCACTTGATTCTCCTTTAACTGATTTACTCTCTCTTCTTTTTGTTTTAACCAAGTAAATAGACTTCCTTCATTTACCAACTTGATAGGCTTCCTGTATTTACCGACTTGATAGGTTTCCTGTAAAGTACTTTTGATAGAATTTCAAACTTACTAATGCATCTTAACTATGCAGATTTTGAATTTAGTACATAATAGAATAGGAAGTGTTATGATTTTAACCTTTAGAAAATGTAGTCCCTTAATACCTTTACTGATTAATTTGGACTAGGTGCACCTAACTCGGTAGGTAAGGTGCTTTCTTCATTTGACACAATTTCCTTCTTTTTCCAAATCATCTGTAATTTGCCTTTTATTTCTTCAGTGTCTCCTTTAGGTTGATCTCTGCAATCTCCAGCCAAGTGTCCAACTTTGTGACAATGAAAACATGCCATACCAGGATTTCTCCATGATCTTCAGTTGTACATTCCAAACCTTATAAAATAGTTAGCACTAATATGTCCATATATTCCACAACATTCACACCATACCCTTGTATTGTAATCCCATGGTACTATAGAATATTGTCGGTAAGGATCTATGTGAGTTCGGTAACCTCTTGCATTTGCTCGGTGTGCATACCACATATAGTTCTTTTTCTTAAACCAACACTTCTCAGTACTATGTCCATATCTATTGCAGTGTTTACAAAACCCTTTGTATTTTGCCTTCTGATAATTGTTAACAGACTTTGTCCTACATTGGTTAAATGTGTGACCATATTTATTGAAATTATAACAATAACCATTAGACTTAGTGACATTCGGCTTCTTACCTTTTCTGATTTGGCACATGTTGGCAGTATGACCTTGATTCCCACAGTAGCTGCAAATAGGCTTCTTTCTTTTGATGTTCTTCTTGATTCCAACTTGCTTTGATGATTCTCCTCTCTCGATAGTATGAATTCCCTTCTCGATAGAGTCTTTTCCTTTGTGACCGAGTCCTGCATCTTTGTTGGGTCTTCTTGTATTCATTTGCTCTTCCAACATCTTTGATGCTTCAGAACTCTTCTTCAGTGATTCTTTGGATTTCTTCTTTGTTTCAAGTTCATTGGACAACCTTGATACTTCAAGTTTCAATGCTTGATTCTCTTTCTCTTTCAGATTTGTATCATGATGTGCATAGGCTAGTTGATCTAACATATTTTGTTGAATCCCAATCAACCTTGTGATTTCATCATTCTTTTTAGATACTAATGCTTCAAGCTGTTGTTTCTCTCTTTCTAGATCTCTTATTTTATTCTCAGCTGTCATCAATGCATCTAGATTTTCAGTCATCTGTGTGCTGAAATGTTCATGTTCTCTTTTCATTGCTTTTAGTTGATCAACCAGTGCTTTGTTCTTTTCCTTCAATACTCCAATCATTTCTTTAGTCTCTTCTGATATACTGTTCTCAGATGATGTCTCAATTTGTTCCACTAACTCTTGAGAGTCCCGCAAACCATCAGATAATCTTCTTCTTACTTTCAGAGATTTTTGCATTTGCCTTTGCATGTCTGCAATCACTTGATTAGCATGATCCAGCTCTTCTTGCAAATACACAATCCTCCAAGATTGTTTTTAGCCTTCCATTGATAAGATCTTTCTCTTTAGGCAGTTAAACCCTTTTCCAAGATTCAAGCTCTGATACCAATTGTTAGGCCCAATATGGAAAACTAATGTATTGAGAGGGGAGGGGTGAATTAGTACTTCAAAACTTTTCTTGAATAATAACTTTACTGTTATGCATAAATAGAATAGTGCAGTAACATAAAATAAAGTTAAAACAAATAGATAACAATCATACATGATTCACTCCATAACACATATATTTTGGTTATGCAGAAACTCTTGGTTAGAGATAAAAATTGTGGTGGGGATGGCACCCACAACTTCACTACTGCAATAATAAAGATGCTCAATTAGAGCTACATGTTTAGCTATTTCTGATAGCTCACCATGTTAGGAGTATCAAGATCTGTTATATCTACCTTGCTAAAGGATTTCACAACACTTAATCTAAAATGTTGCACCTGGTTAGAGGCTTTACAATTTATAGACTTGGTTAGAGTCTTTTCCCCTATTAAAGGTTTCTCTATAACTCAAAATATTACAATGAAATTATTACAAATATCTACAACTTTACATCTGAAATGTTATAGCAGATTCTATGTGCTCAGAATAAGTTACCTTGCTTATAGCATACCTTGGTAACCCATATAGTAACTAGGTAAACCCTTTTGTTTACTCTGTTCTTTGACTGCTCTCTAAAAACCTTCTCGGTGACCTTTGTGTCTCTGTAACAGTCTTCTTACACTCATGCACACACCTTTTAACTCTTAACTCATGCTGTATAAATAGATCTCTTAAGACAATGATCCAATTCTTTGCTTCAATCTTACAAACACGATTCCTCGAATGAATAACTATACAAAATATTTCATTGGTTAGATTGATCTCAAAATCATACACAATCTTCTAGTGCAATTTCCAATGTAATAACGATTAGATGTGCCTTGATCTTGTAACACATTTTCATATGCATGTCTAGGTTCAATGAATCTGGTAACATGTTTCACTCAGTGTATATCAACTCGGTGTGTCATCTTTGCTGCTCAGTAGACGTAAAAAGATACTCGGTAGACAACTTGGTGTATACTATGTTCTGTGACTGCTTTCTTCTGTAACCAACTAGACTATGCATACCGACTTCTTTGTGTATACCGATTGCATAATTTGGTAGTGTTAACTAACTAGAGTATATAGTATGACTTTGAATATAAAACTAATGGCAACTTGATAAGTAGTAACAAGGTGAACATGAATTTTCTGGAGGAGAAAGAGCCAAAATGGGGAGATGAGGAAGACATTAAAAAAGTAGTGGGAAAGAGTGAGTCTAAACAAGAGGAAGTAGAAATAGTGGAGGGTAAAAGAAAGATCAAGCAAAAAAAGAAGAATAACAACAATAACTGTATGCAGGAAAAGTGGGCGAATAAAACTTAAAATGTGAAAATTTGGTAAATAACTAGTCCACACACACACATAGGGACTTCTTGATGCAAGCTATGGAGTAATAACGTATTACTCAACTTCCCAAGGAGGGTCCCATGGTTCTCTATCTCACAATGTCCCTCAAACCAACGTTTTGCTCTCAGATTACTGAGCAAAATGCTTTAGGGATGGCAAATATGAGAATGAGAGATGCTTTGATAGATTTTAGTATGAAATGGATATTAAGCTAGGTATGATTCTAAAATGCAATAATTTAAATGATAAGATGACAAGATTAGTATGAGTACTATCTTAGCATACTATATTTAGTCTATGATTGAGCTAAAATGATAAAGAAATTATTCTAAACATGCATATTTAGTCTACTTTCTGATCTAAAAGAGGCTAAATGATGAGCATAAAAATGATATGAAAGCTTGAAAGAATTTGAGCATAAGTGTGATGCTTCAAATTTGAAAGATGATTGTTAAAAATGGAGGAATGAGAGCTCTATTTATAGCACAAACAGGGCGATGGATGGTCAGGATTGAATGGTTTAATCAAGGGCCAAGTTTGAAAGTTGGGGATCCATGTGCACAATTTGCACCAATGATATGGTGACAATTGTCAACATAGGATTGGGTTGAGAGAAGAGGTTGGAGGCATTAAAGGCCTAAGAAGACCTCATAGTTATCTAAATGCTAAGGGTCAAGTCTAAATTAGGATTACCCACTAGATTAGGAGTTTAATCCAAGGATAAACCTTTGTGCAAATGATTAAGAGATAATCATGGTCAAAGCATTAAAGGCCTGATGAGACCCTTGGGTGGGTTAGAGGTTGAGTCAAAAAAAATGTTTTAACCATGTAGGAGGGTTTGGGTTAACCATTAATGGTTATTGGAGACTTTGTGGATTAAGTGGTTGAAGGTTGGAAGCTTTCAAAGGTTATCTAAGACTTTGAGACATTTAGTGGTTGAAGGTTAAAAGCCTTTAATGGTTATTGGAGACTTTGAGACATTTGAGAAGTGACTTCCCTTTGTTTAGGGATGTGACAAAGTTTAGAGGAAGGGTTAGGTTAATTAGAAGTGATTAGAAGATTCTAGAAGGGATTAGAAAGGGGTTTGGGATTATGCAAGTGGATGGGGGGATAATAGGATTTAATTGATTTAAATCAATTTGGTTGTAATTTGGAGAAATTAAATAAATTTGATTTATTCAATTTAGGATAACTATGTAATTAAATTTGAATTTAATTAAAAGTGGATAGAAGGGATTTAATTGAATAAAATGATTTATTCATTAAATGGTATAGTGAATTTTATTTAAATAAATTGAGTAATTTACTTAATAAAATAGAAGAATGTGGATAATTTAATTAAATTGGATTTAATCAAATAGGGAAATGAACATAAAATATTCATTTAGGAAGATGGTCATTTTTATACATCTACAATAACAATAACAACACATCTACCAGAAATACCAGAAGCAGGCTTGGGGATGTAGGAGCGTAGCATACCTCTCCAAGAACATATTCAAATGCAAAGAAGAGGACAATGGAAACAACCAACAATATTTCAGATGGGACTCAAAGAACCATCTTTGAGGCAAGTAGTTCTAAAAAACTATGAAGGTCATCTCTTGGAATATTCGAGGGTTGAATAATCCTCACAAACATGATTTAATAAAAAGTATGATTAGAGACAAAAATCTAGATATTTTTTTAATTCAAGAAACCAAGATGTCTAAAGATAAGGTTGAAGGCCTAAAGATGTTCAATAATGGAGGAGTTAGTGGTGGTAGTTCAAAAGGTGCCTCGAGAGGTATTGTTACTTTCTGGAACAAAAACAAAGTTGAGGGAGAAGCGTTGATTCAGGACAACAATTTGGCCTATATTAGATTTAAGCATCTGAAGGATAGTACTTCATGGGTCTTAACTAATTTATATGCTCCTAATACTAGGATAGGTGGAAGTGATTTTTGGAATAAACTTTATTTATTAACAAGTAGGTTTACTAAAGATAGCTAGGTGATTATGGGGGATTTCAACACCCCTTTGAAGGAAAATGAGAAAAAGGGGGAGAGCCAAATAAATCTAGATAGTAGAGTGGACTTAATGGATTTTATCAATAATAATGCTCTCCATGATCTGGATTTGCAAGGTGTCAAATTTAGCTAGACTAATAGGAGTGGTGAGGATTTAATCCAAGTTAGACTTGATAGAGCTCTCATCTCCCTAGATTGGTTTAATATTTACTTATGTTCTTTATCTGCTCACATAAGGGTAGGATCAGACCACTATCTTATATTGTTTATGATAGAGGCTACGAAAATGAGACATTTCCCTTACAGATTTGAGAGAATGTGGACTAAACACCCGAATATGGAAAGCAAGATCAAGGAATGGTGGCAGGTCGATATTGAAGGGAATTCCATGTATAAAGTGGTAAAAAAGTTGAAGTTTGTTAAATAAAATGTCAAGAGGTGGAATAAGGAATGCTTTGGGAATATCTTTGCCTCGAAAGCAACTATTATCTTAGAGCTAAAAAATATTCAGGATGAGATTCAGAATAATGGATACACTAATACTTCAAGAGAGGTTGAAGATATTACCCTTATGGAATATCATAACATAATAGAAAAGGAAGAAACATTCTGGAAACAAAGGTCAAGAAATGTATGGCTGAAGGAAGGGGACAAAAACACTAAATACTTCCATATGTCCACCCTAAAACATAAAGCCATCAACAGAATATCACAGATTAAAGTGAATGGTAGAAGAGTTGATGAGCAAGATTCTAGGAGAAGGGCTACAATGGAGTTTTTCTCCAATCTTCTAGCTAAGGATTAGAATTTGGATAAGCAGGCTCAGAAGAACCTTTTGGATTGCATCCCTACAATCCTAGAGGCTTACTAGAATTATCACCTGATTGCTATCCCTACCAATGATGAGATTCTGCAATCAGTTAATTCCTTTGAAGGCAACAAGGTGCCAAGACCGGATGGTTTCCACATGTTCTTCTTTCAAATGTATTGGCACATTATTGGTGATGATGTGTCTAGAGCTATGAAAGAATTTTTTGGAGAAAGAAGAATATTGAAAGAGGTAAATGGCACTTTTATTGCTCTTATTCCCAAAAAGGTAGGAGCTGATTCCATGGGCTATTTCAGACCTATAAGTCTTTGCAATTCTCTTTACAAGATCATCGCCAAGGTTCTCACCTTGAGAGTTCTGAAGCTACTCCCTTCTATCATTTCACCTCAGCAAAGTGGTTTTGTTCCTAGAAGAAAAATCTTGGATTCGATAATCTTAGTCCATGAAAACATTCATTCTTTATCTAATTCTAAAAAGGAAGGATTTCTTCTGAAGCTAGACTTATCTAAAGCCTATGACAAAGTGGATTTGGATTTCATGATGGAAGTTTTGTCTACTTTTGGCTTTTGTGCTAGAAGTATCAGTCTTATAAGGAAATTAGTGTTGGCATTTTGGATATGTTGATATGGTTTTGTCATTGATGTCAACACTTGTCATCGCTTGTCAACACTTATCAGGACTTGGAGATCTTTGGTTATGTTCACTGGTAAGTTAGAGACTTATGCAACGTCACTGGTATTTGGTTCACCGATAGATTATATTTTTCACTGGCACTTGGACTGATTTGGAGAGTACTTGGTTATGTAGAAGGCATTATTCAATCACTTGGTTTTGGCAATTTGGTTAATTGTTTATTCAGGTTTACATATTTGTTGTTACCTGCAAATAGGTCCAGGATAAGCACCAATAGTCATATCTATTCTAGATCAGCATGACACGTTATGGAGATGATTTATTATTATTGTAAATGCATTGAGCTGACATCATGCATCGGATATTGATTTACTTGTAATTGATTTTATTGTAATATCTTTTAGTGAGCAGACCTATTCAATTGGTCTTAGGTTATGGTATAAATGTAAGATCTCATTTGTAAGATCGTTGTAGTGAATGTGAAAAGGATCGCAATAAAGTATATGCAAAAATAAGTAGATTTGCACATGCAAACATCATTTGAAGGTTGAAGGAAGGGTTTTGTGAAGGCAATCAGAACTAAACCGGTACTGAATCCAACATATGAAGATGTTATTTTGTGTAGTACATTATCATTGGATTTAACCATCCAATTGTAGTCATTGTGACTCTCATTTTGTGATTGAGCAGTGACCTCTAGGTAGCTAGCCTTTCTGCATGTGTAGAATCCATATTATACACACATACTATCTGCAGTAGTATCATTTGATTGTGGGTAAGGCTTCCCACTGTGGTTTTTCCCCTTACAGGGTTTCCATGTACAAACATTTGTGTTATGTGTTGTAGATGTTAGAATTTTTCTGTTAGTGTCTTTGGCTTCTTTCTTTGTTTTAATTAATGGTTCTCCCTCCCCCTTTTTCAAGTCCTCAAGGGGACTCAAGCAGGGAGATCCTCTATCTTTGGTTATTTTTATTATTATGGCGGAATGTCTAGGGAGAGGTATATGGAAGCTAGTCAAGAAGGGGGAGTTTTGTTGGTTGAATCCTTCTTTAGCGGATCAGGTCTATTCCCATTAGAAGTTTGTGGATGACTCTATAATTATGGGGAAGGCTACAGTGCAAGATTCTAGAATTTTAAAGAAAGCTCTAGATAGTTATGGTTCTACTTCTGGGCAAATAATTAATTGGTCTCAAATCTTGGTTTATTTTATCAACACTCTGAAGAAAAGAAAGATCAAGATAAGTAGTATCTTGGGATGTCAATTAGGGAGTCTTCCTGCATCTTACTTGGGGCTTCCCTGAGGCCAAGATCCTCCTGACACTTTCTAGGGAACTTTGGTTGATAAATTCCATAAAAAGCTAGTTGGCTGGAAGACCTCTCTTCTTAGCCAAGCTGGTAAGGTTCAATTGTTGAAGTCTCCTCTTCAAAGTATCCCTCGTTATTCCATGAACCTTTTCAGAATTCTTGCCAAGTATGTAGAGGTTATTGAAAAGATCCAAAGAACTTTTTTGTGGACAGGGGTTGAGGAGAAAAAGAGAATGAATCAGATTGCATGGGACAAGGTCTGTAAGCCAATAAGAAAGGGAGGTCTAGGTCTTAGAAGAATTAGAGACATGAATGAATACCTTATGGCAAAGCAAATCTAGAGAGGGTATAAAAATTAGGGAGAATGGAAATAGATTTGGGACAATAAGTATAAAAGGTAATGTCCTACTCTTCAAAGTTTCCTCATAGAAGAAGATATCCCAATCAGTTCCAATATTTGGAAAAATATCACTAGAACAAGAGATTTAATTGTCAGAGGAGCAAAAAGGAAGATTGAGAATGGGAATCTCATCAAGTTCTAGGAAGATTCCTGGTTGCTCGAGTCCCCTTTGACTGAAATCCCAGAGTGGAGCAGATTCTAGAACCAATGCAAGGAAAGATATGGATCAATGGTGGGTGATTATTGGCAAGATGGATATTGGAAGGATTTATCTCAGTGGATGAGATCTTGGGAAGTCTGAACAAAACTATTAACTCCATGATGGTTATGGAAGAAGAAGATCAATTAATATGGAAACTCACTGCAAATGGTAAATTCAATGTGGCTTCTCTCTACTATCATAAGCATTCTAATATGGAGAGTCCTCACTAGGCCAAGGCTTGGGTGAAAGGCCTTACCCCTAAGATCAATTTTTTTTTCTGGACAACCCTTCAAGATAAAATTCTAACTATTGATAACCTCATAAAAAGAGGTATGTGTATGCCAAGTGTCTATTTTCTTTTCTTGCAGAATGAGGAGACCATCAGCGATTTGCTCTTTCACTCCCCTTTTTCTGCTGAGGTTTGGGGAAGATGTCTGGATCAATTCAAAATCAGCTGGAATTTCCCAAAGTCAATTCAAGAGATTTTTAATTCTTGGTACCATCCTTCAAAGAACAAATTTACTACTTTATTGTAGAAACTAGCTCTGCCCCATATGTGTTGGGGTATATGGAAAGAGAGGAATGAAAGAGTCTTTAGAGAGAAGGTGTCTAAGGCTCAAATTGTGTTTGAGAAAATTAAAAGAAATATACTCAAAAATATGAATATGATAGGTGGTATTGTAGAACCTCAAGATAAGGATGATCAAGCTATTTTCAAAAAGTGGATACTAAAAGTTTGTGAACACTTTCAGAATGATCCTAGAGAGGGAGTGATATGGGAAATCCCACCAAACAGATGGATGAAAATAAACTTTGATGGTGCATTAAATGGCAATCCTGGGATAGTAGGATGTGGGGTGGTCCTTAGGGATGAATGGGGAAGATGCAAAATTATAAAAAAGAATTTCCATTGGTAATCAGACAAATCATGTAGCTAAAGCTATGGCTGCTTTCCATGGGATGGTCCTGGCTAAGGAAGCCAAATGTACTAAATTTTGGTGTGAAGGAGATTCATTAAATATAATAAATTGTCTAAATAAGAAGTTCCCTCCTTCTTGGACAATTAGCAATGCTATTAAGGTGGCAAGGAAAATTAGTGAGGAATTTGAAATGTGTGTTGTTACATGTGTATAGGGAAGCAAACTCATGCGTAGACTGGGGGGCCAACCTAGCTTGCCAAACGAAAGAAATTATTACTAGATATGGAGAGAGTGAGCTCGCATGTGATATGAAATCTCTTCTCGATCTGGACCGTATCTAGACTAGGCTACGTGGCACCATCAAGTATAATTTCTAAATTCCCCCTCCTCTTTTTTCAAAGAAAGGTTATTATGGAGGTAATAAGTATTTTTTCATGTGTCTTTTCATTATCGTTTGGCACAGATTCTGGGTATTTTATCAGGGCATCCACAGAAACCAAAGAACAAGATTAGTAGCTGAGAGAAGGAAATTTAGAGATAGTGAAGGAAAAATGGGAGGAAATAAAAAAAGGTTCGAACCTACCTCCTGCTTGGATTGGAGGAAGAACAAGGAAGTGTGGGATATCCTTTAGGAGGGGGGTTTAAGTGTGTTTATGGAGAGGCTTAGTGGGAAAGATCCTGTGGTCACCAAACATTTTATCAAGAACTGGAAGAGTGGTAAAATCTTGGTCAGGTCCCAGATGAGGATATAATTGCTGAAGCTACAGGGATGATCATGGAGGGCATGAAATTTTATAGGGACCATAGCATATTTGATAAAGCTGCAGACAAATTCCTTGTAAGGGATGATGAGAGGAAGAAAAAGGTTAAAGTTGGCAATTCCTATCATTCCCTGCAATGGATATGCAGGCCATGGAGGTTTGTTTTATTCACTACTATTACTTATATCACTTTGGATGGTAGGTTTACCAGAGCATATTGTTACCATTTTTTTTTGCTCAACCATTTTCACCATAGGGAAAAGGTGAGTTTGTAGTATTACCTGGCCTACTCTATGGACCACACTATCAAGGAGATTCAGAAAGATCCTAAAAAGGATGAGGGACAAGATAATGAGGGGGAGGAGAATCAAGTCATGGACAACATTAAGGGTTTGAATGCCCAAGAAGATAAAAGAGGCAAGATTAGTGACTGTGTTGGTGAGAATGTGACTATAAAGGGTTTCTGTGAGACTATTGGTATGATGGTGAAGGATATTGGTAGCTTGAAGAAAGATATGTTGACTATCAAAAGAGCTACGGTGGGAAAGAAACCCTTGATGGAAAATGTTAAAGAATTGGTAGTTGCTCTTAATAATGTGGAAGCCATTGAAAGCATGGTGGCTAAAATAATTTCCATTGAAAAAAAGGTTAAAGAGATGGAAGAAAATAAGGAGGGTAAAGAAATGGGCACTGCTATGAATAATCTGGGTAGTAGAATTGATAAGATGGAACTCACTATTAAGAAGATTGCAGAACAAAACTTCCAGATCCTTAAAGCTTCGGTGGATAATATGAACATCATGATCAATAGATTTGAGAGAAATACTGAGAAGGATGTTGATAAGGAACAATTGGACAAAAAGGGCCATGAGAGGAGAACCAAAGCCAATACTAGGATCAAGGGCAACATCAAAGGTCATGAGTTGGAGGAGTTAAAGACTTTGGTGGACAACATGAAGTTGATGGTTGTCCAATCTAAGGATATTATGAAAAGCATATAGCTATCTCTATATCTGTCTTGGCAGTTGTCTTGTTTTCTGTCTTTTTACTATCATTCTACTTTCTGGATGTTGTCTTTTCTTGGTGTTTTAATGTAATGTTTTGTTTTAAAGGTAGTGATCCCTTTTTGTTAGGTTGGGATATATTTTATCTTTTGAAGTGACCAGTCACGATGTTTTCTAGTTATTTCTATATTTCCTACTTTGTAAAAGGTTCGGGTTCCTTTCAAAAACCTGCTTTTACTTAATCAAAACAATAATAGACAATTTTCTAGTCATTTATTCCAAAATAACCCATACTCATTTCCATATATGTAGTTAAATATACAAAAGGGTATCCAAATATGTTTTTATATTTTTGATACAAAGCTTGTGTGGGGAGTTATGCCTTGTCAAACCCTCTTGAAGGGCTACTACAAAGAAGACTTAATTTTGAAGGAATGGTTAATGATCTTTGTTTAAAGTACTAAGTAAGTGCTTACTTGTGTTTGCAAGAGGGTTATAATCCTATCTTTATGTAGTCACCTAAATCTGTCCAGTTTAATTAAATGAATATTTCCTCTTTATTTGATTAAAAACCCACTAGCTATCAGTTAATTAAATTAATATTTAATTAATTCATCTTCAAACATTCTCCTATTAATTAAATAAATTACTTAATTTATTTTAATTCATTCATTCAACCAAATTCACAAATCAATTAAATGAATAAATTCTATTTATTGAATTTAATCCTCTTTTCCTCTTTTAAATAAATTAAATAAAACATTTATTTAAAACATAAATCCCCCCCACTTGCATTTTCCTATAAATGCAACTTGCACCTATTTATTGAAATAAATGAATTTTATTTTAATAAAAATCTTATTTTCCCTCACCCACCAAACTCACTTGCAATTCTAACCCCCTTCTAGATTCTTCTAAACCCTTCCTAATTAACCTAATCCATCCCCTAATTATTGTCACATTCCTAAGCAACTTTAAGTCACTTCTCAAAGACTCCAAAGTCTTTGAAAAGCATTTAATGCTTTGTGTGTTCAACAAACTAACCTCTAAAGTCTTCCAAAACCACTAATGGCTCTTACATGACCATTAATGTCTCTTACATAACCATTTATGGTTAATTCAACTTGCACTCATGTGTCTCCTCAAGCATTTATTGCTTTGACCATGGCTATCCCTTTTGCCTTTGCACAATATTTTATCCATTGGATAAAAGTTTATTCTTTGAATAAAGAATTTATTCATTCAACCTAACCTTGACCTTAACCCCCAGCTTAACTCTCAGGTCATGTCAAGCATTTAATGCTTATTCCCTCTCCTCTCAACCCTTCTCATGTTGACACTTGTCATCCTGGGATTGGGTTGAAAGCCCTCAAATAGATTGAATATCATTTGATCCTGACCCTTGTTGAGATTACTCAATCTCAACCATCCATTGCTCCATTTTTCCTATAAATAGAGCTCATTTCTTCATAATCCAGATCCTAAAAACTTGTATGCATCTAAGTTATAGAGAATTCTAGAGAGCATTTAGCATAAATCACTAATATCTTGTTATTTTGGCCTAAAATAAATCATTTTTAGCATCATAACATCTAATATTATCTTTTTATTCACATTTGCATAGCATTTTAGAGTAAACATTTCAATCTTGAACCTCCATAAGCATCCATAGTGCAAAAATTTGTTGAGAGCTACACTAATTTGGAACTTGGAGAGGAGAGGAACAAGGAGAAGGAGCTAAGAGCATGGTAGAAGGCATTTGGAGATGCATTGTTGTATTTTCTTCCATAGTTAAATATTTCTTCATGTTTTGAGTATCTCTTTTGATATGTCTGCTTAGATTAGCTTTTGGTTGATTAACACTAATGGTTTCTTGCATTGTTGTGTGTTATTCCACCACACGTTCTAGTCTAACCTTCCCCCATTTCGTAGAGCATCATTTGGTGAACCCGACGTGAATCTAACAACAAATATTTGTTTAAAAACTAACTTTTTGACTGTTGAGCTTGACACACAGGTCGCGTTTTGGCTCTGTTGATCGTGTTTTAGCGCTATTGCAATTTGATATTCTAGCGCTATTTTATTTACAATAGTGCTATTATCTCAAATTTAGTGCGATTGCATGTATATTAGCGCTTTTGAGGCTTAAGTAGTGCATTTGTCTTTTTTTAGCGCATCTGTTTTTGTTGTTAAGATTTTGATTTTAGCGCTTTTGTCTTCTTTTTAGCGTGTTTGTGTTAAGTAGTGCTTCTGTTTGCACACAAAATAGCGCTATTGTAACAGAACATTGTAAAAAAGGCCATATAACCGAGAAAATAAATTTTCTTAGGCTTGTAGAAGCCCATCATATGTTCGGATTTTCCTAACTATTCGTTTCTTGTGCAAGTTTAAACTAACTCCTTTTGTTGTTTAAAAGTTAAAATTTTTCATTTGGTACTCTAAAACTGAACAACACAAATTTAATTTCTTCCAAGTTAGGATCAATTTTATTTTGGTGCTCTAAAACTGAACAACACAAAATTCATTTCTTGCAAGTTAGGATCAATTCTGTTTTGGTGCTCTAAAACTCAACAACACAAATTTGCTTTCATTGCAAGTTAGGATACACTCTATTTTTGGTGCTTAAAACAAGACAAAGACAAATTTTATTTTATTGCATCAAACTTAAGCAAAACTCACAATCAACACTTCAATTTTTAGTGTAAGTAAAAAGAACAATCAATTTATCTTATTTTGCAAAACTATTTACTTCATGCATACGTGCTCTTTTTCAGTTGACCAGGATTTCAAATTCTAGTTTACTCAAACACATTGCTTTTGAAGTTAAAAAGAACATCATGGTTGTTGGAGCAACATCTCCAGATAGATAAAACATCATTGCAATGACAAGTTAAAAAGAACAAGTGTATTTTGTGTTTGGCACACTTGTGCAAAAGAGTTTGTCAAGTGGTCCTACTTCTAACACACACTATCCTCTCCCTTGGCTTTCATGGTCCTAGGTGCAAGAGAACAGTGTTAGTAACACTCAAGTTTTATCTTTTTAAGAGAGGCCTACCAAGAGACACATCACTCTTGGGAATGACCTCATGTAGTAAATCCTTCGAGCCGCTATATAAATTAGGTGAGAGCAAAAGTTGTAGCCTTGGGTATAGTTTTTCCTATAGCGTAACTTGCTGAAAGGACAAATGGGCCCCACCACAAGTTACAAGGCTCTTAAGTGAGTCACTCCAGAATGAACTTATGTCCAAAAACATCGAACATTACTGAACACCTTTAAGTAGTAGCCCACCCGTTCTATTGATTGAGGATATTTGTGATACAATTCAGTGCAAGAGCATAGATGGTTTTGCTCCCAAGATACTCACCATACATATTTCCTTGAGTAGAAACATAGCTTTTTGAAAAGTCACTTGTGGCTTGATGAAAGTGGTGATTCCCCCTAGGGATCATCTATTTTTTATGATCGTGCAAGACTTAGTATATCACATCCTTACCTGCCACAATGGGATTCATAAGGTATGTAGTACCAAAGTAAAAGAAATATCAAGATGTGGGTTGAATTTATCGCAACTGGCCATTTGACCTTAGGGATACAAAGTGTTTTAAGTGTGTTCATTTTTTGAGTGAAGACCAGTGCAAATTGAGACAACATCGGGCTTTGGAAAAACACCTAAAATACAGTTAAAGGAAAAGGGTCATAAAAAGTCCAAGGATTGGGTTGATCTAGACCCATACTTATTTGTGCCTTTTGAGGCAACATTCTTGTGTTTGTGTGCTTTCTTTGTTTTCTTGTCAAAGAAAAATCAAAAATCAAATTCCAAGAACAAGTATTCATCCAACATAAACATTTTCAAACACCAACAAAAGATCAAAAACAAAGAGCAAAAGTATCAAAATATATGACCATTCTTCACATCTTGAGAAAGAAGAATCTTCATTAACACATCAACTTGAAGAAAAGACCATTAAACTCCAAGGCTTTAGTCAAAAAGAGGAAATTCTTCTGTCTTAATAGAAAAATATTTTTATCTCATATAACTTTTCTACATCACATGCATCTATATCTTTGAGGGAAATCAAACGAATTTGATCAAGAGTCATTGAACCGCTGAGCTTTTATGCAATATCAAGCTTTGAGTTATCACAAAAACAAAGGAGGCAAGATCAATCCTGACTTCTTTCCAGATATTTGCATCACATATAACATAGCTAGGGAAGGCCCACCAACTCCTGAACAAGAAGAGGAAGAGTTTGTTCCTTTTGTAACACAAAGTTTCTATTGAAGTTAAACATTTCATCCATTTCTACATTTACATCATCACTCAATTTCAACTCTCAAAATATTAAGAGGTTCTTATCCTAAGTTCTATTTCGATATTGCTTGAATCAAACACAAACACATCACTTTTTAGATTGTCTCTACATCTAGGATAAACTCATCCTAAGGAGGCATTTCTATGCAGGTTAAAACTAGTCTATGAGTGCATCCTCTAATTACTAGGTAGTTAAATCTGTAACACATCTCATATTTCTTTAAACCTTATCACATCAAACCTTATCAAAACACAACAAGCAATTCAAGAAAGAACTTTGGTCACATCTACCTTTAAAGTGCTAGACATCCATATGCAACACACCACACCAACCATACATCTCTCATTTTATCAACAACTCATCATCATTTTCACTCAACTTCAACAAAAACTTATAAAAACAATGGCTCATACCAGATCATGATCTAGACAACCAAAAATTGAAGATGAAGAGGAAGAAAATATCAATGAGTTCCAAGAAGCCATTGGAGGAAATATAAATGATGAAAATCTAGACACTCCTACTCCAGCAGCAATAGAAAGGGCACAACACAACCCTCTCTTCAATAGACTTTTTGATGAAATACTTCAGAGTAATGCTAATGCTCACTTTTAAAGACTTGCTCAAGAAGGGGCTAAACTACCCTCTAACTTTGATGTAGCACAACTAAGGAAAGCATCAGAATGCCAAAGTCATAATAAGGATGCATGAGGTCGAGAACACATCAGATACAACCTTCCTCAAGGTAATCCCCCACCTCCTCCTCCAAATGAAATAGCCATGTTGTGGCAACAAGTTGAAAATCTCACCCAACAACTTCATGGTGGTATAAAAACCAATCAATTTTCACTCAATGACATTTGTCCCTATCCCTTTGATAGGAATCTTCATATGCCACCTTTTCCACAAGGGTTCGAAACACCCAAGTTCAAAAAATATAGAGGAAAAGGAGATCCTCATGATCATGTCAGAGAATTCCATTCAGCTTGCCTCGAAGTGGCATACAAGGATATGTACCTCATGCGCCTTTTTCCCCAAAGCTTGGGAGGAACAACCACATAATTGTTTTCCCGATTACCAGGTGGCATTAGGACATTTGATGAACTCATCCAGAATTTCCTGGCACATTACTCACACAACATAGAACATGATATCACCATGGCTGATCTATGTAACACTAAACAAAAACCAGGTGAACTATTCTTAGTCTTTCTGCAATGATGGTGTCAAATGTCTAGCAGACGCTCTCTTCAGTTACATGAATAAGAACTAGTGGAAATATTTATTTCCAACTTAAATGAAGAAATGGAATTTCACCTAGATGTAAAAGACACAGACTCTTTCAATGACATGATCACCAAAGGCTTAAAATGTGAGCGGGCTCTCATCAAGAAAGGACTTATCAAAATCTACAATGAACCAAAGGATGGCTCTTGTCCACACTTCAATAGTGACAAACCAAACTTCTGGAACAAAAACAAAAATGTCATCAACGACGGGGTTGTGGATACAAGAACTATCAAAAGTGCACAACCTGTAGTTCAATTTGTAGGACAGAATCCCCCACCTAAGACTAACACAATTGCTCCTCCAAATCAAGGCCGCATCACATCTCAAGACAAACCCAAACAGCATCAACAAAAACCAAAGTGAACATACACTCCCTTAGGAGAACCCATCGAAACAATGTTATGACAGTTGATTTCTCAAAATCTGGTAATCTTACCCAAAACATCAAATTATGAACCTCAAGTCAAACCTTCATGGTGGAGGGATACTGAACATTGTGATTTCCATCAAGGGAAAGAGCATAAGACAAGCAATTGTCACAGATTGAAAGATCTTATTCAAGATCTTATTGACCGAGGTGAAATCAAAATCGAAGGACATGACCCAAAGACAACAAACAATGATCATCTAATGTTCCAAAATCCACTTCCATGATCATCTAAGGCAAAACATAGATACCACCAATTAAACGCAAGTTGCATATAATTATACTGTGAATCACCTATATGATGCCAGTGAACAGATTGCAACTATTACTATCAAAAATCCCAACTCCACTTGCAATGTTGTTACATGTCGCAGAAAGATTACCATAGAAGTAGCTCCACAAGGCACCACATCTATCCCAAAGTAGTATAACCTTGTGGACCAATTAGATAAAATGCTCACACTAATATCCATCTTAGAGCTATTGCATCTATCTCCATCTCATAAAACAATCTTGGATCAAGCTCTCCAAGAGATGTCAGTCCTTGCCAATTTGAACATAGATCAGTTCCAAGCCATGGTCAGAAATCTAAGGTCATCACCTTGTCTCACTTTTTCTGAAAGTGACAACTCTTCCTTCCAGCAACCTCATAACGCCTCACTACACATTGAAGGATTCATCAATCAACATAGGATCAAGCGAGTCTTGATCAACAATGGAATAGGCCTAAATATTTGTACACTACAATTAGTCACAACTTTGGGATATGCAATTGAATCAATAGATCCTCACAAGAAGATCACAATCAAAGCTTATGATGATGTAGAGCGTTCATCCAAAGGAGCTGTTGTACTAGCAATCTGAGTGGGCCTTGTGGTGAAACACATCATCTATCAAGTTTTGGACCTTCCTCTCCCATATAATTTATTGTTAGAAAGACCTTGGATACATGCCATGGAAGCCATTCCATCCACTTACCATCAGTTTATCAAGTTCCCACATAATGGTATAGAAATCGCGATCTTGGGCGATGTAAACCCCTTTGCATATTGTCATAATATCAATTATCAACCAGAGATTTCTATTCCCAACAATAGAGAAGCCATCGCCTTCACATCATACATAAGTCCATCCTCTCTTTCTAGTGTAACCACCATTATACCCAAGCAAGAGAAGCTCAAGATGAAAATTGTAGAAGAAGGTCTTGGGGAATACAATCTAAGCCAACTCTTTTGTGTTGGACAAATACCCACTTCTCCTAAAACACATGGAAAACCTCAACAAATACTTCAAACGTCATTGGTCAAACCAGCATGTACATTGACACCTTTCATCCTTGAAAGAGTCAAGAAGACGAGACCAGAGATGAAGAATTAGCAAAATGGATCTATAAAGATCCTATCACTACCAACACTTCACAAGTTAAACTTCCCATAGATCAGTATGGCAAAGGCCTTCTCATTATGCAAAGAATGGGTTATGATGGCTAGAGTGCTCTAGGACCTTGCAAGCAAGGACGACATGAACCGCTGTAGCCAGAATTAAAACCCAAGGATAACACTGGCCTAGGCTTTCAAAAGGAGATCCTTCCTAAACTCAAATTCAAAGGAAAACCCAGCCAACCTCTATATCAGCCTAATACAAAGAGGTCATCTTTGATTATAAAAGCAACACCGTGCACCATAGCAATTTCCCCATTGAGGCTAAAAATCCCAGCAAGACCATCCACAACACCAATCATCCCACCAATCAAACTAGCAATAACACCTTTAGCTATAGCAACTGTATCAGAATCCATAGCAATATCTACGACATCAACAATTCCAGCAGAAGCAATAGAATCAACACTACCAATACTCCTTGTATTAGATTCATTGATCCCCATAATCCTTCCTGTAGCACCGATCATTTCATCTACACAGGTACATCAACTGATCACACCTGCAGTATTTAACTCAAAAGATATCCCAGTATGGTATAGTAATCGGCTACTAGAAAGTGACTCAGAAAATGACTCACATGAGTGGGAATTCAATTCAGTGTAGCTTAACACTTCAGATGAGGAAGACACATCACTACCTCCACCCCACAAAGACATCCCTATTTACAGAGAAGCACAGATAAAAACCTCTTGGGTTCCTGAGTTGGAAACATCTTTCACAGACCCTACGTCACATCCTATGCCTGATTCTGATAGGGAGAGTACCATCAATGACCTTCACCATAACGTCTTAACCCTCACTGACACATCTAACAAACTCAACCTAATCGATGAAGTAATGCCCATTACCCATCCTGAACTCATCGAATGGAACCAACCTAATCCCCCATGTCTTGACCATTTCCAAAACGATGAGGTGATCATTGACTTTTTGGAACTACGGGATAACATACCAAGCGGGGATCACAAAGCTAGATTCGCCATTGAACTTAATAGTGCAACATACTTCAGGGTGGATGCCAAACCTTTCAGCTGCAAAAATATAATAATAAAACATGGATCTTCCAGTGAAAACCACACTATGGCACTGTTTGATCCCACAAAAGTAAAAAGAAAGAGTGTATCCAATGGTGAAAACCTCTTTGAGGTGCCTAAGGATGAAAGGTTTGACATTCTTCCCTCTTGTACACAGCAGGAAAGATCAACAATTCTCTTTGAGGGCACAAAAGAATACAATGTGGGGACTCTTGACACACCTCATCACATACATTCGGCATCTCTTTTAACTCTAGAGGAACAACCTAAGTTTGTAGAATTCTTCCAAAAGTGTCAGATCAACTTCGCATGGTCATATGCAGACATGCTTGGCCTTGATCCAGATTTAGTCATGCATCACCTCACAGTAGCAGAAGGAACTAAGCTTGTCAAATAGAAGCTTCACAATATGCACCCTCAGATTGCGGTACTAGTCAAAGTAGAACTTAAGAAACTCCTAGACATTGGTTTCATTCAACCAATTGATTATGCGGATTGGATATCCAACATTGTGCTTGTTGGCAAACCAAATGGGGGCATCCATATTTGTATTGACTTCAGAGATTTGAACAAGGCATGTCCTAAGGATGACTTCCCCCTACCAAATATCAACATCATAGTAGACCTAACAATAGGACATGCCATGCTTTCACTAATGGATGGCTTTTCAGGGTATAATCAGATAAAAATCGCACTTGAGGATCAACATAAGATAGCCTTTACATGCCCATGGGGCACATACTGCTAGAATGTCATGCCTTTTGGTCTAAATAATGCAGGAGTGACCTATCAACAAGCAATGACCACCATCTTTCATGACATGATGCATACCATAATGGAAGATTATGTTGATGACTTACTAGCAAAATCACTCACAAGAGCAGGTCATCTGGATATATTAGAGAAAATCTTTGATAGACTAGAACAATATCATGTTCGACTCAACCCAAAGAAATGTGTCTTTGGAGTAACCTCAGGGAAACTTCTAGGATACATTGTCTCGAGCAAAGGTATTGAAGTTGATCCTAAAAAGGTCCAAGCAATCATGGACATGCCACCTCCCAAGAACATCAGCCAGCTAAGGACACTATAAGGGTGGCTTCAATCCATCCAAAGATTCATTGCACAATTGGCAGACAAGTGCCATCCATTTACACACCTGTTACACAAAAACATCCACTTTTAGTGGGATGCCAGATGCCAACAAACATTTTAGATGCTTAAAGACTATCTCATAAATACACCATTATTGATCCCACCAAATCTGAGCAGACCTCTATTACTCTATATATAAGCAACTAATATAGCTTTGGGAGTACTATTGGCACAACACAATGCGGAGGGGAAAGAGTGTGTTGTTTACTACATCTCTCGCACACTGGTTGGCTATGAACTCAATTACATCCCTATTGAGAGACCTTGCCTAGCAGTAATCCTGGCAACCACTAAACTAAGGCACTATCTATTGACACATAAAGTATAGCTAATTGCAAAAATTGATCCACTCAAGTACTTACTCAGTAAAGTCACATTGACTGGCCGCTTGGCCAAATGGGTGATGATTCTCAATGAATTTGATTTCAAGTATGTAGACTGTAAGGCTCTTAAAGGACAAGTTATTGCATATCAGTTGGCCAAGGCACCACTCATAGGCGATCATCCTATCATTTCCAATTTTCCAGATGAAGAGATATTCATGATCATAGCGGCACAACCATGGAAACTATACTTTGATGGTTCATACACTAGGCATGGCTCGGGGGTAGGCATTCTATTTATTACACCTCAAGGTGACAGTATCCCAAAGTCTTATAGGCTCGCATTTCCATGCACAAACAACATAGCTAAATGTGAGGCCTTGATCATAGGACTCAGGCTAGCCATACAATGTAAGTTACAAGAACTGCAAGCATATGGAGACTCCCAACTGGTCATTCAACAAACAACTGATGAATATCAGACTAAAGATGACAAACTCATGTCATACAAACAAATGGTGGATAGTCTAAGGGCATCATTTACTACTATCACCTTTGAACAGATACCTAAAGATCAGAATCGAGTGGCTAATGTTATGGCTACTATTGCCTCTCTCCTAGATCTTCCAAAAAATTCAACATGCTATGAGTTCTTGGTCGAACAACTTTGGATTCCCGCTTATGATATTCCCAAATCCGAGATGATATGTCACCTTATTGGTTCTGAATCCCCATGGTATGATGATTTCTACACCTATCTCCACGATCACACACTTCCTCCTAACCAATCGAATAACCAACGTAAAACCTTCATTCGCCAAACCACTTGATATACCATTATTGTTGAAACCCTATATAGACACAGTCTTGATGGTACTCTCCTTCGATGTCTGGAACAGGATGAGATAAAAAAGGCCTTGGAAGAAGTACCTGAAGGAATTTGTGGGACTCGCTCAAGTGGCCTGTCACTAGCCAAGAAGATCATGCGAGCTGGATACTATTGGCCATCAATGGAAAAAGACTCCTATTACTTTGTTAGAAAGTGCAAAAAATGCCAAGTTCATGGAGACCTGATACATGCACCAGCATAGGAATTACAACCAATCACAACACCATGGCCTTTTTGTCAATGGGGACTTGACCTTGTGGGTAAAATCCACCCATCTTCATCCAACAACCATAAATTCATCATTACCACCACCGAATAATTCACAAAGTGGATCGAAGCTGTTCCACTTACCCAAGTCACCAGTAAGTAGATCACCTCATTCATCCTTAATTACATCATTTGTCAATATGGTGTACCCATGTCCATCATCATAGATACTGGTCTTCCATTCAAAAATCAAGATGTTCGTGAGCTCTGTGAGAAGTTTCACATCCAACACTACTTTTCCACACCCTATTACCCATAAGGAAATGGTCAAGCCAAAGCATCAAACAAAAACATATTGAGATTCCTCAAGAAGAAAGTCAATGATGTCGGTCATGATTGGCATGTTCAATTGAATCCAGCACTATGGGCATATCGAACTAGTATTCGAACCCCTATAGGCAAAACTCCCTACTCACTGGTCTATGGTACAGAAGCTATCCTTCCTATTGAGGTCGAGATACCATCTCTACGGGTTTCATTGCATAATCTCATTGATGATGAAGCATAAAGAGTATCACATCTTCAAGACTTAGAACTACTTGATGAGAAATGACAAGCTGCATACAATCACCTCAAAGCCTATCAACAGCGCATGAGCAGAAGCTATAATCATCGGGTTAGACCTCATACATTCGAGGTAGGTGATCTTGTTGTTCGAGAAAATCCTTGTAACCAACCAAATAAAGAACATTAGGGAAAGTTTGAGTCAAATTGGTTGGAGCCATATGTTATTACTGTTGTATTTGGGTCTGGGGCATATCACTTGGCTACTTCAGAAGGAGAACTGCTAGTAGATTTGATTAACAACATGCACCTCAAATGATTTTATACATAAGTTGCACAGAACAGTAGGCTCCCATGCATATCAGCAAAAACACCAAAAACATCCAGATAAATGTCCTGAAGAAAATACAAAAACATCAAAAAAGTGAAGAAAAATCATACATCCAAATGGTGAACAACCACTCCTGTGGCACCTTGGGTAGGTACGATGGTAAAAACCTAGAAAACAGGCACCACTCATAAAGGCTATGGTTCCATTGTCTTTCAGGCTTGTTGCAATCACATTCCTTACATGCACTCATCCATCTATCCAGACCATGGCTTGTTATTGATCTGCAATCAAGAAAGTACTTCATGCATCTTGTGTCCCACTTTTTCATAGTCATGTCTAGAAATTAGGGGCAATGGCCTTAATCAAGTTTGATGGAAGTGGTTACTACATTGTTTTGAGATTCACAATGTTCTTCATTTGAAAACTATCTCACAAAATCCAAAAACATTCAAAAACTATTTCACCAAAATACAAAAAACATTGGAAATTTGTCTCACAAAATACCAAAAACATTTGAAAACAATCACAAAATCCAAAAACATCAGAAAATGTCAAAACTCAATTAAAAAAAACATACCAACACCTTGTACATACGTTTCTCAAAGCATATACCAAACAAACACTATGAAATACTCCAACGACGACCACTTATCACATTTAACCAATCAATCCACATTAACACTCAAAACTGTCTTCAACAAGGATGCATCCTTCCTTACCAAAAACAAAGACAAAATGACATTTTCTTTGACAAGAAAATTATGTTTAAGCTATCAAATACTTGGTTGATTTGTGGGTTATTTATTCATATCAAGTTCCTATAGCATTGTTTGTGTATCTTCTATGCATTATTCTAATGAAGTAGGGCATGTCCTAATGGTGTCTACGTGGGAAGTTCACTAATCTATGTGATCATAGGCAAAATACAGTCATGGATCACTATGGCTTGCTGACTACAACGTATACCTTGACCATATGAGCATGAACCATTACCAAGGATCCATATTCTTTATTCTTTATATATGTTGTTTTCTTATAGGTACAATACTCTTTCTTTGGTTCCTCCTACCTCATCCAAACTAGATAAGGGTTTTTATCTCTTATTATGATATGAACTTGTCTCAGGATATTTCATTACATCATCATTTCATTACATTTTAGTCACATTTTCATTACTCTTTAGCCATTCATTAGCATGCATTTAATATCATTTAGTTGCACTTACCCCATATAGTTCATTCTCATTTTACTTGCATTAGTATCATTATATCCTTTCATTATTACCCTCATGACATTTAGATTCACTTACATAAATAATTGTTCTTATTTGTATTTTCTACCATGATTACTCATTACTATATATTCATTTAACATTAGTTAGTGATCATCATTTATCATCATTTCAACACTTATGTATCATACATTTGTTTAGGTTTCCATAGTTGCATACATTCATTCATTTATCTATTCATTAGTTAAAGTGCATTCATTCATCCATTTTAGTATATTCTCATACTCATTTTATCTCACTTAGGATTCATTAGATTTCTTTCATTATCCCTCTTAATTGCATTAAGGTGCAACTATTCATTAAATATGAGTTGCATTATAATCACATTATCAGTTTACTTCCTCATATTTTAAACATTTAGAAATCATCATTTAAACATTTGTACTTTCCATTTGTTTATCCACATATACATTCATTTTTAAACCATCTAGATGCATATTCATAAATAAATAATTCATTCAAAAGAATTACATTCACATCATTGCATATCATTATCCCATCATTGTCTTAATATAAATTACAAAATACTATCTATACCATCATAAATCATCATGGCATTACATACATCAGGCATTCTATCCCAAAACATCAATGCACACATATATCAACCTACATGCATATAGGAATCATCTCATAAACACATACATATAGCAAAGAACAAGTATCCATCTAACCATAAATCATGAAATCACCATCAAGCATAAACTCCATACATATCAACATGCATATCATCACAAAATATGGGATCTCCTCATATATCATATCATATTGCCATAAATATACATGTATCAGAGTACAATGAAGTCTAAACTATCGGCTACCAAGAGCCATCCAAGATACAGTCCAAAATGACAATATCAAAATATACAAAATGTTCTCTCAGATGCCACTTTGACCAGATGTTGCACCACCATCACCCCCTGCTCCCCCACTAGTCCCTACACCATCTGATCTATCTCTCCGTGGAGGACCCATCAAACCCCCACTAGCTCCTGCACCACCTGACCTATCTCTCTGTAGAGAACCCATCACACCCCCACTACTCTGCATCCTCTGAGACCACTCTGATTTGGCCTACCACCTCTGTGAATAACTCAGTGCCCGTCGACTAGATGGCACCTCCTCCTCATATAGGCCCTGCTAGTAACCCACCTCTACACCTACTCTCCGTATCTCCCTCGCCAAAGCCTCCATAGATGGCCCCTATCCTAGTACTCCCTCCAAGGCCCACAATCTCTCCTTCAACTGGATCACCCTGTCCATGGCCTGATCTCTCTTCCGCAACACCATAATAAGCTCTGACTCTTGTGCAAATAGCTGCAACCTCTGCCTCCAGATCCTCCACCTGTGTCTCGGCTACTATAAGTCAAGTCTGCAAATGTAATATCATATGATCCTGAAGATCTCCAGTGGCTCCCTCGCATGTATCCATAGGTACCTCACCTATAGCTCCCTCTCTAGTGGCTCCCTCCCCTCTATCCATTGGTACCTCCCTCTCCCCCATACCTCTCCCACCTAATCTAACTCCTCCTTGCATCAAAGGTCCCTATGATATCCGCAATGGAAAACCACCTCTCCCTCTCCATTGAGCTTGACCACCACCGCCACCTCCACCATCCCCCCCTCCTCCTCCTCCATCACCACCTCCTCCATCCCCACCATCCCCTCTCCCTCGTCCATCTACTATAAGTCCTCAACCTCCTCTCCTCCTCCATCTTCGTCCCCTATCCTTCTCAAAATCAGGAATCGGCTCTACTAGATTTGATATCTCAGGAATTGGATGTGTCGTCGTATACTGTGTATACTCCTTTGACACCCCTGCATCTACCATCCTTGGCTGTATATACCATGGTCTCGCCTATAACATCTAAAACTTTTCTAATGCCTAATCATAAGCTAGTACTAGCCAAAATGCGTACCTCTCAGACCACCCTAGCGTACTCTCTTGATCCCCTAGGAAATCCCTGTTGCCATCCAAACTGTCTGAAAACTCTACCAAGCAACTATCTCTCCACATGGTAGGTTGTCCTTCCATTGAGGAATCGGGTCATGAACACATACGACAATGCCTCCATGTCATTCTCTTAGGGCTCACACTCTATATGGTCTCCAGATCACTGCATCCAAATCATCCAGTGCCCGCTCCCACCACTCTAACTTCCCCAGGTGGGGCTGACTCATCATACCACTATACATATATACATATGGTTGGTCAACTGCCAGAAACCTTAGACTAAATGGTCGGGTAACTAGTAAGTGCTCCCATGCCCAAATATGTAGCAATGTGACTCCCACTGCCAATGAGCTCCTCCCTTGGTATACTACCTCATGCAGCTCCTGATATAAGTGCGTCAACATGCACGGTCCCCATGCAAATCGGGTCCCCTTTGTCATCATCTGCTCAATCACCTGACCCCAACCAACAACAAGTCCATGTGATCGTTGATCTGGGCACAATAGTCCCCCCACAATCCTTGATAGTACTACTAGTAATGGCTTGTACAAAGCAGCTATATCCTCCCAGGCTATTGAACCATCATCAATAAAGATGTCCTCATCAAAAAATCACTACACCGCTAGGGTCCCCCATGCTCTTTCATACGTCACCAACTCACCTTGAATGGGAATATACAGGATGCACCATACATCCTCTAGTGTCACAGTCATCTCCCCTTGTACCAAGTGAAATGTGCATCTCTCACTATGTCAGCGCTCTACCAATGCTATCATCAAACCATGATTCATCTGAATCATGGGCATATACATCATATCATACAGGCCAGTCATTGCAATACAATCCACCTCGGCCTTTGTCAACTGATCATGCAGCCCCTGTGTGGCGAGATGCCTCTCACGCAACTGTAAGACATGAAGATCCTCCTGCACAAGTGCATCAACCATCATCATCAGTTGTTTTGTTTCCAAATTTTTTAAGTTTAAACCTAGACTATCAACAAATACTTTGATCAAGTATCTTCAGGTCTCAAAAAGTAAGTAATCATGGCACACCTAGACTTCAACATACATTTATCCTAATGACCTAAGTCTCATCAGGGCTGCTATGATTCAAAGCAACTCTCACCTCACATCTCCATCCATCCATCACTGGCATCCAAAGATTATTGTTCAATCACACTGGGACATCTACTTTTTTGCACAATAGTGCTATCTTACACACCAAAGCACTCTTTCCTCACACAAGCACTAAAACCCTACCAAAAGCACTCAATAAACTATGCAAAAGTGCTACATTAGCTATGCAGTAGTGCTACTTCATAGCAATAGCGCTCAATCAACCATTCAATAGCGTTGAACAACCAATAGCACTCAAACAGGTATGCAATAGCACTAATTTTTACCAAAGCGCTAAAACAACTATGCAATAGCACCATTGCAGCACAATAGCGCTAATTCAATTGACAAAAGTGTCAAAACAAAGTTCTAGTGCTATTGTCTCAGCTCAACTTGGACCTAGCTAAAAACATATAAAAAATACATAAAATTCAAAAATTCAAATTCACATACCGCTGGTCCGTAGTCATCTGGCCACTGGAATCGTCGGACTTGCTCTAATCGGTGCTTTGCTATGGGAACCAACATCTTGACTGCTCCTTGCTCTTCCAGAAAGTCACTATTAGAGCTACAATTTCACTATGGTCACAAATACAAACGAGTCTGTTTTCACCCCTTTCTCCCCATATAAACCCTTCACCGTAACTCTCATTTTCCCCCGCTCACTGTCATGGCCCCCGTGAACTTCCTGAGCCTCCCATTTTATCTTTGTTTTCTTCTATTTTTCACTAACATTGCTAACTTCTTCTCTTCTATCACCCTGCCAATTTTCATTCTTTTTCGAGAGATTGCCCGATTTATTTAAATTTTTCGAACCATCTCTCGAGGGGGCATACCACCCATTAAATCAATATTTTATGGGGCATTTCTTCACACCGATTTTTCTTTCTTTGAAACGACGCGATAAACCGCACTGTCTCAAAGAGGGGCAAATGTAGTCACATAAATCTGTCCAGTTTAATTAAATGAATATTTCCTATTTATTTGATTAAAAACCCACTAGCCATCAATTAATTAAATTAATATTTAATTAATTCATCTTCAAACATTCTCCTATTACTTAAAAAATTACTCAATTTATTTTAATTCATTCATTCAACCAAATTCACAAATCAATTAAATGAATAAATTCTATTTATTCAATTTAATCCTCTTTCCTCTTTTAAATAAATTAAATAAAACATTTATTTAAATCATAAATCTCTCCCACTTGCATTTTCCTACAAATGCAACTTGCACCTATTTATTGAAATAAATGAATTTTATTTTAATAAAAATCATATTTTTCCTCACCCACCAAACCTACTTGCAATTCTAATCCCCTTCTAGATTCTTCTAAACCCTTCCTAATTAACCTAATCTATCCCTTAATTATTGTCACATTCCTAAGCAACTTTAAGTCACTTCTCAAAGACTCCAAAGTCTTTGAAAAGCATTTAATGCTTTGTGTGTTCAACAAACTAACCTCTAAAGTCTTCCAAAACCACTAATGGCTCTTACATGACCATTAATGGCTCTTACATAACCATTTATGGTTAATTCAACTTGCACTCATGTGTCTCCTCAAGCATTTATTGCTTTGACCATGGCTATCCCTTTTTCCTTTGCACAAAAGTTTATCCATTGGATAAAAGCCTTATTCTTTGAATAAAGAATTTATTCATTCAACCTAACCTTGACCTTAACCCCCAAGTTAACTCTCAGGTCATTTCAAGAATTTAATGCTTATTCCCTCTCCTCTCAACCCTTCTCATGTTGACACTTGTCATCTTGGGATTGGGTTGAAAGCCCTCACATAGATTGAATATCATTCAATCTTGACCCTTGTTGAGATTACTCAATTTGAACCATCCATTGCTCCATTTTTCCTATAAATAGAGTCCATTTCTTCATAATCTAGATCTTGAAAACTTGTATGCATCTAAGTTATAGAGAATTTTAGAGAGCATTTAGCATAAATCACTAATATCTTGTTATTTTGGCCTAAAATAAATCATTTTTAGCATCATAGCATCTAATATTAGTTTTTTTATTCACATTTGCGTAGCATTTTAGAGTAAACATTTCAATCTTGAACCTCCATAAGCATCCATAGTGCAAAAAGTTGTTGAGAGCTACACTAATTTGGAACTTGGAGAGGAGAGGAACAAAGGAGAAGGAGCTAAGAGCATGGTAGAAGGCATTTGGAGATGCCTTGTTGTATTTGCTTCCATAGTTAAATATTTCTTCATGTTTTTAGTATCTCTTTTGATATATCTGCTTAAATTAGTTTTTGGTTGATTAACACTAATGGTTTCTTGGGTTGTTGTGTGTTATTCCACCATAGGTTCTAGTCTAACCTTCCCCCATTTTGTAGAGAATCACTTTGTATCACTTTAACATCTTCAAACTCAAATCAGTCCTCTAATTCTCTGATCCAATCTATCAGGTCTTCCAAATTTAATATACCTAAAAAGTTAGAAACCTCAACTTTATGAATTTTTCTTTCTTGTGCCATCTTTCTAAGCAATATTTTTTCTCCCTTATCTATTGGTCCTTTAACTTCTTCATCCTCCATCTCTTGTCCTACCTCTTCATACTCATCCTCTGACAGCGAATTTCTCTGCAAACCAGCCAGTGGATTTCAGATCTCATTCCTCATCTCATTCTTGAAATCCTCCATCATCTTCTCTACCCTTCTAGGGTTCATCCTTCTTGATGATATCTCCTCCCAACTTGATGATCTAACTACAAGGTTTCAATTGCCTCTTTGTCGGTGATCTATTGAACACACTTGCAACCTACCTCAAATCAATGATCTGTTCACCCAAATGAATTCCTCAAGGTTCACAACCAGCTCTGATACCATCTGACACAACCATAACCTGAAGGATCCTCAATGAGAATGATCTGGATCATGCAAAAAGAGTAACACAATAGAAGTAACAACACATAATGTAGAAAATTCATAATTAGACATCCGTAGTATCATAGATTCATCATAAACTATTTGACAAGATCTGGTAAACATACATGCTTATAGGCCTAGTTTAGCATGCATTCCAGATTGCAATCTATCTGGACCTCCAAGAGGTATCCAAATCATAGATCATGATTCTAAATCAACATACCACTTCCCTCCTCCCAAATGATCAACTTCAACAACATATATAGCATTTGGAACATATATGGGCCAGCCACAAAAGATCACACTCTCCAAGACAAGAAAATGAAACATGTAAAATAGGTCAGACCCAAAGCATGAAGATCTCCTTCACAAAAGACAATAATGAAGTATGGACCACCAAGGAAGGTTGGCTAAGGACTGAGGAACATCAAGAATGATGCCAATTAGATCCACAAACCAAGAAATTGCTTTGCAAGAGAAGAAATCTCCAACTAGTCATTAAGCCCAAAACTGCTCTAGGAACTAAGAAATAGACAATTCAAATGTGATAACTTGCCAGAAAAGAATCCAAATGAACTGAAAAATTTGGAATAAGGAATAAGAACATGTCTGAAAGCCAAGAATTGGATCCGCAATGGAAAATGAACAACTACCAAAAAATGCTAAAAGAAACACAAAAAATGCACTACTGAACTGAACAGGAATAAAACTAAAATAAATACTTTTGGTTGATGCAAGACTGCTCATCAATCGGGGATGCTCCTAAATCAGAATCGACCTTAAGTGTCTTTTTGTAATACTATAGTGCACATATAGTACTACATGCATTCTAAGTCAAATAGGTCTCTACTTTTGACTTAGTCACAAATGAGTTACATTTTTCTTAGTTTCATGATGTGCCTCTCCTCTATATATATGAGGATTTTTATTGTAAGACTTGGATTTTTTTCCATCATTATTTTATGCAACAAAACGACCAAAGTGAAGGGCAAAGTGAGACTTGGTGTTCATATTGTGAATTTGTAAACTTAATCAAAGAGAAGACAAGTTTAACTTTCAAACTTTGTGTTGCAATCGAAACTGAGTATGATATAAATGTTCTTATGCCATTTGTTTTATATGTTCTTGAAAGATCTAAGTTGTGTATTGTTATTGCTGCAAAATATTGAAGAGTAACTTGAGTTTATAAAGGTAGACTTTGTGTTACTTTGAGAATTAAAGAATAGGAAATTGGTGTGGATAATATCAAAGAGTCTTTGAGATTTCCTTTATTTTCTTTGAAGTTTATATTAAGTGGATAAGAAGGTAAAGTGTTTGTGCTTTACTAAGTTATCTTGTTAGAGTAGAAAATCTTACAATATATCTAAAAGTCTTTGAGCTAGCAATATATTGGAATTTGGGTTACAGTGGTTGATATGACTTAGGTATTTGAAAGAAACTTTGAGTTCTTTGTATACACTAGGCCCATCCCTTAGTCATTTTCATAAAAAAGAAGTAACAAAAGACTTTGTTCTTTCATGGGTCACTTAGTTTAAAACAAAAAGTGAGAGAGAGAGAGAGAGAGAGAGAGAGAGAGAGAGAGAGAGAGAGAGAGAGAGAGAGAGAGATGTAAATAACTATTAGTTAGAATATAAAATTGGAAAGAAAAATCTAGGACAAAAAAGTGGAGACAAGTAAGAATCTAGAAAGTGACATAAGTAATTGACTACATAATATGGTACCATGGCATTGTTGGAAAATGCACACTCTAATGAAATTTTTTAGGTGATTGAAGGTATTGTCATTGATGGCAACCTTACAATCCTATGGCACCAGTAGGCATCGACACAAGCATAGACATTGGCAGCAATAGTGGCAAAGATGTTCACCGGCACCCCAACCGACAAGATTTTGTTTATTACTTAATGCATTTAATTGTAATATGTTTTTGTAAGCCAGTATGGCATATTGTAATAAGACTCATATATAAGTATGAGATCTTGTAGTATCATTTGTAAGTAAGGACATGGTAGATAGATATGATGAGCAAATATTGATGTAAGGTTTATGATTATTGCAAGAGCTTAAACCAGTACTGAATCTGGCATAGTAGATGCTTTTTGTAGTAGTACATCACTTTGGATTTTTATAATCCACTTTTGTAAGTCAGTGAGACTTCCTTTGTATTTGAGCAGTAAGCTGTAGGCAGTGAGCCTTCCTACATGTGCAAGCACCACATTTGTAAGTAATATTCACTTATTGGCTAGTGAGCGAATATTGTGGGTCACAAATCCCACTGAGGTTTTTCCCTCACCGGGTTTCCTCACCAAAAATATTGTGTTATGGTGTGCTTTCTATGTTGTGGTTACTATTCTTATTTACTGCATTAATTCTTGTTTACAGGTACACTGTTTTGAAATGCAATTCATTTAATAAGTTTAGAAAATCCATAAACCAGTTAAGATACTGATTCACCCCCCCCCTCTCTCAATATCTTTGGGAATCATAACAATTGAGCACTAAAGGATAGTGAGAGGTTCTATAACAACCTAAATTTTGCATTAGTAGATCTGTATCAGATTGTAACCCACCGGTTACAAGGATCGAGATAGGAACTACACTCAATTGACATTGAATGACAACCTTTTTCATTGATGCTAAAGGGGGAATAGTAGAGGATGAGAAAAAGGAGTAAGGAGCGCACAATTAATGTATGATAGAAGAGATCATCTGCTCAGGGGGAGCACACAATTTTGGTAAGATAGTTTTGGAGTAGACAGTTTTGGTAAGATTTTTGGACAACACTTTTTGGATACAATTTTGGCTTTTTCTCATGAGTTGCCATCAATGCCAAAGGGGGAGATTGTTGGCAAATGCACACTCCAATGAGAAATTGTAGGTGATTGAAGGTATTGTCATTGATGGCAACCTTGCAATCCTATGGCACCGGCACAAGCACAAACACTGGCAGCGATAGCGCCAAAGATGTTCACCAGCACCCCAGCCAATAGGATTTTGTTTATTACTTAATGCATTTGATTGTAATATTTTTTTGTAAGCCGACATGGCATATTTTAATAAGACTCATATATAAGTATGAGATCTTGTAGGATTATTTGTAATTAAGGACATGGTAGATATATATGATGAGTGAATATTGATGTAAGTTTTATGATTATTACAAGAGCTTAAACCGGTACTGAATATGGCATATTAGATGCTTTTTGTAGCAGTACATCACTTTGGATTTCTATAATCCACTTTTGTAAGTTAGTGAGACTTCCTTTGTATTTGAGCAATGAGCTCTAGGCAGTGAGCCTTCCAGCATGTGCAAGCACCACATTTGAAATTAATATTCACTTATTGGCCAGTGAGCGAATATTGTGGGTCACAAATCCCACCAAGTTTTTTCCCTCATCGGGTTTCCTCACCAAAAATATTGTGTTATGGTGTGCTTTCTATGTTGTATTTATTGTTCTTATTTACTGCATTAATTCTTATTTACCGATACACTGTTTTGAAATGCAATTCATTTAATAAGTTCAGAAAATCCATAAACTGGTTAGATACTAATTCGCCCCCCCTCTCAGCATCTTTGGGAATCCTAACAGGCATGTTTCCATATAATTATTGTATTCAATTTTTTTTGATGTTTTAACACTCAAAATGAATGTAAAACTTAAATTCTGATCTAGATTTTGAGAACACTTGTACACAAAGAAACATACTATAATCTACCAAGAGTGTACATCAAGATTAAAATCACTTAATCTAATGATTTTTTAAAAATAAAAGTAAGATGAAGTGAAAGGTAATTTAAACCATATATGCATGATAAAGTCTACAACTTGTAAGTAAAACAAGAGAAGAATATTTGTGGTACATGGGATCTTTCCATCATCTCAAACCCTGATTCTGGTCATTCAACTTTGTTAAGAATTTAATGATATAGAAGAAAAAATGAATGTATGTGCAAATAATCTTAAGTGCATTTGAACTTAAGAATGATAATATAAAATAAGTCTATAAGTATTAAACTTTTGGTATATAAAAGATATATACTCTAGTTTGTATGGTTGATCTTACAATAATGTGTCCCACTTAGAAGAAATTATAATTATTTTCTAAAACCATGCATGTATGTGTATGTATGTATGTATGTATCTATGTATCGATAGGAATATGGAAATCATCAAAGCAAATAGCAAATTGGCCTAGTTCAATCACGAAAACAAAAATGCAGTGACAATCCTAAAAACATTCAATAGAGAAAGGGAAATAAAACATTCAATTCAAATGCAAACCAACACAAACGTGAATGTCTCCTCCAGATATCTCCATTGTTCTTCTTTCTCCTTCAAATTACTTTGTTTTGTGGATCTCACCTTCAAGTGCATAAGTATAATATGAAAGCAAGATTGACAAGACGAGACGACATCATAAGGGTACTAGAAGCGTGATTGATTCAACCCTTTGATTGAAGAAATTCATCCAATTTATAGACAAATTGGAGAAAAGACTAGATTAGAATGAAAGTGATTTGAATTTATTTGAATGGAAATTCAAATCAAGAATAGCAAAATTATGACAAGTGTATGACAAATTACTATGCAAGGATTTATGACAATTTATGACAAATTGCTATGCAAGGATTATGACAAGAATTTGAAATAGAAATACACATTTAGAAATTTAGGAGAAATTAGAAAATTAACATAGAAATAATGACTTGGAAATTAGGAAATTGATGCAAATTAGGTAAATTAATTAATAATTTTTCATTCATTAATTAATTTACAAAAAGAGGAGGAATTAAATCATTTAACCTATAGGGAGAAATGACAAACAAGGTTAAATGAATAAATCATGAAACCCTAGAAGATGAATTAGAAATGCAAGAACGACAATTAGGTCTTGATGTAGGATCATGATTCTGACTTGATAAAAGACCAATGATGATAAGTGATTTGATTGATAAATGCGCCAATTGATGAGGAACAATGACTAATTGATCCAAATTGACATGATTGAGAAGGACAATGATCGATGTCAAATCGATCGCAAAATGACAAAAATGATAACAATCAATGACAAAATAGATTACAAAACGACAAGATTGGAAATGACCACGATCGATGACAAATCGATCGTAAGATGACAAGATTAAAATTGACAACGATTGATGACAAATCGATTGCATGATGATAAGATTGAAAGTGACAATGATCGATGACAAATTGATCGCAAGATGACAAGATTGATAAGAGGACAAAACCCTAATTCCATCATCGATTAGGATTGACGATGTCAAAATATGCCAAATGAGCACGCACATTGATGCGACAGGATAAGATCGACCAAAATCATGACTAAAGATTTTTATCGACAAGACCAAATTCGAAAGCAAGACAACTAAAGAATGCAGAAGAAGGAATCGATGCTCACAAATGATAAAGACCAAGTGCGAATCATAGGAGAAATGTTAATGTGACACAAAAACCCTAAAATAACGCAATGCGTCAATGTTAAAGTATGACTCTGCAAGCGTTGACCATTTTTAGATGTCTACATTTTGCCCCTCTTTAAGACAATGCAATTTTAAGCATTGTTTCAAAGAACAATAATGAAAATGCCCCAGACAATGACAATGACATATGCATGCCCCCTCGAGGAATTGGCCAGAAACATCTAGAAAAGAGGCCAATTAATCGATAAGAATGATAGAAAATGATAGGTTCAAATAGACTAAAAATCGGAGATCGAATACACAAAGGACAAGAAATTGAAGGTGCAAAAGATCATGACCAGCATAAGATGGAGAGAGTGCACATCCATCTATGCACTGACAAAGATCTATAAATGAGACAAGGAGAAGGAAAATTGCTCATTTGCACTAGCCAAAGTGGAGGATTTGTTGCTCTAGAAAAGGATGCTTGCAAAGAGATGGTGAACATTCCAATGGTAGATCACCTAGGGGAATGTGTATGCACCTACAGATGACCAGACGATGTGGGAGTAGTGGTATGTATCTCAAAAACCCATATTGTCAATTTTATGAATTTTGATCGCTTGCGGGACATTGCGAGGCCCACAGGGAATGAAGAAAGTGACTTCTACGCCTGTGTGAGTGCATCCTACACTTGTGTAGGGTATCCTGCACTTGTGTAGGGTACACAGGCGCAAGTTGATGCAACATAGGCACAGGACATAGCACACAGGCGCAGTTGTGCACTAGGAACTCAAATTTGGTCAAAAACAACATGCGAATGTTCCAAAAAGGGGGATAAGGGTAGGATAGGTCAAAATAGATTAGAAACACCTTGATTTCTGGATGAAACAAGGAAATGCAGCCCATAGGAGGAAACCCTAAAATTGACAAAATGTGCCCCAATTGTGATGTAGAATCGATAGTATCCACTGATTATGGGGGAGAACTGACCTGACTGCTTCATGTTACGACATAGACTCAGAAGCATGGACAAAGATACATTAGCAGGACTTGGAATATACTATATCACATTCATGCCCAAGATTAGGGAAAACATAGGACTACTCACCGCATTGGCAGAGCGATGGCATTCAAAGACCTCCTCATTCCATCTAGCGACTGGAGAGGCAACTATGACACTAGAGGATGTATGGTGTATCCTCCACACTCTGATTCATGGAGAGATGATAGAGTATGACCCAATGATAGGGAGAGATGCTTTGTGCAGATTATTTGAGTGTGGCATAGATGATCTGGATATTGTAGAGAGGGAAATTGGTTGGGAGACCATGGCATCAGAGTATGATCAACGATATGTGGTGATAGCAATGGTTATAACATGCCTATTAGCAGGGGACAGATGAGGACATGGATTCCCTATTGGATGGGGAAGAGTGCTAGAGCGGATGGTGACAGAGGGGATGGTATACGCATGGGGACCATGCGTGCTCACTATGCTATATTTTTAGCTGCATCAGATAGCATATCAGGGAGTTCAAACTTTGAGTTGTGGAGTCACATTGTTACAGGTATGGGCATTTGATCACATAGCCATATGTCAACCGATTGCAGAGAGACAGGTATTACCACACCGACCATATGTGTACTGCTATGGGGGAGCACTGAGACAGGGTCCTTTTGGATACATATTGTATTGGTGACATGAGCTAGACAAATTGAGAGAGTTCACATGGAGGCCATATCTTGATTGCTTTGGATGGTCAGATGATAGTGATGAGCTACCATATTACAGACAGGAGAGATACCTAATTGGGCGACTAGTGAATCACCAGAGAGTGATTGAGATGTACCTGTTAGAGAGAGTTAGATGATAGTTTGGAGAGAGGCAGGATGTACCTAGAGGGACTGCACACTTTGCTCGATCTCACAGAGAGACGAGTCGGTGGAGGAGGATGATTCAACCACACATAGCATATGCAAACTTCTTACAGCTATAGTAGAGACAGTGGGATTGGAGAACAAATGTGGTAGACGTTAGGATGACAGAGGAGTATGAGAGATGGTTTGCATGATGATGACTAGTGCCATTGACAGATTCTGATATTCCAGTACCTAGGAGACAGGAAGACTTCCCACTCGCTGGAGAGGAGGAGGGAGATGATGAGGATAGAGATGAGGATGAGGATAGAGAGGATGAGGGGGATGATGAGGACAGAGATGATGAGGATGAAGATTATGAGCCAAATTCAGCTGATCAGGATTCATTGTAGGATATACCCATAGAGCTGAAGATAGCTAGCATAGAGGAGATGGAGATATGCAGGGTTACCATAGTGAGTCAGCATGATCATATTGCAATATTAGAGAGATAGAATGCTATCTTGAGGATAGAGCATGATCATTTCAGAGTGAAGATAGCCAGACTTACAGCAGCTCAAGATACAGCAATAGCCCAGGCATAGTGAGAAGAACAAAGAGTCACCGAGTATATTGGGTCGATTAGTGATGCCAGTGCACGTGAGATGGCACAGATGTTGGTAGAGACCGAAGAGGAGATACGCCATTGGAGGATACTATATGAGAGTGCAGTTCCGCTAGAGTAGAGAGTAGCATCATACCGAGCATGATCGAGGACAAAGAGTAGGCCACGTTCTCAGAGGTCAGTGAGTAGCATGGGGGTGAGTGGACCTATGAAACCACCATAGCCAGGACCTGGGATAGTAGGGACATCATCCTTGAGATATGGCAGGGATGAGGAGGATACAGGGAGCACCCAGTGACAGAGGCACGTGCTCCTTATGACAAATAGTTGACATTATGTAGTGTGATATTATATAGTCAGCATGTGGGCCATGCTTAGGACAGACTGTCCAATTTTGTACGCTGATATTATTTTGATATATGATATGATATGCATCGATATGATAGGATGCAATGTGTTATGACGTATAGTTATTTTCCATGTATGGATGGCTTATGTACTGTTGATGTACCATTGTGGAACATGTATGGATATATTTTTATGTGTTTTCGATGCGTTTATAATATGAAATGGATAAAATGCTTGATATGGGCTTGCAAATGTACTAATCAATGAATGTAGGATGTAGCTTATGTGTTTGGAGATCAGAGAACAAGAATGAACTAACTGCCCAAACTGACAGACGAAATGTTAGTAAGAAGAAATTAAATAGAGGACAGTTAGAGGCAAAGAAAAACTTGCTTTCACTAATGAACTTTGTAGGTGAGAACCTTTATTTAATGTAGCAAAACAGATGCTTAGCATCATGGCATTGAAAGCCAAAGCTGAAATGCAACCCTTTTTGCAAAAGATAGACACATCACACACAAGGAATGAGTGAAGCATCCTAGGGTGCATACATCAAGGGTCAAGGTATGTGTGACATTCACAAAGTGAATGTACCTATCACAAACACCCAATGATATAGTTGCCCCAGTTTGTAACAAACATTCCACAAATAGAAAACACAACAAAAAAACAAAAGGGACCATGAACCATCCCGGTTACTCTAAATCACTCAGTGACATCATCAAGCAACATAGGAACATGATCGAAGATAAATCAATAAATGATAAGACTTGCTAATTCCAACAAGTCAAACAAACATCTTGATCTACATTGTCAAAAGTTGAAAGTGTTGATATGACGACCATGTTGTCTAGTTTCAGGACATGCGGTACCCCATCTAAGACAGGACACAGTCTGGTTTCGAGCATACCACACCCTGTATAAGACTCATGATAACATGCCAAGGACAAATGATATTGATGTTGATTGATTGATATGACAATTTTGATCAGTTTGAATGTCTGGTTTGATTGAAAAGCTCATCTGTGAATGCATGATTTCAGTAAAGCGCACTATGTGATTGCATGTCGTTGGAGGTATGCTCAACGATCTGTCTATGCACAAAGGGTATATTTTTTGTTTTGTTTTTTTCAGGACTGTATTTGACTTTTTAGGGAGTTTTTTCAGGACTTTATATGATTGTTTTTTTTTTGGATTTTTTTCAGGACATTATTTGATTTTTTTGAGTTATTTCAGAACATTGTTCAATTCAAAAGTTCCAATGATTGATCATGACAAGGGGAATGCACCCAATGCACATCTAAAAGACATATATAGAGACTAGGACTAAAACATATGCACAAGAAACCAGAGTATGCAAGACAATGATGTTGACCAATCACAGGCTTGAAACAGAACATTGGGTTAGGACATGGATAGGCACGATAAACCTGTAGAGAGAAAGCATAGCTAGAGGTCATGATAGATGATAGAGCAATGATCGTTTTACACATGGCACCTATTTGCCAGGTTTTCACCATGGTACTTGCCCAAAGTGCTTGTTGGCCAGGTTTTCACTAAAGGGCGAATCATTTATCTTTACTTTTTGTTCTTTTTCTTTTTTTTTCTTTTTTTGTACTTTTTTTGTATTTATTTTGTATTTTTTTTTTAGCTTTTTGATTTTTTTGTATTTTTTTAGGATCATAGAATTTCTGATAGAAAATTATACCTAGTACTTGCGAAGGTGCATTCTATTTACAGGATTGGACAAAGGTTCACCTTCTGGGGTGGCAAGCTGATATGCCCCCGAGCCATAGGCTGCAGTAACTATGAAAGGCCCAACCCAATTAGGTTCAAAATTGCCTTTGATGATGTCAGTAGATTGTGCACTCTTGGGGTATGCCTTTAAAATCAGATCTCCCACTTCGAAATGTCGCCCTTTGACCTTCTTATTATAAGAGCGACGAAGATGGTTTTGATATGCTTGCAAATGTGTCAGGGCTGTCTGACGTTTCTCATCTAACATCTCAAGCTGATGCAACTGAGAGACTCTATGTGTCTCATCATCAATCAGATGTTGCAAGGAAACATGCAAAGAAGGAATCTCTACTTCCAAGGGTAAAATGGCTTCTGCACCATACACCAAGGAGTAAGGTGTTGCACCAGTAGGTTTGCGGATAGAAGTACGATAAGCCCATAGTGCTGGATTCAACTATACATGCCAATCTCGACCAGCGTCATTGACAACCTTTTTCAGGATCTTGATAATGGTTTTATTTGATGCTTTGGCTTGACCATTACCCTATGGATAGTATGGACTGGAGAAACAGTGTTGGATGTGAAACTTTTCACAGAGTTCTTTGACATCTTTATTCTTGAATGGACGGCCATTATCTGTGACTATGGCAAGGGGAACCCCATATTGGCATATGATATAATTCAATAAGAATTTTTAAATTTATACACTAGTAATATAAGTCATGGGGATAGCCTCAATCCATTTTATAAAATACTCTGTGGCAGTAATGATGAACTTGTGTCCATTTGCAAATGTCGGGTGAATCTTGCCAATAAGATCTAATCCCCATTGATAAAAGGGCCATAGAGATATGACAAAATGAAGCTCTTGGGCTGGTGCATGAATGTAATTTCCATGGATCTAGCATTTGTAGCACTTCTTAACAAAATCATGAACATCCTTTTCCAGAGTAGGCCAATAATACCCAGCATGAATCAACTTTTTGGCTAAGCTTAGACCATTGAAATGGCCCCCACATATACCATCGTGAACCTCATGTAAATTTGTTTGTGCTTTGTTAGAATCCAAACACCTGAGGAGGGTATGGTCAAAGGAACGATGGTAAAGGGTGTCGGCAATGATGACATATTTGGCTGTCTATCGGATGAAGGCTCGGTGTTGGTTAGCGGAAAGGTTAGGTGGTAAGGTTTGGGATTTCAAATATTGATAGACGTCATTGTACCATGGGGAGTTAGGACCAACAAGAACACACATCACATCCGCTATCAGAATTTCAAAAGAAGGGACAAGCAACTGTTCGACCAAGAATTCACATTTGTCCATATTGTGGGGCATATTTAACATGGAAGCAATCATAGCCATTGCATCTGCCAACTTATTTTGCATTCTTGGAACTTGACTGAAATGGATAGCCGTGAATTTTGTCTTGAAGAAATCTACCATATGCTTGTAGGGAATAAGCTTTTCATCTTTTGTTTCGTAGTCATCATTGAGTTGATGGATGACTAACTGAGAATCTCCATAGACTTGTAAATGTGTGATGTTCCAGTGGACCGCTACTCGGAGTCCTATGACCAGAGCTTCATATTCTGCAATGTTATTTGTACAATGGAAAGTTATTCTATAGGATTTGGGAATAGCATCACCTTGAGGGGTGACAAACAATATACCTGCTTTGGACCTGAACTTGGTATGGAATCCATCAAAGTATAACTTCCATTCATTAGAAGATGTAAGAACAAAGACTGATTCATCCAAAAAATCGGTCAACATGGGATGATCATCATAAATAGGAGCCTTTGCAAGTTGATCCGCTATGACTTGTCCTTTTATTTCCTTTCACTCCATGTACTCAATATCAAACTCACTGAGGATCATAACCCACTTTGCTAGGTGACCTGTCAATGCTGCCCTACTAAGCAAGTACTTCAAGGGATCAATTTTTGCAACTAACAATGTCTGATGATTTAACATATAGTGTTGAAGCTTTTGTGTTGCAAAGACCACTGCTAAGCATGCCCATTCAATAGTGGAATAATTCAGCTCATAGCCTACTAGTGTCCAGTTGATATAATAAATAGCCCGTTCTTTGCCTTTCTCATCCTATTGGGCTAAGAGAACTCCGAGTGCCATTTCAATTGTAGAAATATACAATATAAATGGCTTCCCTTCTATAGGAGGCATTAGAATAGGTGGTGACAACAGATAATCCTTGAGAGCTTGAAATGCTGATTGACATTGCTCAGTCCATTTAAAAGTGACTCCTTTATGCAATAAATGTTGGAAAGGATGACATTTGTCTGCCAATTGAGCTATAAATCGGCGAATTGATTGTAGCTCTCCTTGCAAACTTCTTAGTTGATGGAGATTGGAAGGAGGAGGCATATCCATTATTGCTTTAACCTTGGGCAGGTCGACTTCGATGCCTCGGTGAGAAACAATGTACCCTAGTAATTTGCTAGCTGTGACACCAAAGACACACTTCTTTGGATTGAGTCCAAGCTTGTAAGTTTCCATTCGGTCAAAGATTAGGCCCAGGATGGCTAGATGACTATCTCTTGTGACAGATTTGCATAATAAGTCATCAACATAGTCCTCCATCAAAGTATGCATGAAATCATGGAAAATTGTTGTCATCGCTCTTTGATATGTTGCGCCAGCATTTTTAAGACCAAAGGGCATCACATTCCAATAGTAGGTACCCCAAGCACATGTGAATGCAGTCTTATGTTGATCTTCAGGAGCAATGCGAATTTGGTTATGGCCAAAGAAACCATCCATCAATGAGAGCATCTCATATCCAACAATCATGTCAACTATGATGTCTATATTTGCCAGTGGAAAATCATCTTTAGGGCATGCTTTATTAAGATCCCTAAAATCTGTATAGATTCTGATGCCCCCAGTTACCTTGCTAACTGGTACCAAATTGGAAATCCAGTCTGCATAATCAATGGGTTTGATAAAGCCCACATCTAGTAATTTTTTTAGATCTACCTTGACCAAGAGAGCCACCTGGGGATGCATCTTTTTGAGTTTCTGTTTGATAGGCTTGGCATCTGATTTCAATGGTAAGTGATGAAGGACTAATTCTGGATCAAGGCTAGGCATATCTGCATAGGACCATGCAAAACTGATCTTCTTCTCAAGAAAGAAATTGACAAAATCTATCTTTTCTTGTTTTGATAGAGAAGAAACAAAATGAATGACCTTAGGGTTGTCAGGTGTACCCAAATTTATCTCTTTGGTCATTTCCACAAGCAGTGTTGATCTATCCTAACTTGATAGGGGTATGTCCAATCTTCCACCTTTGGGTGCCTCAGAGAGGTTTTCACTTGCAGGTACGTCTTTTATTTTTACTTTTTCATGATCAAAGAGTGCCTTACGGTTTTCACTCAAAGACTTATCCTTTTGATTTTGTACTTTTTCTTTTCTTTTTTCATTTTTATGACTGGAAGATGGAGTTGACTCCCCAAATTATGCTGTGGAATCCAAATCAATAGCAAATCCTACCTTATGATCACCATGTGGTATGCCTTCCCGTAGTCCTAGGAATTCTACAATTGCTTCGTCATTTTGAAAACAATCCAATGTGAGTGGTTCTTGCTGGTCATGTTGGGTAAGCTGGGGATAGATGAGGGGCATGTCATCATCGATTTTAAGGAGAGAGAGGGCTGAGATGGTAAAGATGTAAATGTCCATGGTATCACTATCTGAACTGCTTGTATTTGATTCAGAGCTTGGGTCCTAGAATGACTCTATCCAAGCATTAGGACATGTTTTGGGAGGGGGAGTTATTTCATGTTTGTCTTCCATGGGCAAATCATCAAGGTCAAGGAAAACATTTTCAAGGGAATAGGAACTAGAGGAAAAGGAACTCCACTCCCATTCATTGGAATTAGTTTTGGGTCGGGTATCCTCAGGTGTTGTTTCATCATCAGAGTCATGCCCCTTTCTACACATGGTCAATTTGGTAGACAAGGGTCCAATTCGCAATGGTACAAAACCTAACCCTAAAGTTGGAGGTCACATCTTGGGTATAATAGGTTCTAGCCTTCCTTTCTTGTCAAGGCCCAAGCCACTAGAGCCATCATATCCTTTCTTCTACAGCATAGTAAATCCTTTGTCGTACCGCTCCACCGACAACCTGATAGGTGGTGTCTCAGTTGGATCCTTATAAAGCCAATCTATGACATCATCATCCAAAGTTTCTTTGTCAAGTTCACCCCATCTTGTAAATGTAGTGGGGGGCTAATATTGAATAACTACCTTAGGTTCCTTTTGCAACAAATATGGTTTTCCATATGATTTTGGAGATATTGGTAAATTCCCGATGAGGAATGTTTGAGCCATTGAATACTCTCCACATCCTTGGTCCTATATCTTCAATTTTCCTTTGATAGCATCTAACAATTCATTAGGATCCACATAACTATGTGAGTGGGCCTCTCTATTGATTGGGACTTGCTACTGCATGGAATCCTTTAGAGTAGCACAAAATTGAAATGGATTAGGATCTCCTAGAATTGTTATCTCAGTTCCATTGTAAGGATATTTTAAACATTAATGATAAGTGGATGGAACTTCTTTCATTGCGTGGATCCATGGATGACCAAGAATCATATTGTAAGGGAGATCAAGGTCTAGGACCTACAGGAAAGTGTTTTCTGTCACTGGACCAACTCTGATAGGTAATGAAATGATCCCTTTAGATGGGTGCTCAGCATCATCATATGCTTTGATTGTAATTCTTTTGGAAGAATCAATGTCATTTTCTATATAACCAAGGCCAATGACTACCCTTAGAGTACAAATATTATGACCCGCTCCGCCATCTATCAAGACTCGTCGGATTTTGCAATTATGGACAAAGACTTCAAGATGTAAAGGATCATTATGAGGGAGCTTATCAGGTGAAATATCATTATCAGAAAATGCAACGTGTTGGGAAACAACTAGATGTCCAATTCGAGCTTGAAACTGGTCAACATCAATGTCTGTCGGGACAACGGACTCAATTAAAGCTTTATCTAGGACTGTGCGATGCCTAGGGGACATTTTCAACAATTCAAGCATTGATATTTGTGCAAGTTTCTTTCCTAGATGATCTAGGAGATTATACTGACTCACAGGGGTTGATTTGGTAGGAACTGCAGGAGCTCCTTTCAGGACTATTTTGGATTGATGAGTGGTGACTGCGCAAGAAGGATCTCATCCCTTTATTCTTAGGGTGGAAACATACTCATTTGAAGCTCAAAAGCAATTGATGACATTGTTATAACTAGTATTCACATAATTTGTTGTTTGGGTAGAGTTTGAAGAGGATGCTTTACCCTTGTCATGATCAAGCAAAGGAGTTTTGAAAATTGTATGATCAGTGTTAGAGGTCGCATTCGATGGATCTACCTCAATGACTCCTTGATCTAGAAAATCTTTAATCATATGTTTCAATTGAAAACATGATGCAGTTTTATGTCCTTTTGACCGATGGTACTCACAATATGCATTATCATTCCACCAATGCAGCTTTACCAATGGTTTGGCCTTGATATCTGGTAACTTGATAAATTTTTCTTGTATTAACTATTTCATTACTAACTCAATAGGCTCTCCCAATGGCATAAACTATCGAGGAGGCCCATCCCTTGATTGAAAAGGTTTGTATTGCTAGTTTTGTTGCTAACCTTGTTGTTGATTATATTATTGAGTGTATTGTTGAGTATGTTGTTGGTATTGCGGCTATTGAGTAACATTGCTTGCTGGTGTTTGATTTTGTTCCATAGTTGACATATTAGGAGCACTCAATTTCTTTATTATGAATGGGGGTTGATTTGCATTCACTGCTCTTGCAACAACAACTCCATCATTAGTGACATTCTTGTTTTTGTACCAAAATCTATTTCTGTCCCCTGAATTGTTTATATTGTCACTATCTCTGTTGAGCTTAATGATTCCCTTAGCTACAAGAGCAATTTCAATGTTCATCCCTTTCTTAATGAGTTTTTGAATGGTACTGGGAGTTTTTAATTTGAGTTCATACATCATTTCTGGGACCAGATTTTGAATAAATAAGTTCACTTGTTGTTCTTCAGGTATGTCTAGGGAAGAATGACTATACAAGCTTCACCATAACTGTAAGAAAGTCACTAATGGTTCACCTTGCTTTTGCTTGGTGTTGCATAAATCTGACATGGTCACGTCACTATTGATGTTGAATGTGAAGTGAGATATAAACTTTTGAGCTAATTTAGACCAAGTCTTTATATTCCCTAGCAAATGCAAATACCAATCCATGGCTTGTCCCATGAGACTTCATGCAAATAAGCGCATTAAATATGTTTCCTCATAACTCACTTCAATACATGCCCTAAAAAATGCTCGAATATGGTCTTTTGGATTGCCATTCCCTTTATATTTCTCAAAATTAGGTGCCTCAAAATGCTTAGGGAAGGGAGGCATGTACAAGCTCTTGTCAAATGGATTAGGACATAAATCTTGATCTGTGTACAACTTCTTTGTTCCTTTGGTTTCCAATGCATCGACTTGTCATTGCAACTTCTCAAGCTGTTCCACAATTGTGTCAAATTTTGGAGGTCCATCATTAATCCTGGTGGGCACTCTTTGTCGATACATCATGTTTCCAATCGGTTGTTGATGCTCTAAAATTTCTATCTTTGGTGTCTCCGGCATATAATGTTCTTGGTACACCTCTTGCTGCTATGGTTGTACCATGCCTTGATATTGACCTTGTTGTTGTGCTTCTTGTGGTGGAATCATCATTTGTAGCCTAGGTTGATATTGCAATTGAGGGTGTTGTTGATATTGCACAGACATCAATTGCGGTTGTGAAGTATGATAACTTGTTTATCTTGGCACATATTGAGGCATATGTTGTTGTTGATGTTGACGAATTGGAATTTGTTGACTTTGTGCCAATTGTTGTTATCGTGGCATAAATCCCATCATTTGCCAGAAACTTTGTTTGGGAGGCTTTTTTTGTTTCTCCTTTAGATGGGGTATGGCACTTGCATTGACTTGTTGTGTCATTTGTCCAATTCATTGTGGTGGTTGCAAGTTTGCATTAACTTGTAATGGTGCAGAGGGTGCTGCAACTTGTTGTTGAATGCGATATTGTTGTTGTTGTGCATTGTTTGTTTGCACATTAGATTGTACCTTTTGTGTGTTACTCAATTGTTGCAACATTTGCTGTTGATGCAAATCATTATCTATAGCTCTTTGTGTCGCCATTATCGAAGGATCTGTCACAATAGTCTGCATAGCCGGTACTTGAGTGTTTGGCAAATATATTGAGCTTAATGGGACATAGGAACTTTGCTGCATTGTGGAATTGTTTTGGACATTGGTGAGATCAGGCATTCCAGTCGTGAAGTTTTCTTGCATCTTAGATTTTGATCCAATTTTATGCATGCAAGGAACCACTTCTTGTTGAGGGACAGCTATCAATATTTGTGTGGCCTTCATTTGATCTTGTGTTACAGGTGTTGTATTAAATAATGGATTGTTTATTGTTTCAAATGGTGACTTTTGAGGAATAGTCACTATCAATGCTTTTGAAGCACATTTACTCATCAAGGTAGGTTGAGTTTCTTGTTGCACATTTTCCTCATTTGGATATGGAGAAAAACTTAACAGCTCACCACCTTGTTTTTTTTGCACATTGATTTGCTCACTTGAGGAGGTCACATTACTCATCATGTCAAGATATTTTTGTGGGAACATCTTAAAGACCTTGTTCAAGAATTTATCCATCTTTTTCATCATCTTAGGATCTTTAAGGAACATATCAACATCATTAGAAGCATCGAAATCTAATGAAGAATCTGGTAAAACATTTGGATTTGTCTCCTATTGAATGCCTTGATCTGAACCAAATCCTTGTGGAAGAGTTTTTTCCTCATATAATGTTTGAGTTTGAACATCATGTTTCAGGTTTGGTTGATTCCAATCAAAAGGTGCATTTCCTCTTGGTGTTGGTGGAACACTCTCGTGTCCTAATTTCATGGGTACAAATACTAGTTCATATAATGGAGGTGGTCCAAGTTGAACCATTCCATATGGTGGTAATGATGTGTTTGACAAACCTTCAATTTGTACTGTTTGACTAGTTTGAAACTGTGAATTTGATATGTTGTCAATGGGTTGATACATTGGTTTGCCCATATTTTTAGATTTTGACCTTGTTTCAATAGGCATGTCACTATGCAAATGCAATATTTTTGGAATTTTTCAAGGATAATATATGATATGCAACTAAATGCAAACTAAATAGATGAAAATGCAATCTATGGCAAGAATGCAACCTATGTTTTTGGTTGTTTTTCAAGATTTTGACAAACTTTTTGGAATGCAAATCTAAAAAGAGACCCGTAGGAAATCAAAATGATGTCTAGACCTCAAAGGACAAAAGGACCAAGTGACAAAAGGACAAAATGACAATGTCTCCCCTATATGCTTGGATACTAAGCTAGGTTTGAGCAAATGACATTGATGACAAAAAGACAAAAGTTTGATAAGGTCTAGACTTCTTAACAATGACTTAAGGTTTATCAAAGATTTGCAATTACTCAAGTATGACAAAACCTAGTTTTTGAGACTATATGCAAAGGGACAATTACTATGCAAATGACCCTAATATGATATGATAATGACCTAAGCTTAATGAAGAGACCTAGGGTATGCAAATGTGACCTAATGTTATGAGGACAAAGATGCAAATGCCAATGTATGACAATGTCAACCTAAGGCAAAACCTAAGGTTGAATTATGAAATGGTATTACTCTAATGTAAGAGGACACATGCAAATGGATGACTCTTATTGATATGCAAAGGAGTATGACCTAAGTGAAACTTAACTTTGGTAGTTGACAATGAATTTGCAAAATGCAAACCTAGGATGAACCTAAATCTAAGTGACATGAATGTTAAGACAAGATTTTGAAAAATGTTTGACAACCATGTTTGAAGGTGTTTTGAACTTTGTTGAATGAAATACTCTTGTGTTTAATCTTGTTTTGAATCAATTTTTTCTTGTTTTTTAAATGAGACACAACTCAACTTTTGACAAGCAAAAAAGACAAGATATTTTAACTTAGACTCAAGACAATCATGCTCATTCATACATTTCTCATGGTAGGTAAGGACAGTAGGTACTTGAGAGGTAGACTCGTTATGAGATTCAAGGAGAATACATAGATGCTTGACCCTACAGGCTCCCCTCCATGGCACTCACTTTTCAGGGCAGCCAAGCATCAATCCCCATGGAAATCTCCCCATGGCGAACTTAGTATCTCTTCCATGTATCCGAACTCCTCCTTCTCAAGCAACTAGAAGGATTTTTGGCCTCTAAATACAAGGTGTTTAATAAGGATTTCTATTAAGCGCTACTCCTTGGTGTCACGCAAGCGTGATTGAGACATAAGCCCACCAAGATACCAAACAAAAGTAGTCACGCAAGCATGATTTAGACTATGAGGCCCTACTTAGATGTTGATATGAGAAAGATTCCAAGGGTCATCACTTCCCAAGTAACTACAATTCCCATGTAACCCTTCCTTCAAAGCTTTCGCCCATCAGGTATTTATTTATAGTGAGTTAGAATGCCAAGGTACTCTGGTTGTGCTCACTTTGGATCGTTCCGTTCTCACGATTGTCACTTGTTTGCAAAAGAAAGAAAATGGTCGGGAAGGAAAGCCCTCTAAAGGTAATAAACAATCCAAGACATGAGAATGGTATCGAAGATCTGGATTTCTAATCACCCTAAGAAGGATGAGAGCATACTCTCCTACTCCAATGTCAAACTCGACAATCAAAGAAAACACATGTTCATTCCATCCTACTTAGCAATCATACTAGGTGCCTAATTATGAATCACAAACATAAAGTTCGGTTGGAATACAAGGCAACCTACAAAATCACTAAGTTAGAAGTTTGATTTGTTTGGTCTTTGACTAGCGAACCTGCATAAGATCTATTAGTAGTTTCATTTTTGTCTTTGCCATGCATAATGCCAAGGTGCTGCATAGAGAATCAGTACCAAAGAAAACCAGAATACCAGAACAAAATGCAAAACAAAGTAATTTGCAAATGGAAACACTAATTTTTACCTCTGTTTCTGGCCTTACACAGGCGCAAAATGTCTTGACACAAGCAAAGAATGCATTGACATAGGCGCAATTCCCTTTGACATAGGTGCAGAAGTCCTTGAAACAGGTGCAGATCCCTTGACACAGGCGCAGATTCCTCCTACACGGGCACAGAAGTGCCCAAAAAGCCTTGAATTGCCTTGTTTCTTGGGTTTTTCACCTGCAAATCAGCTCAAAGGCACTCAAAACATAGTTAAGGGGTTAAGTTTCATGTCGGGTTCACCAATTAATGTTGATAGGAATTTGGAAATCATCAAAGCAAATAGCAAATTGGCCTAGTTCAATCACGAAAACAAAAATGCAGTGACAATCCTAAAAACATTCAATAGAGAAAGGGAAATAAAACATTCAATTCAAATGCAAACCAATGCAAACGTGAATGTCTCCTCCAGAAATCTCCATTGTCCTTCTTTCTCCTTCAAATTACTTTGTTTTATGGATATCACCTTCAAGTGCATAAGTATAATATGAAAGCAAGATTGACAAGACAAGACGACAACATAAGGGTACTAGAAGCGTGATTGATTCGACCCTTTGATTGAAGAAATTCATCCAATTTATAGACAAATTGGAGAAAAGACCAGATTAGCATGAAAGTGATTCGAATGGAAATTCAAATCAAGAATAGAAAAATTATGACAAGTGTATGACAAATTACTATGCAAGGATTTATGAGGATTTATGACAATTTATGACAAATTGCTATGCAAGGATTATGACAAGAATTTGAAATAGAAATAGACATTTAGGAATTTAGGAGAAATTAGAAAATTAACTTAGAAATAAAGACTTGGAAATTAGGAAATTGATGCAAATTAGGTAAATTAATTAATAATTTTTCATTCATTAATTAATTTACAAAAAGAGGAGGAATTAATTAGCCAATTAAATAAACATTTAATTGTGACAAGAAGACTTAGGATAGATAAATAATTTAACCTAGAGGGAGAAATGACAAACAAGGTTAAATGAATAAATCATGAAACCCTAGAAGATGAATTAGAAATGCAAGAACGACAATTAGGTCTTGATGTAGGATCGACTTGATCATGATTCTGACTTGATAAAAGACCAATGATGATAAGTGATTTGATTGATAAATGCGCCAATTGATGAGGAACAATGACTAATTGATCCAAATTGACATGATTGAGAAGGACAATGATCGATGTCAAATCGATCACAAAATGACAAAAATGACAATGATCGATGACAAAATAGATTGCAAAACGACAAGATTGGAAATGACCAAGATCAATGACAAATCGATCGCAAGATGACAAGATTAAAAATGACAATGATCGATGACAAATCGATTGCAAGATGATAAGATTGAAAATGACAACGATCGATGATAGATCGATTGCAACATGACAAGATTGATAAGAGGACAAAACCCTAATTCCATCATCGATTAGGATTGACAATGTCAAAATATGCGAAATGAGCATGCACATTGATGCGATAGGATAAGATCAACCAAAATCATGACTGAAGATTGTTATCGACAAGACCAAATTCGAAAGTGAGACAATTGAAGAATGCAGAAGAAGGACTCAATGCTCACAAATGATAAAGACCAAGTGCGAATCATAGGAGAAATGTTAATGCGACACAAAAACCCTAAAATAAGGCAATGCGTCAATGTTAAAGTATGACTCCGCAAGCATTGACCATTTTTAGATGTCTACAGTATGTATGTATGTATGTAGTGTGTATTTAATTATTGATTTAGTCCTAAAGAGGTTCTATGTAAGGGAGTTTTATTGAAGAGGGTTAGATCAAAACCACTTTAATAGAACCCTCCAAGCTCAAATTAAACTCTTGTTGTTATTTCCTTTATACATATCAAAATTCTAACTAGATGTAAATTTGGCTTCACCTTTAGGAAAATCAAATGAGATTATTTGGAAATGTCATTTTATAAGTACACAATCTTTAGTTTCTTCTTTTCAAAATTGATAATATGTATTATTTTTTCTTTTAATTATTCTATTTTATTTATAATAAATGTATTTCCATTATGAAAAAATGACCTCTAGTCAGGACATTAAGAAAAATAACATTTCTAGAAAAATCTCAAAAAATGTACTATACTCCAAATAGATGTTAATGATTCAATGAAAAATTAAAAAAATAATTTGATATATGATAAGTGAAACATGTTGTAAAGTAATTTAGGTCTAGAATTTTTGTTAGTACCAATTGCAAAAAATAATAATAAATAAAATATTTTATAAAAAATACCATAATAGATCTATAAACACTTAAATTTACTTCATTTTAATCATTAATTATGCATCAATCAATCAATAGTTTATTTTTATTTGATTAATAGGATATTTTTTCATTCACTAATTAATTAAACAAATTTTATTAATTACACATTTTTGTGACAAGTTAATTAAATAAATTAAGTATAGTTTTTAGTAATTATTCAAACCTATTTCTATTAATTAATTAAATAAATCAAGTTAATTCAATTAATTAGGTTTATATAATCTTGTACATTCCTCCTCTCATCTCATTTAAAAATTAAAAAAAATCTATCTATACCCCATCACAAAATGTCAAAAGACATCTTTGCATCTCATCCCTTCATTTAAATTAAGAAAATCCCAACCCTTCATCACTAGGATTATTCTCATCCCTTCCTCATTAACTTATCCTACAAGATTATACATTGTTGTCGAATCTAAGATCCAATTTCAACCATTGACATTAATTCCCTAAAAAATATTAATCCATCATTTTAATGATATTTTCTATATGTGGAAGTGCTTCAATAATCATAGCTATATGTAATTTCAATTTGGAATATTTCAAATAGTAACCATCATTTCAATATATCAAGCTTTTATCCACATCTAAAATATCATCCAATCATTAGGGAGATATAATGTCGGGGTTTCTTTGAAGCATTTATCGTATTGTTTGTTTTATTTTTTCTATAAAAGGTGTTTGTGTTTAGTGTAGAATAATAGTTTGTTTGTGTATACATTTTGTCAATTTCCCTTCTAGGTTTTACCTTGCATAATATCTATTTGGTACACAAGAATTGATGATCTAATTTTAATAAATTATGAAAAAAAAATGTAGTGAAAGAAATGTGATATGGATTAATGTCACTCATTAGAAAATAATAGGAAAATATAAAATGATTGAAAAGCTAAAATGAAAAATGATAGAAATATCATTTATTTTCTTAAAACTAAAATTTCGTTCTACATTAAAAATTCCAAAAAAGACCATTTGCTATCTCTAATGAAGGCAAATTTAAAAAATCCCAAAATGATAATTTTGAGCACCGCTCTTAGGTAAAAAGTGGGACACACTATTATAAGATCGCCTACATTAAATTGGACAAAATAAATTGAAATTCATTAATACACATGTCAAGAGGAATATAGAAGAACAATGATAAAGAAATAAACAATTACAATATTATCTAGGTTTGAAAAAAAACTTACTAAAATATTATTACCAATGAGATGGGGAAGAAAGAAATGAGCATATATGAAGATGTCGATATAAATTCAATAGAATTTCCTCAACAAAATTAAATAACGAAAATTTGATAATCGTTAAAAATTTCAAATCCTGTAGGGATCTAATACCACCTAGACATCTACATGTTGTGTTTATGTCCTAGAGAGAACACTCAATGCTAGGATAGTAGCTCTAGGTTAGCAAAAATATCAAGTGTGATACAAAAAATTATAAATCTGGCGAAGGAGACTACCAAGGATACAAGCTTAATGCACCCCAAAACATGTTAGAGGAGTACATAAACAAAAACAAAAACAAGTACATAACATAGTGTGAGGATTACAAAATATGCAATTTTATTATTATGACCCTAGAAGTATAGAAATTCTTCAACTAATTTCAAAGAAATCTTAAGTATTAAGAATATCATAAACACTCCCAAAACTATTTTACAGATACAAACAATTATGATGATTAAAAAACATATGTACTTTTTTTATGTGGATCTTTGAAAGAAAACAAAAAAAAGCCTGAATAAGATTTCAAACTCCACTAAACTTAATGCTATGAAATTTGCAAGTATATTTCAACAATCAAGAACTATTCTAAAATTATATAACTAATAATGAACAATTAAATTATAACTCTCATATCATTATAAATAAAAAAAATTTAAAATCAATAAAAACATTTAAATATATATATATATATATATAATCAATATCGTTATCTAATTGTAAACTTTAAAATAAATTCCTAAACTATTTTAACTACCATCTTTATTATAATTCACAATAAAAAAATATATATTAAAAAAAAAAACTATATTAAATTAACTTTATTCTACCATAAAAATATTACTATCAATAATTTCAATATAAAAACTCTTAAATTATTATACACAAATAGTATAAATTTAAAACAAAATTGCAAAGCCTTGAAAAGTAGAATGTTTACATACAATTTTTCTTTTAGACCTCAAAATAATAAATAGATCTTACATAAATTAGAATGTAGATAAAGAATTGTAAAACAAGATGATATAAATGTGTATGAAACCCAACCAAAACTTACTAAAATCCAAAGTGACAAAAAACTAGACCACCCACCAATCCTCATGCTAACATAACCAGTAGGATACACATTTACATAAAGGATAGGCCACCAACCACATCCCAAGAGAGAGGTTGAGAATGCAAACAAAAATGAAGTTAGATGAGCTTAATCATAGTCCAAATTCATATTCATATTTTATTTTATCAATTATTTTGTAATAATTGTTCTGAATTAATTTAATGTGTTTGTATTTTGTTTTGTGTTTGGTGGTTGTTGTATTTCAAGATATTTATGAATTCATTTCAAATTAAATCAAAAGTAAAAAGAATATTAATATCGGTTTTAAAAAATAGAATCTACTTTGGACTCTTGTTTGTTTGTGACATCATTTTAGGTCTACTATACATTTGTTTGGTATTTCCAAACCTTTTGTTTAGATTCATAAAGTTGATCCTCACAATTCACTGAATTTCTCAAAGATATTCCTAATAACCTCTTGCTCTTACACATATTTAGATGTTGATGATTGAACTAAGTGAATTCCAAGAATATACATTGTACCAAATTAGAAGGTTCGTGCATTAGTTCAAATTTGCACCTCAAAAATTAGGTATGTTGTCACAAAAATGAACTTGAGCAAGAAACAATCATTATACAAAATCTTTGATTTTCATTTGAGCAAGCGCTAATATTATAACACTTTAATGAATTAGTTTCAAATATTTATCACATTTTTTCTTTTAGACCTAAAAATAACAAATAGGACTTACATAAATTAGAATGTACATTCCCATGTGCATTTCACATGCCATTTTATTTGTTGTCCATATCACATTAGAGAGACTCCACAGAACCTTTCACATGCCATTTTTTGTAATGGTGAAAATTGAATTGTCATTTATTTTTAAATTTATATGTTATTAGGTTAGATTAGATTTATGAGTGTAGAATTGATTTAAATTATTTTTGAATTTTAAATTTTAAAATTTTATTTTATTTTTTGATAAAAATGATCGAAGTTATTGAATTTTTTTATTAATATAAAAGAGTGATTACAGAGAAGATCCATTCTGATAAAGAACTGCAAAACAAGATGATATAAATGTGTATGAAACCCAGCCAAAACTTACTAAAATCTAAAGTGACAAAAAACTAGACCACCCACCAATCCCCATGCTGACATAACCAGTAGGATACACATTTACATAAAGGATAGGCCAACAACCATATCCCAAGAGAGAGGATGAGAATGCAAACAAAAATGAAGTTAGATGAGCTTAATCATAGTCCAAATCCATATTCATATTTTATTTTATCAATTATTTTGTAATAATTGTTCTAAATCAATTTAATGTGTTTGTATTCTTTTTTGTGTTTGGTGGTTGTTGTATTTCAAGATATTTATGATTTCATTTGAAATTAAATCAAAAGTAAAAAGAATATCAATATCAGTTTTAAAAAAGAGAATCTACTTTGGACTCTTGTTTGTTTGTGACACCATTTTAGGTCTACTACACATTTGTTTGGTATTTCCAAACCTTTTGTTTAGATTCATAAAGTTGATCCTCACAATTCACTGAATTTCTCAAAGATATTCCTAATAGCCTCTTGCTCTTACACATATTTAGACATTGAGGATTGAACTAAGTGAATTCCAAGAATATACATTGTACCAAATTAGAAGGTGTGTGCACTAGTTCAAATTTACACCTCAAAAATTAGGTATATTGTCACAAAAAAAAATTAGAGTGAGAAACAATCATTTTACAAAATCTTTGATTTTCATTTGAACGAGCACTAATATTATAACACTTTAATGAATTAGTTTCAAATATTTATCACAACATATTTGAATTACCGAATTTTGAGCTTATCAAATTTAATTTATGTATGCTTAATAATTTCAGTTATCAATCTCAACTCCAAGATTATATCTTTTTATGATTGTTTAATTATTTTTCCTAAATAAATTTTAGTGGAAAACCTATTTTCATCATACTTATAAATAAAGTATCATATTTAAAGAAAGTGATAGATAGTCAAGTGATTCTTGATTTATTATTGAATATTAAATTTTGTTAAATGTATAATATAAGTAAAATTTAGCAAAGTGGATACATCCCAATCATAAAAATTCAATTATTCATATATGATTGTAACATCTAAATCATTTTTCAGACCCACCAAATAATTTTTTTAACTTTTTCTATTAAACAAATATTGAAATCCAATATAAAATATATAATAAAAAAATTAAATTAAATTAAATTAAATCTTAACACACATAATGTCCTTTAAAAATAATAAAATCACAGTTACTCCACAAACCTCTATTATAAAAATAATAAAAGCACAATGAGTGTGCACTAGACTTGGTAGGTATCCCATTATAAGTATCTCTCAATTTTAGAAGGTTTGTTTCCAGTCTATTGATGTATCATGTGTTTTGAAAATTTTTAGTGGTAGGTGTATGGATAATTATTTTTTTAAAATTTAGAATTAAAGATCGAGGAATATTTATTTTATGAAAGTTGATTGGTTGATGATCCCAATCTTATTTATAGACCATCAAAAGATTTGTAGTCAACGACATCTGTTTTCATTTAAAAAAAAAAATAGACTTCTCTAGACATGTTTGTTTGATTATCAACGTATGTATATGAAAGAATAAATAAATAAATTTAAATTTTTATCTAGAATAAACAATTAAACAACAATAAATTATTATGATTTTATGTTGAGATCCATAATTTATATTATAATTAGTATATAATTTTAATATATATATATCCAAACTTTGTTGAGAAATATAAATATAATATATTATCATGTGTGTGTAGTAACCTACTAGAGTACATGTGTGTGTGTACATACATATATGTATGTACATATACATATACATATGCATATGCATATGCATATACATATACATATATGTATGTATGTATGTATGTATGTATGCATCAATTGTATTCTATCTGGGATACTCATTAGAAATAGTTTGGTTTAGATGTGCTTTGTTTGCAAGAAGTGAAGATTTAGGGTTTCATGCTATCTATTACATGTCATGTCATTTATTGTACCAATACAATTTTTTTTACCAATTTTTATTCAAGTTGTGAAGGGGTTGTCACCTTTCTCTATCCTAGGTGTATTTTGCATGGTTTTGATCATGGTTCTGACCCCACTAATTGTTTGATTAGGATCCTCTGAAATGTTGATAATCATTCTTTTGGAATCGTAAATGGTTATGCCTTCAATGAAGTTGCTGAGAAATCTCTTCTTTGGCAATGGATTATTGATTTAATGTTACTAGCCACTTGGGTTCTGTGTGAAAACTTTAATATGGTTGAGATGGCATATACCAAAAATAGAACTTTGCCTTTTTGTTAGAGATTTACAGAGATAGAGTCACGGTATTGAATACGTAATTAATTGAGCCTTTTCAACCCCAACTTGGACCACTAACACAACTAGCCTTTTTCACATATGTGGTGTATGTTATGATAACTGGTGGACAACTGAGAGGGGGGGGTGAATCAGTTGTCAACAAATTATAAAACTTTAAGCACACAAAACCTTTTACCAGAATGCATAAACCAAATACCGGAATAACATGTTGGCATTACACACTCAGATGAGAATGGTTGATGTTGTCATTGATGGCCACCAACTGGTAACAGGGTTCTACGTGATTCTATTGATTATATCGGCAACAGACTTCGCATACCAGCACCGACAACTACACAAAGTTCATTCACACCAACATCCAATTTACACCGGCAATGAATCATACCGACACTCAGGCTGACATAAGATAAAGTTTTGTTTATGCGAATTATAATGTCATGTAATTAATTATTTGTAGCCGACATGATGTATTGTAAAGACTCATATATGTATGAGATATTGTAGGTTATTTTGTAAGGATATATGGTATGTAAGCGAAGAAAGGTTTATGACCGAGGTATTTGACAGAGCTTAAACCAGTACTGAATCCAACATTGCAGATGCTATTTTGAGCAATACATTGTCATTGGATTTAATCTGTCATGCCCAAAATTTAGGGCAAAAACGGAACAAATTTTTTTTTTTAAAACATACGAAATTAAGTAACAAGTTCACTCTCATGACAAACGTTAGTGAAATTTCCATTATTAAATTCAAGCTAATTCTGAAACGAACTAAGCATCGATAATTTGTTAAATTTTAATTGCGTGAGACTAACTGGTTTAATTCTATCTTCAAGAGTTACCTAGTCTTTAGGTTTATTAAATCAATCAAGCTAAAGGATATGGGAGAGAAAAATTAATTTAATCTCCAATATGACTATATAGTTTAAACAACCATTTAATAAATTTCTCTTTATTAATTATTCCAAATTATAAATCAGGATTATATAAATATATATATATATATATATATATATATATATATATATATATATATATATATATATATATATGTATTTGCATATACATATATATATATTTATAATTAAATACTTATCCAAAAATTATGATCAAAATTCATATATATACATATATATATACCCATATATATATATGGATACATATATATATATTTATATTTTGCATAAATGACAAATATTTTAATTCTAAATTCAAAAACCATTATAACTTCCTAAATATTATTTCATATTTTTCCCCAACCCTAATTAGGGTTCTAATTTCTTATATATATATTATCTAAACTAAATAACATATTTATTTTTATTTTTAAAACTAATTTTCCCTAGCCCCATTCGGGCTGGGGTTTAACCCATATATATTTTTTTTAACAGTCCAAAATTCTTACTGGGCCAAAGACCCCAAAGTCGGCCGCGTTTTATTTTGTTGCAGGCAGCGGAGGAAAGGGAGGCGGGTTGGCCGCGCGCCACTGTGTGAGTGCACAGTGGGCGCCACGGCACCACTGTGTGCCCACACAGTGGGCGCCGCTAGCGGCTCCCCATTGTGTGGCCACACAGTGGCGGCCGTGGCCGTCCATTGTGTGCCCACACAGTGGGAGCCGAAAGCGGCTCCACTGTGTGTGCACTCAGTGGGCGCCGCGCGGCCGTCCACTGTGCGTACACACAGTGGAGTCCGCGAGGACCCAAAACATATTTTTTAAAATTTTTTTTTTTTTAAAATATAATATATAAAAATATATATATATATATATAAATATATATATTTATATATATATATATTTATATTCACATAACTTTTATAATCATAGTTAAAAAGATGAAATTTTTTTTTCAATATAAATTTATATATATATATATATATTTTAAAGAGAATTCACATGCAAAATTTTAAACTAATATAATAAAGGGAAAAGCATTAAATTAAATCATATATATATATATATATATATATATATATATAATTAATAAGCTTTTAAATCAATGCTAACTAAAATACAATTTAGAATACTATTCAAAGATACATTATACTTTTTCTGGAAATAAAGAAATTCATTGATTTTTTTCTTCTAATAAAATATTCACATAAAACAACTTTTTCCATTTAAAACACTTAAAATCTTTCAGAATAAATAAACTTCTATTTTGCCTCAAGTAAAAATATAGGTAAAATCTAAATGAAAACAATTCTTTTATTTCTTTCCATAATACAAGAAGCTTTTGCATGCAACACAAATTAACTTTTCTTTTTCAAATAAACCAGAAGTAGAAATAACAAGCTTTTCTTTTTTTAAACATCTCTAAGATATTCTACCAATTTACAGAATGTTTTCTCTGAATAGTCACAACAATAAAACTTCAAGTCTACTTTCACAAATTACAACTTGCTTCTCTTTTCTATGAATGAGGCATATTTCTATAACAACTTTAAAAAAACATCTGCAACTGAATTCAAGTATCTTCAATAACAATCTTCTGTATCTCTTTCATGGTTCCTATTCTCTTTCCTCTGAATTTCCTGCATAATAGAAAACACAAATATGACCACGGAGTGCTCACCTCCCAGCCTAGGCTAACTGGTAGCCACCCCCGAGCTCGGAGAACCAATTCCTAGACAGGTAACAAACAGGCAAACACATAGAAAGCAATGCATACAGATATTCCAGACACATTCCCAACCTAGCTTTCACAGCACCACACTTTGGTGATGATCATTTTCAAAGGGTGGTAGTGGACCAAATACCCTGAGGAGAACTGCAAGTATGAAATAAACAAGAAGCCACCTCATGGCACAATAAAAATATCCAGAATCTCAACCCCTTAATCCTTATGCCCCCCAAAGGCATTCTAGCCTTATATCCCTCCTTATGACCCCCATTGCACAAACAGGCCATGCAACAAGGGTCACATAAAGATCCCTTGTGATCGCTCTCAAAAGAGAGTCTCTCACTCGAGGGTTGTCGCTACTACCACCCTCAAGATCCTCTTCTCTCCCAAGAGTAAGAGATCTTGAGAAAACTCCCAAAACACAACATTTCATAAAGCAAAAATACCAAGAGATTTTCAAACATAAACTTTCAAGAACACAGATTTCATATACAAACAACTTCCAGACATAAACAAGAAGAAGACATTTAAAACAATAATTGAAACCAACCTTAATCTACCCAAAGGTTATTATGGTATTTGATGAAGAGCTGCCCAATCCACAAATCTTTTTCTTCTACCCTTATTCCTTTTCTCTATTCCATAACATTATTTTCCTTCTAAATTTTCTTCTGTCTCCAAAAATGGAGAGTGGGTGATTACCCTGCTATTCCCAAAAATCTTCCTTAAGAAGCTTACTCTCTGAGTTCTCATAGGATTCTAAAAAAACCAAAAAGAAGAAAGAAAGCAAAAATGCAAAAAGACTCTCATTCCAAAAGGAAAAATCTTGATTAGATTTAACTTCAATTTTCAATTTTCGCTCAACTCAAAAAAGCCAATTTTTAAAGCGTTAAAAAGATCATTATAAAGTAGAAACTTGCCTAAAATTACCCCTAACCCCTAGATATACCTTATGGGCTTTAGGAAACCCTATTAAACTACCCCTAGGTGTTCATTTAACCCATTTTAAACCCCTCTGAAGTTTATTTTCGGGTCAAACATAAGTTGACCACTCCAAATATTATATTCCCAAAGTATTTATGACAACACATTAATTTATTTAAGAAAACTATAATTAAACACTTTCCCACCAAGAGACAAAATAAAACATTTAAATTTAAATACACGCATGTCAAGTGACACAAATAAAACATTTTTACAAAAATAAAACATGAGATTGTCTCTCGTGGTTTTTACACATTAAATTTAATTAACACTTAACACTCATGCAGCATATACTGTTATGAATAAAATACAACACAAACGGGGTGTTGTCTCTCCAAACAGACAAACCCTGGCTTTACGAACATACATAAGTCTAGGTTTGATTCTCCGTAATTTTCCATGGTCACATGGTAAATTTCCTGCGCATCTCAATTTACACATTAGTACTTCCAAATATTCATATATAATATAATTCAATAATATAACAATACACATCATTACTTGCATACAATTTTCATCTGCACAGATTGAATACATCTTTTATCAAACAATTTCACATAAGCAATTTTCATCCCAATTCACATAAACTAAACATACATCATAGTTCTATATTCAGAGTAAAGTCTTGCAAATTCAATAACGACATCTATCATTGCAATATCATTCTATCTAATAATCATGTAGTGTTCTATCTCATAAAGCATGTAAGTAAATCATCAAATCATAGCAATGTTATCCAAATCCTGAAACCATATAAGTTCTAAGTCTCAAAATGCATCAAAATAAAGTATCCATAATAGTCTAAAATATAAAATCCACTGAATGTCAAACTGAGTCAAGGTGAGGCCTCACATAATCATCCAATTTTGTAGTAAGTGTGACTCCTTTTTGTGATTGAGTAGTGAGCTCTAGGTTGTTGGCCTTCCTGCATGTGCAGGCCCCTATTGTATCAGTAATATTTATTCATATTAGCCAATGAGTAAATATTGTGGGTCACAAATCCCACCGAGGTTTTTCCCCTACTGGGTTTCCTCACCAAAATATCTTGTGTTATGGTGTGCATTGATGTTGTCTCTCTTATTTCTCTTTATTACTTTATTGCTTGTTTATTGGTACATTAATTTGGGTTATAAAGTTTCAAACAAGTTTAAATATTTCCACCACTGGTTAGACACTAATTCACCCACCCCTCTCAATGTCTTTGGGACTAATCAAGTATCTAACAATTGGTATTAGAGCCCAGTCCTCTATTTGCAAAAGCCTAACAGCTTGAGGAAGATTATGAAACCAATACCGAATGAAAGTTTGAGACAACAATTGGAAGGAGCTCTTGAAGATTTTGATGCAGAAAAATTGAAGAATATTAAATGGGAAGATGAACTCAAAACTGCTCAGGAATTTATCAGAGCACTTCAAGATAACCTGGTTATAGCAAAGAATAAGAGAAAAGAATTACATGTGCAATTGCAAAATCAAGATGACGAAGAAAAAGAAACTCTTAGGGATATTGTAGACAAATTGAGACAAGAGAACAGTAACATAAAGAATGAAATGCAAGATTTAACCATGAGACTATGCAAAGATATTGAAGAAGGAAGAGGAATGAAGAAGATTTGGTGAGAAGACTTAATGAAAGATTAGATGAATCTCAAAGGCTTGGTTATGAAAATGATATGCTTAAAACTGATTTGATCCACATGCAACATGACAAAGATGAACTTTTGAGACAGGTTAGCACTTTGGAAATTGAGTTGGTCACTGCAAATGAATACAAAGAGAAATTCAAGAAAAGTTCAGATAATCTTGATGATATGCTGAAAAGTCAGAAACCTGATGGAGTAATAGTTGGACTTGGATTTGAGCATGAAGAAAGCTCTGAGACTGCAAACAATCATGATCACAGCAAAATGGTAAGGCAACCTAATGCTTATAAATTTAATGGGAAATGTTTTAATTACAACAAATTTGGTCATAGAGAAAATCAATGCAGATTTAGAAATAATCAGAATACAAACTCACCCATCGATCAATGTTCCAAATGCAATAAAAATGGTCATAACTCAGACAATTGCAAAATGAATGTGAAATATTATGTTTGTGGTAGATTTGAACATTTATCTAATCAATAGAGAACTCAAACCGGTCAAGGTTATGGAAAGGCTATTCAGAGAAATAATGTAACTTGTTATGCATGTAACAAGATTGGGCATATTGCAAAATTTTGTAGAAGCAAGACTATACCGGCAAACAACAAAGGATCCAATAATAAAGGCAAAGAAAAGGTGAATAAAATCAAGCAAGAATTTTCTAAACAATGGATTAGAAAGAGAGATCAGAGTAGTGATGAATCTGTCATTGCACCGACAGTACAGGGTAGTCCTGCACTGGTAGGAGGTACTTCATCTAACTAAGGAATAATCCTTAGGGGTAAGGCAACAAATTGAAAATCATGTATTTTACCCTCAGTTGATGTTAAGAAGTTATATTTCTTCTTTACCGGCAAACATGTTAAGTTTTCACTTAACCGAAAGCATTTAATGCAGTTGTTAGCGAACCTTTTAGTTATAAAGGCATTGTAACCTCTCATTTCGAATCACAAAGAATTCAAATTTATGAAGAGAGCAAAGAGAGCGAAGGCATTCAAGAGGCAAAGCTGCTAAGACATTTTCAGGGCATTTCAGAGGATTTCACTTGCAGAAAAGGTATTTATTTTAGTATCATGGTTACTTCATCTTATGTTCTCGAATTCATTGCAAACCCTACTATGGTAGAGAATGTTAAGCGTCCTCGACCCATTTTAAAGATCAATCCAAAGATTGCTAAGCAAGATGATTCTATTGGTGCTTTTCCTAAAATTCTGAAGGAAGTTGCTTTTGATGAAGATCCACGAATATATATTCATTGCAACATGGAGAATCTAGGGTCTGATGATTTGAAAAACATATACCAAAATGTTATAGCTAACAAACAAGTTTTAATCAAGCCAGAGCATAAGATTATTGAGGATTTAGGATTTATTGATATCTTGAACATTCCTAAATTTTTGAATGAGATAGTTCGACTTGTACTTAGTAGGGTTCATGGAAAATTTATGTGGTTAGATTCTATTTTCAAAATTACTAAGGAGGCAATCAAGGTGGTCACTGGTTTACCCTCTACTGGTTCTAAGCCTGACAAGAAGATGAAAATCCCAAACAAAGTGGTTATGAACCTAATCAGCGCCACATCTGATAGTAGATCTCTTAGGGTTAGTGATATCACTGATGAGAATGTGAAATATGTGAGTATGGTGATTGCCTACAGAGTTGCTAATACAAATAGGCTAAATTTTGTTTCTAGTTTATGTATACATAGTGCATATGAAATGGTGAAGAACAATGCAAAGATTGACATTTGTGAATGGATAAAGGATGAACTAATAGACAATTTGAAGAAGATCAAGGGTGATAAGAAAGGAACCTTCAGATTTGGTAACTTGTATGCTTAATGCTTTATTTTACAAAGGAAATTCCAAGCATTGGTCACAAGGACTTTGCTTATGACATCCCTATTGGAAGACAAATTATGGAAGCAATTATCGGCATAGGTGTTGATGGTGACAAGCTGATAAAAGATTATTTCAAGAACTTTCAAACTAAGATGAAGGCAAGGGAAAGGATTCCTCAAAGTATTGTGGAAAATTATGACAAACAGATATGTTTTGTAATAAAGAGAGATGAGACATGGATGAAGGCTGTTACTCCTTGAACCATTTGGATAACAGAGATGGGCTATGAAGTAGATTTGAACATTGTTGAGTCTCATGCAAAGATACTTCTTGATGCACCAAGGGAACCGACAGAGAAGATATTTGGCACATCTCAAACAATTGAGAGTGATGTATCCATTATGAAAGAGAGGAAGAAAAGAGAAAAATTCATGAGAGATGCTTCAAAAGTAGTTAAAGAGGTAACAAAAGGTCTAATGAATATTAGTGGTATTGCTACTAAAGTAAAAAGACAATCAGAACAACAACCAGTAGCTCATGTTTCTCTAGTTGTTACTTCTTCTGAGATAGAAAGTGATAAAGAAGCAGAATTTAAAAGAGTTGAAAGGAAGAAAAGGAAACCTTCACCAACAAAGGAAGAAACAACAAGCTAGGAGAGAGCTCAGCATTCATAAAAAGAAACTTACACCAAAGAAACCTACACCTAAGGTATCAGATATTCTATCCCCAGAAGAACTTATAGATGAAATTACCCAGGATGGAAATCTCAACAATGTCAACAAATGTTATCATACTTTCAAGGATTCTGACGAGGAAATAATTGAGGAAAGTGTCATTCTACATCTTGATATTTACAAGAAAGTTTTAATTGAGGTTGTTGATTATTTGCCTAATGATATTTATATGAGACTTGAGGAAAAAAGAATGTCCATAATGGAATTAGATAAGAAATTAAAGGTTGAAGCATTGTTGGTGGTTCACCCTATCAATTTTTGGCAAGAGATTGATGAATTGATTGTAGAAGCCAACCAGTCAGTTTTTGCTAGTGGTCACAAGTAGGTTAGTTGAATGGCTGGCAGAGTTAAAAAAATTATTGATGAAACAACTGACAAATGGGATATATTGTTTGTAGAAAAAGAGAAGAAGGAAGACAAGGATAAACAAAAAATAGACAAATCTTTCACCAAAGTATATCAGAAAAGTGATAAGGGTAAGAACAAAGTTGGTAGTATTTCTAATTTCACCATCAAGGATAACCTACCCCCACTGGTTGATGACACACCATCAGTAGTGACATTAAAACAAGATGAGAAACAAGCAGAGGAATAGGTTAAAGAACAAGTTGAGGCATAGGTTTTAACATGAGGAAGATAAAACAAAGGAAGTGAACACTGAGAATATTGATCTGGAGTCAAACATTCTTTTCACCACGAATGTGGACACTCAGGCTATCAATGTAATTATAGATAAATATTTTGAGAATGTTAAAGAAAAGAAAATTGAAGCCACAAATATTGAGATCTCTAAGCCACCGATTAACACTCTTGACTCTCAAAATATTGTGGAAATAACAGAAGTTAAGAAAATAGATAGCATCCCTGATGCTACTCTGCCTAACATTGAGGAAACTGGTAGAAGCACAAGCAGAAGCAAAGGTAAAAGCACAAACTAGACATATAAATGTTGACACTTAGCAAAAGGTAGAGAAACCAGTAAAGAAAGAACCTTAACAAAGTATAGTTGAACCGACAATCAGCAAGACAGAAAGTAAGGATGACACTAATATTGTAAACATAGTCGACACACAAAGTGAGAAAAAGGAATAAAAAATGAATAAAGATGAGGTCAATGATGGAAATATGGAAGAAGTGGTTAAGGCAATTGAACAAGTATCTAAAGAAAAGAAAGTTACTGTCGAGCCTAGCCCTTCCACCATGGACTTCAAACCTACAAATGTGACAGATGTTTTATTAGATTTTATTAAGAAGATCACTAAATGTAATGCCTTAGCATTTAAGGCTATTGATGACACCTTACCTATTTTACAACAGATACCACTGGCATGTAAGGTAGATAATATTGTAGGCTCTATTGGTAAGCTAGACACATTGTCTAAATTCATTTCATCTAATATTCAGTCGATTGATAAGATTAATGAGGAGACAATTAGAGAAAGGATAAATAAGGAGAAGACAAATTTCTTTAATAAATCTATTGAGGACTGTACATAAAAGTTAGACTCCTTAATACCGGCACTAAATTCAACAAATTTGGAGTTTAAGGAGCTGTATAGAGATGTTTGCAAGCCACACCATTTGACTGTTGATATTGATAATTAGATTAAATAGACACAGGAGGAAATTGATGATGTAGCAAATAACCTGATTGGTTCTTCTGAACTCACTTCAATTTTAGATCAATAAATTGCAATATATGAGGAGAAAATAGAAAAAAATGAAAAGGAGAAAGCTCGATTAAGGTTAAAGCCCAGGAGCTAATGAACAAACTTGGTCCTAGATTGGAAATTTTGTTGACACATTGGATGGACTATCTAAGGCTACTATTCTAGGAGCAAGATCACTAGAGGAACAAATGCATCATCTAACTAGCATGATCCGACAGACAGAAGATATCATTTCTGATAGTTCTAAATTTTTGCAAGGACTTAATCTGATTGTAGCAGATATCTTTCAGATTGTACATAAAAGGTTCCAAGCAATGAGATATAATTTTGAATTTTTGATTCTTTTTGACAAAATTTATCATTGATGTCAAAGGGGGAGTGATAGAGATATTGAAGGAGATCATTTTCTGAGGGGGAGCACTTTCAGTTTTTTATTTTTCTCATGAGTGTTGCCATCAATGCCAAAGGGGGAGATTGTTGGCATTACACACTCACATGAGAATGGTTGATGTTTTCATTGATAGCAACCAACTGGTAACAAGGTTCTACATGATTCTATTGATTATACCGGCAACAGACTTCGCATACCAGCACTAATAGCTACACAAAGTTCATTCACACCGACATCCAATTTACACCGGCAATGAATCATACCAGCACTCAAGTCGACATAAGATAGAGTTTTTTTTATGTGAATTATATTGTAATGTAATTAGTTATTTGTAGCTGACATGATGTATTGTAAAGACCCATATATGTATGAGATCTTGTAGGTTATTTTGTAAGGATATATGGTATATAACCAAAGAAAGGTTTATGGTAGAGGTATTTGACAGAGCTTAAACTGGTAGTGAATCCAGCATTGTAGATGCTATTTTGAGCAGTACATTGTCATTGGATTTAATCATCCAATTTTGTAGTCAATGTGACTCCTTTTTGTGATTGAGCAGTGAGCTCTAGGTTGTTGGCCTTCCTGCATGTGCAGGCCCCTATTGTATTAGTAATATTTATTCATATTGGCAGTGAGTAAATATTGTGGGTCACAAATCCCACTGAGGTTTTTCCCCTATTGGGTTTCCTCGCCAAAATATCTTGTGTTAGGGTGTGCATTGATGTTGTCTCTCTTATTTCTCTTTATTGCTTTATTTCTTATTTACCGATACATTAATTTGGGTTATAAAGTTGCAAACAAGTTTAAATATTTCCACCACTAGTTAGACACTGATTCACCCCCCCTCTCAGTGTCTTTGGGACTCATCAAGTATCTAACATAACAGATATAACAATTAAGCATAAACATCAATCATAGAACAATTACCAACCATCCATAACACATAACACCATGATTTGTATGTGGAAAACTTGGTAAAGGGAAAAACAACAGTGGGAAGCCTACCCACAGTTAGATAATACTTCTGCAACAAGTATGTGATTACAACAAGAGGGGCTTGCACATTCAGGAAGGCCAACAACCTAGAGCACACTTCTCATCACAAAAGGAGCCTCATTGACTACAAAATAAATCCAGACTACAATTCGGAAAGATGAATGAACTGCAAGAATAACATCTCCTATGCCTAAGTACAGTTCTGGTTAAGCTCAATATGGAAGGTCTTAAAACTCTTTCACAAACCCAATTCAATCACCTATGATTGAACAAAACCTCTACTTATGATTCCAACTTTATTCACATGTAGATAATGATATAACCCACATACCATGATCTACAAAGAGATCTTACATTATATTTATTCCAACCTAGGACCTAAACAATCAGGTCAGCCACCTAAAAGATAATACAATAGATCCATTACATAATCCCACAAACCAATGATAAAAAAAGTTGGCCTAAGAATGAAACAACATAAACCAAACAATAAATCCAACCAGTGACACATCAGGAGCACTAACCAACACGTTACATAAACCGGTCCATAACCTAATAGAATAACACCAAACCCAAAATAGGTCACCATAAGCCAAATGAAACACCACGAACAACTGGAACATGAACATGATAACCATTAGCATCCTGATAACCATCTAGAATCTGCACCAACACCACTTATCGGATTCACCAAAATATCTTCATCAAAGCGTTGTCAGTAGAACCCTTACCAGTAACCAAAAGGCTTACTAGAACATATGATAGCATCTAGATCATCAAATCCCGAACCAACCAAATTTGATAAACATCAGGAAGACATGAATAACCAATCCAAACCAATTCCAATAGCCGGACCAAAACCAAAAACAAATCTCCAGATCAACATGATAATCCAGTCACTCTACCAAAAGTCGGTAGACAACAAAACAACTAGTGTTGACATCAATGCAACAGATAATCAATTCCTCTGAATTACCAACAATCTCCCCCTTTGGCATTGATGGCAACACTAGATGTGAAAAACATCCAAGTGCCAAGAAGTGTCAAACAAGTCTCCCCCAATGGAAGACATCCAACAATCTCCCCAAAATGATATGACAATGAAGTTTTGAACCAACAAACCAAACTCCCCCTATGAGTGATATTCCTGTTATGCTCTATTTTTCACATAAATATCTCTCCCCCTTTGACATCAATGCTAGAAATCTGACATAAACATCAAAGAAAAGTCATAAAAGCTTTAAAGAACACAATTGACTACTCCCCCTAAGTCGTAGCTTCACCACATCAATCTGAAAATGAATACTAGTTCTAATAAATGCATACCAGACTGATTCCAGTCAGCTTCACTCAAGTCTATACCGGAGGGGCATAGACTCCCAATCTATCTCTATAGTACTCAAATGATTCCTTAGGCAAAGGTTTAGTGAAGATATCTACAATATTCTCTTTAGTGTTCACATAAACCAGTCTGACTTCACTTGATTCCACCTTCTCCTTCATACAATTATACTTGATATAAATGTGCTTAGTCTTAGAATGAAATACCAGATTCTTTGATATGTCAATATCAATAGAGTTATCATAGTGAATAACTACCGGTTCATTACAATCCACCCTTATATCCTTCAATATTTGCTTCATCCATAGAACTTGTGTATAGTTAGTAGCAACAACATACTCAACTTCAGTAGTAGATAAGGAAGTACATGACTGTTTCTTGTTGATCCATGAAATAAGTTTCTTTCCAAGAAAGAAAGCTCCACTAGATGCTCTCTTTTGGTCATCAACATCTCCAACCCGGTCAGCATCTATATATGCACATAGTGTAAAGTCATCATTTTTAGGATACCACACACCATACTCAGTTGTTCCTTGCAAATACCTGAAAACCCTTTTCACCGCACTCTCATGATTCTCTCTAGGATTACTTTGATATTTTGATACAATATAAACTGTATTCATTATATCCGGTCTAGTCTGAGTTAGATAATAGATCTATCCCTTGTAGGATTTATCAGAGCTAATGCATCATTCTTTGTCAATTTATCACTTGTAACCATAGGGGTACCAATCGGTTTGGAATTTTCCATACCAAATTCTTTCAACAACTCTCTAGCATACTTAGTTTGACAAATGAAAATACCTTTATCATTCTGAGTAATTTGCAAAGCTAAGAAAAATTTCATCTCCCCAATCATAGATATCTCAAATTCATTCTTCATATTTTTAGAGAATTTCATACATAACTTATCCTCACCTCCAAATATGATATCATCAATAAAGACTTCAAAAATCAATATGTAATCATCAGTAATCTTATAATATAAGTTACTGTTAGCATTACCTTTAGTGAAACCAAGCTTCAAAAGATATTTGTCCAATCTAGCATACCAAGCTCTATGGGCTTGTTTCATTCCATATAAAGCTTTCCTTAACCTACAAACCATGTTTTTGTCATCTGAAAGTGAAAATCCATCAAGTTGCTCAATGTAAAATTCCTCTTCAAGATCTCCATTAAAAATGCATTCTTAACATCCATCTGATAAACCTTGTATTTCTTATAGGTAGCATAAGTAAGAAATAATCTCACAGCTTCAATCCTAGCTATTGGAGAAAAAGTCTCATCATAATCAATTGCTTCCTTCTGACAATATCCTTTACATACCAATCTATCCCTATTCCTCACAACTTGTCCATCCTCATTCAATTTATTCCTAAAAACCCATTTAGTTCTAGTAACATTCTTATTTTTAGGTCGAGGAACTAAAGTCTACGTGTTGTTCTTCTCAATCTAATCGAATTCCTCTTCCATAGCTTTCATCCAACATTCATCTTTACAAGCTTCAATAACTGATGCCGGTTCAACTTGAGAAATTAAACATACCTCATCAGTTGCCAACCTTCTTCTTGTCATTACTCCTTTGTTCTTGTCTCCAATGATCTAATCTTATGAATGATTTAACCTTACATACCTAGAAGTCTTCTGACTTTCTGTTCCTTTGCTCTGATCTTCAATTACTGTTAAATTTTTTGATACTGTTGGGGTAACTGGTTCAACATTTTGTTCTAGTATAGGTGCTACTAGCTTAGTTATGATCATCTCCACTTCTGGTTCTCTCTCTTAAGTTACGATTTGACCTTTGTACAGCTCATCCACCTTGACAATAGCACTTTCCACAATTCTCTACAATACTTTGTTATAGCATCTATATGTTTTGCTTTCATTAGAATAACCAAGAAATATCCCTTCATTGCATCTAGGATCAAACTTTCCAATGGAATCATCTCTTTTAATATAGCATTTACTACCAAAGATTCTGAAATACTTAACTATAGGTGTATGACCAAACCATAACTCATAAGGTGTCTTACCAGTGACTCCTTTGATATGAACTTTGTTAAATGTGTATATCATCGTGCTCACAACTTCTCTCTAGTAGATATGAGAAAAAATAGCTTACATACCTAGGAGTCTTCTGACTTTCTATTCCTCTACTCTAATACCAATTGTTAGGATAACTAGTGGACAATTGAGAGGGGGCAGGGTGTTGTCAACAAATTATAAAACTTTAAGCACACAAAACCTTTTACCAGAATGCATAAACCAAATACCAGAATAGCAGATATAACAATTAAGCATAAACATAAATCACAAAACAATTACCAACCATCCATAACACATAACACCATGATTTGCATGTGGAAAACCTGGTAAAGGGAAAAACCATGGTGGGAAGCCTACCCATAGTCAGATAATACTTTTGTAGAAAGTATGTGATTACAACCTAACCCACATGCAAGAAGGTCAACATCCTATAATACACTGCTCATCACAAAAGGAGCCTCAGTGACTACAAAATAAATCCAGACTACAATCTGGAAAGATGAATGAACTACAAGAATAACATCTCCTATACCTAAGTACAGTTCCGGTTAAGCTCAATATTGGAGGTCTTAAACCTCTTTCACAAACCCAATTCAATAACCTATGATCAACCAAAACCTCTGCATATGATTACAACTTTATTCACATGCAGATAATCCTATAACCCACATACCATTACCTATAAATAGATCTTACATCATATTTATACCAACCCAAGACCTAAACAATTAGGTTGACCACCTAAAAGATAATACAATAGGTCCATTACATAATCCGACAAACCAATGATAAACTAGGTAGGCCTAAGACCAAAACAACATAAACCAAACAATAAATCCAACCGGTGATGGATCGAGAGAATCAACCAACACATTACATAAACCAATCCATAACCTAACAGAATAACACCAGACCCAAAATAGGTCGCCATAAGCCAAATGAAACACCACGAACAAATAGAACACAACACGATAACCATCAGCATCCTGATAACCTTCTAGAAGCCGCACCAATAGGACTTATCAGATTCACCAAAATATCTTCATCAGAGCGTTGTCGATAGAACCCTTACCAATAACCACAAGGCTTAGTAGAACATATGATAGCATCCTGATCATCAAATCCCGAACCAGGTGAATGTGATACACATCAGGAACACATGAATAACTAATCCAAACCAATTCCAATAGTCGGACCAAAACCAAAGACAAATCTCTAGATCAACATGATAATCCAACCACTCTACTAGAAGTCGGTAGATAGCAAAACAACTAGTGTTGACATCAATGACAAACATCAATGCAACACATAATCAATTCCTCCAAATTTCCAACAGTGTAACTTCCAGGCTGACTTTAATAGAATATTTAAACACCTCAATAGTATATGCTTTCTACACAAACATGTTTCTCATTTGTTGATTGTTTTTTCTCTTTTGATTTATCCTTTTCCTGAAATCATGTTGTCATGCCACTTTCTCATCAAGTTTAAGATGAATGGAAAATGGTCCCATCTCAAACTTGTAAGACTTAATTTATTTAAACACTTCTCTATTGAGCCATCAACCTTTGCTAGCTCACATCAAGATGATCTAGAATCTTGAAAGTCATCCCACTCAACCAATTGGATGATGCTTTGTGGAACTAATCCATTCAATGTATGTCTCATTTTTGTGTATCTATGGATACTAGTTGGCTATATTTTGGAGGCATAAATTTGAAGCCACCGCCTAGAATATTTACAAGGCCATGAAGATGATTAAATCCAACCCCTTCTCCCCTACCTTGTAGGTGAGGGTAGTAAAGCTACAACAATATAAACAAATTACATATAACCATTTTTCTATAGGTTCTTAAATTAAGGCCAAAATTCACTAGATTAATTTAGGTTATAGGGCCTCCAAGGATTTTTTTTTCAAGCCCTCAAATCTTGTCACACTTCTCATGACATCAAAAAAATAAGGAGGGTCAAATTATTCTTTAAGAACTATTCAAAACATATAGGGTTTTTTCTTGAGAATTATGAGAAAGTTTTCACTACCCAAGAAAATTATCCTAAATGAGATTGTGCCCTCTATGTTGTTTCTTGCTCACTTTCTTCCTCAGACTAAGCCTAATGCTACCAATGAAAATAATTCCCATCACTGGTGGAAATTCAAATTGGAACATGGATACTTGTGTATTCAATTTGCTTGATGCATTTATTGCCTAAGGCATTAGTTTTTATGATCACTTGTTGCTGAATGAGTTCATAATTGAAACCCTGTTCTTAGAATTGTGACCATGTGATAGCAGAGTGTTGTGGTGAGCAAGGATTTTAGAGAATTTCATAGGTGGTGCATAACTTAAAGGTGTTCTGGTGCTGAATTGAGCCAGAAACAGTAAGTACTCTTGAACTTACTCATAGTTGTAGAAGTGAACTACATTTTTTGATTGAAAATATTATGTTCTCTATCTATCCTAGGGTTTATTTGTTTAGAATTGCAGTAGTTTCCTCTATTTTTTCTTGGTTTCTTATGAAGTGTCAAAATGTCAAAGAAGGGAGCTATTTCAAAATAAGCATGAGATGGATAGGGCTATACAAAATCCTCCTACTATTGAAATTCATGATGATGAGCCTGGACAATTGGAAAGTTCTCAAGTATAATAGGAACCTTCCCAATTAGAGGTGGCTCTGGTGCAAAAAAGAAGGACTACTAAAAAAGGAGAGACTTTAGAGAAAAAAGAAAAGGAGCCGAAAGAGAAGAAACCTAGGGCTACAAGAAAGAAGTGGGAAGCTCAAGCATTTGAAGTGACTTTAATAGAAAGGCATGAAGTCCTTGAGGAGAGACTTGAGGAGCATGCACAATAACTTCAAGCTAATGTTGAGGAACCTATTGTAGCTCTAGCAAAACCTGTTGATAAAGAAGAACTTCCACTATACTAGGACCTTTCGGATGTGCTCCATGCATCTACCACAAGCGTTAAGGACAATGATGACATAAAATATCGCTACTTACAATGTGATGATGCTATTATTCCTAAGAGGGGGCGGAATTTGTTTCAATATTTTTTAACAACAAGGATGAACCAATTCCTAGGTCTAAACCCTAGAGATTTGACATGGCTAAATTAATTGTGCTAGATGCTTTTGTAGAAGTGGATCTAAGTAGAACCCTGGCAACAATGTATGATCCTACTTCAAAGATAGTAAGGACTATTGAAGGAATAATCTTGGTTGATATAAGCCCTATGGAGATTGTCAATCACTTTGGTCTTACAAGGCGTGCAGTCATTGATATTGATGTCAAGAAGTTTGAGCAGGAATATTAGTTAAGAAGAAATCATTATAGGGAAAAGGAAGTTCCCTTATCCAAGAAAAGGGACTGGCTTGGTGATGTGGCACAATTATCCTATTAAGAAGGACCCATTTTCTGTTGTGAGGTTTTTCCAAGATCAAGAGCTCAATGAAAAGTACAAAATATAGAGACAAAATATTGATAGGAATAAACTGTCTTCTATCAAGATGAAAATACTGATCAACTAGGTCATTAATCAATTACATACAATGTATATGAGCCTACTCATATAGGGAATTCTATATGGATATGTGAGTACACAAACATGACATGTGGCTCAATAAGAAACAAGGGTAGGTAGGAAATAGGTGTGATAGGTAAGAGAAACAATATAATATTCCACATGAGGTGGATCACCCACTGAAGGTAGAATTATCATCCCATAATAAGTGGATATGATAGATTAATAACAAGATCACACCATAAAAGGTGGAAATTATCCAACACACACTATCCCAATGTGGCACAAACACCCAAGTGTCTCATACACAAACTCCTATGAAATGCATGTACCTAAGTAAACTTAAGTAAGGTGTAATAATATCCAGCATAAATAAATAATTACACTAACACCCCCCCTTAAAAGCATGTTAGGTAAATGCACTTAAGTCTATGATGCAACTAAGCAATGCAAGATGGCTCCTAGCTACTAGGCCATGTTAGGTACCCATGTACAAATGCAAATGCATGCAAACCAATGCAATGAAATCTCTCACAAAGAAGGGAAAGAGAGAAAATCCTAATGGGGAAAAACCCTCCCCCAAAAGAGAGATGAAAACTATACAAGAGAACTCTCAAAGAAGTATGAGAAGGACAAAACCCCATGTGAGGAAAAATTCCCCCCATATGAAAGAAGAAGAGAGACTAGGTAGCCCCCCCTCAATGTAGAATTTGTACCAATGATAGAAGCTTGATGATGTATGAAGAAACTTCTCCACAAATGTTGAACAACATTCCTCCCTTTAGGAAGAAACAAAACCAAAGGTGTATTCATGAAGTCTCCCCAATCATGAAGGGAAGATGAAGGAAAAATACTTAAGATGAATGGAATCTCTGAAAAACTGCTCAAGTGTCCCCATGTCGATGCTGAAGGTTACCCCCTCCAAAGGTGGTGAATTGCTCCACACTTCTGAAAAAGGAACTCCAAGATCTAGTGGAGATGAATGTAGACCAATATCCAAAGACACACGTCTCCTCTAAGGATAAAGAGAACTCCTCCAACTGTTGTACAAAAATATCCACAATCATGTCAACCTTGAAAGAAGGATCATGTAGAGAATGCACAAGAGGGTCAGAGTGTTCCCTCTCAACAATTGAAGAAGGATCATCTTCATCAAAGAGAATATGAATGTCATCGATGATGTCTCCCAAATCTGCAATGTAGGACTCCAAAAACAAACCTGTAATGTCTGTCAAGTAGGCATCCCAATCAACTAAAGCTTGAAGACATGGAATACCCTGCTACATTGAATCAAAAGAAGGAAAAATTGTCGCACTAGCTACATCATCAGGTGCAATAGGTGATGTGATATCAATAGGAGGAGATGAAATGCAAGGCTCAAGAATAGGGTCACATGTGAGAATCCCCAAGTTCAAGAACCCAAAGTTCTCCTCAAAATATAAATCATCAACATAGGAAGAATCAACCTCATCAATAGGACCAAAATGTGAAAAGGAGTACAATCGAGATGCATGATCAACCACCCCAGTCACAATGATAGCTCTAGTCTCCAAGTCTCTAATGATAACTAAATTAGGTGTGAACTCCATAGTTTTCTTAGTTGTCCCATGTGTGATTTGATAGATGGAAAGAAGATTGTTTGTCAAGTGGGGTACACACAACACATCATTGAAGGAGTTATCCCCAATAGAAATAGATCATTTCCCAATCACATCTATGTATGTATGATTTCTCATCAAAATATGCAGCATGTGGCAAGGCTCAAATGAAGAGATCATAAACTACAATGATGCCATATGATGAGAAGCCCCTGAATCTAGAAGTCATCTCCCTGAATCATGACTTGTTGTAGCACAAAGAGCTTGTCCCTTTCCTTTATCTGTCCCAAAAGAGTGATCCTTTCCTTTATCCTTTTCCTTGGAAGAAGAAGTCGATGTAGACATTCTAGAAGGTAGGTTAATTTTGTTCTTCTCAAGAAGATGCTTCAACTCATCAATATCCTTCTTGTAACAACATTGTTCATCATGTCCCGACTTCTTGCAATATGCACAAAAAAGGTTGTCCTTATATGATTTCCTCTTAGGTGAGGATGTAGAATCACCTTGTTGTGGAGAGGAAGATTGTTCTCCATCTTGTTGTGGTTTTGACTTAGGTTGCTTTTGATTCTTTCCTTTTCCTTGATTGCTTTGATTCCCTTTATTAGCCACCAAAGCTTGTGACTTTGAAGATTTGAGAATCCCCATCTTGGTCAACTTAGATTTCTCAAGTATCTATTGGCATTTGCATGAAGATTGCATTGATGAACTTTTATGTTATCATTGATGTCAATTATAACCGGTAATGATGTTGTAATAATGTTGTTTTATAACCAGTAAGTGAGCTTGTAAAGGAAACTAGTATTACTAGAGAAGAAGTGAGATCAACTAGTAAACCCTACCTATTGATATGCTAAACCCTAACCGATAGAGCTTGGTGAATCGGTTTTATTGGTTTATGATCAAATGATGAGCGGTAATGATTATGCCAAGTATGCATGTTGTATGAGAAGAGATTGAAATAGTTTTTGGCATGTAGAGATAACGGTTTTATCTTGGGAATGAGAAAGTACATTGCATGTAATGGAAATTGTGTGATGAGTTACAAGGATCAATGAACCGGGGATCAAGGAGCGATTAGTGGTCAAGGTTGTCTTGAATCATGTGCAATGATTACTATGTAATCCAATGATCATACTTGAATCAATTTGTTTGTAATATCTATGAGATCTTAGGTTTGTGATGTGTTATCGACCAATTGTTTTGTTTATAAGGTCGATGAGTTGTTTTGTTGTAGTGTTGGAAATTTTGGTTGAATGTAAGAGTGATTGGTTACCGAACCAGATGACATATCTGCAATATGTTTAAAGGCAAATAGGAGCATGAAAAGTATCTGATCAAGCAGAGTAGTGTTATTCACCAGATCAAGCAAGCCCCTATTGTTCTCTAACAATTACAACAGTCAAATCCCTTAGCCAGGTAAGCTCTAACAAGCTTAGGGTTATCTAAATCCTCTAACCAGGTGATCCATTAGCTTGGATTTCAAATCCTCTACCAAGGTTACTCCTAACAAGGTATTGCTTCTAATAAGGAATTATAGTCAATCCCTTAACCAGGTGGTCCCTAATAGGATCTATTCTTAACAGGACTTATTGTAAAGCTTTAACAGGCTTGGCTCCTAACAGGGCAAACTTCAAAAGAGTTTAGAATACTTGTGGGTATTCATCCCCACCATGGTTTTTCCCATTTGGGTTTCCACATCAAAATCATTGTCAAGTGGTGAATGTTTTTGTGGTTATGATTGAAATGGTTAATTTTCTTAACTACTAAATCCACTTAGATATGATATGTTGACCAACAACAATCTGAAATGAGCTTTTACTTTTTTCAGTAAATTATTTGGATGTTTTGGTTAAAAGGTTTTGAGAGTTTCGGAGTTGTTTTACTTTTATTCTGTTATGACAGTCAACCAGTTTACTTGATAGAGATATTGTAATTTGATAGTTTAGTGTTTGAGCCACTTAGTTTTGAGTTTGTCTTGAGAGGTTGTTTTTGTTTGGTGAAAAGTTTATGTCAGTTTTCTATCTATTGATTCACCCCCACTCTCAATAGTTGAATGGATCCTTATTGATTCATCATACAATCAGTATCAACATCTCCATGAATGCATCAAATGAGGGAGAAGTGTATGAGGAACCTTGAGCTAACCTATGGGTGTGAAAGCTAGATACAAAGGCTACATACTCTCAAGGAAGCTTGTCCAACAAGTTATAAACCAATTGAGCATCTTTTTTGTCAATTCTACAATCATTTAGCTTTACTCTTAGCTCATTGGCTTTTGTGACATAATCTTGGATTGTATCAAAATCCTTGGGATCCAATGTTGTGAGTTCACTATCAAGCTTGTATCCCTTAATCTCATCAACTTGACCATACAATTTCTCATAAATATCCCAAGCCTCTTTAATCATAGTACACTTATCAATGTGAAAAATGAGGTCATCTGATACATACTTTCTAAGAGTTCCAAGTGCCATAGAATTCTTAGTGAGCCATTCAATTTGAGAATTAGGATCAGTCTTAGGATCAGGTGGTGTCGTAATAGTTCCATTTACATAATGAATGAGTCATTTTTCCATTAGTTTACTCCATGCCTTTATCTTCCATGATGCATAATTATGAGGAGTTAAAAGTGGAAATTTAGGAGAACCCATAGCACCAAAATGATAAAAAACAAGATAGAAAGAGGCATAATCAAATAGGACACCCCCCCCCCAATGATGTGTTACTACTTATTATAGTTGCCATTAGTTTTATATCCAAAGTCATTCTATATACTCTAGTCGGTTACTACTACCGAAACATTCAGTTGGTATGTATAGAACAGCCGGTTATAGAAGTAAGTAGTCACAAAGCCTAGTATTCACTAAGCTATCTACCGAGTAACATTCCATGTCTACCGAGCAGAAACAATGATACACCGAGTGAAACATGTTACCAGATTCATTGAATCTAGACACACATGGGAAAACGTGTTACAAGATCAAGGAACATAAAACCGTTATCACATTGGAAATTGCACTTAAAGATTGTGTATGATTTTAAGGTCATCTAACCAATGAAGTATTTTTTATAGTTATTCATTTGATAAATCATGTTTGTAAGATCGAAGCAATGAACCTGATCACCGACATAAGAGATCTATTTATACAGCATGGATTGAGATCAGATACAGAGATATATAGAGGTGTATGAAGCAAGACATGTGTGATACATAAGAAAGCACTAAGTGTTATGACTGTTATAGAGACATAGAGGTCATCGAGAAGGATTTCAGAGAACAGTCAAAGAATAGAGTAAATAGAAGGGTTTACCGAGTTATTCTATGGGTTACCGAGGTATGCTATAAGCAAGGTAATCTCATTTTGAGCACATAGAATCTGCTATAACATTATAGATGTAAAGCTGTAGATATTTGTAGAGATTTTATTGTAGTATTTTGAAGTTGTAAGAGAAACCTTTAACAGGGTAAAAGACTCTAACAAAGTCTATAAATTGTAAAGCCTTTAACTAGTTGCAGCATTTAGAGTAAGTTTTGTAAAATCCTTTAGCAAGGTAGATCTTACGATCTTGATACTCCTAATGGGGTAAGCTATCAGAAATAGCTGAACATGTAGCTCTAACTGAGCAACCTTTATTATTGTAGTAGTGAAGTTGTGGGTGCCATCCCCACCATAGTTTTTCTCTCTAACCAAGAGTTTCTGTGTAACCAAAATATATGTATTATGAAGTGAATCATGTATGATTGTTATTTATTTGTTTTAACTTTATGTTATGCTACAATAGTTTGTGGTTTATGCATAACAGTAAAGATATTGTTGATAAAAGGATTTGAAGTACTGATTCACCCCTCCCCTCTCAGTACATTAGCTTTCCATATTGGGCCTAACAATTGGTATTAGAGCTCAAATCTTGGAAAAAGGTTTAACAACCTAAAGAGAAAGATCTTATCAATGGAAGGCTATAAACAATCTTAGAGAATTGTGTATCTGCAAGAAGAGTTGGGTCATGCTAATCAAGTGATTGCAGACATGCAAAGACAAATGCAAAAATCATTGAAAGTTAGAAGGAGATTATCTGATGATTTGCAGGACTCTCAAGAGTTAGTGGAACAAATTGAAACATCATCTGAGAATAGTATATCTGAAGAAACTGAAGAGATGATTGAAGAACTAAAGGAGAAGAACAAAGCACTGACTGATCAGTTAAAAGCAATGAATAAAGGACATGAACATTTCAACACACAGATGACTTAGAATCTTGATGCATTAAGAACAATTGAGGATAAAGTAAGAGATCTAGAAAGAGAAAAATAACAGCTTGAAGCATTAGTATCTAAAAAGAATGATGAAATCACAAGGTTGACTGGGATTCAACAAAATCTGTCAGATCAATTGGGCTATGCACATCATGAAGCAAATATGAAAGATGATGAGAATCAAGAATTGAAACTTGAAGTATCAAGGTTGACCGATGAACTTGAAATAGAAAAGAAATCTAAGGAAACACTAAAAAAGAGCTATGAAGCATCAAAGATGTTGGATGAGCAACTGAATACAAGAAGACCCAACAAAGAAGCAAGACTCAGTTACAAAGGAAAAGACTCTATCGAGAAGGGAATCCATACAACTAAGAGAGGAGAATCATCAAAGCAAGCTAGAAATAAGAAGAATATCAAAGGAAAGAAGCTTGTTTGCAAATACTGTGGAAAACAAGGTCACACTACTAACATGTGCCAAATTAGAAAAGGTAAGCAACCGAATGTCACTAGGTCTAATGGTTATTGTCACAATTGCAACAAATATGGTCACACATCTAACCAATGTAGGACAAAGTATACGAGCAATTATAAGAAGTCAAAATTCAAAGGGTTTTGTAAAAACTGCAATAGATATGGACATAGTACGGAGGAGTGTTGTTTTAAGCAAAAAAACTATATGTGGTCTACACTCTAAGCAAATACTAGAGACTACCGAACTCACACAGATCATTACTGACAATATTCTGCAGTACCATGGGATTACAATACAAGGATATGGTGTGATTGTTGTGGAAGATATGGACATATAAGTGCCAACTGCTTTATAAGGTTTAGAATGAACAACCGAAGATCATGGAAAAACTTTGGTATGGCATGTTTTCATTGTCACAAAGTTGGACACTTGGCTAGAGATTGCAGAGATCAACCTAGGGGAGACACTAAGGAAATAAAAGGCAAATTACAGATGATTTGGAAAAAGAAGGAAATTGTGTCAAATGAAGAAAGAACCTTACCTACCGAGTTAGGTGAACCTATTCCAAATTAATCAGTAAAGGTATGAAGGGACTGCATTATCTCAAAGGTCAAATCTTAACAGTTCCTATTTTATCTTGTACTTAATTCAAAATCTGCATAATTAAAGATGCAATAGAAAATTTGAAATTTTATCAAAATCTTTTGGAAGCCTATCAAGTCGGTAAATGCAGGAAGTCTGGCTACTCAGTAAAAGCATAAAAAAAGGGGAAGTAGTGGTATCGAGTGCATTTAATGTTTTTTGACCTAACTGCACGAAGCCCGATGAGGTATAATGAATACTTAAAGCTATTGCATGGTCATTTTTCACTCACCAAGTTTTTAAGAAAGCAAATGAAAGCAAATCAAAGGCGATCAAACCTCCTCCGTAGCAAATTCAAAGGTATTTACATCAATCACAATGCATTATCAAAATAGTTTACCGATCATATCAAGTTGTTATTATTTGCTAAGTAGAAAGCGTTTGTCATTTGAAAGTCTTCAAACCCTAAGGATCTTTTGTTAGTATTTATCTGAAAGGGGGAGTGAGTATCATATCAAAGTATACATGGGAATGCAATATACAAGGGGAGTATACCGAGTAGAACAAAGCATATGCATAGTTAATTTTGACAAGAAGAACAGTGAATCGACCAATACACCGAGCAGTCATCACCAAACAGAACCAAGTACAGAATATTGATCACCGAGCATGCAAAATAATAATTTTGTATAGTATATTGATAAGGGGAGTATATCTGAATATACTATTTCATTGACAAAAGTATATGCTGTCAGTTTTGTCAAAATTTTGTAAGTAAATAGATTTATGAGTTATGACTTTGAAAGTAGTTTTGTCAAACATCTCAACTAATGTCAAAAGGGGAGATTGTTACTACTTATTATAGTTGTCATTAGTTTTATATTCAAAGCCATTCTATATACTCTAGTCGGTTAATACTACCAAAACATTCAGTTGGTATGCATAGAACAATCAGTTATAGAAGTAAGTAGTCACAGAGCCTAGTATTCACTGGGCTGTCTACCGAGTAACATTCTATGTCTACCGAGCAGAAACAATGATACACCGAGTTGATATACACCGATTGAAACGTGTTACTAGATTCATTGAATCTAGACACACATGGGAAAACATGTTACAAGATCGAGGAACATAAAACCATTATCACATTGGAAATTGCACTTAAAGATTGTGTATGATTTTAAGGTCATCTAACCAATGAAGTATTCTGTATAGTTATTCATTTGATAAATCATGTTTGTAAGATCGAAGCAATGAACTTGATCACTGACATAAGAGATCTATTTATATAGTATGGATTGAGATTACATACAAAGATATATAGAGGTGTATGAAGCAAGACATGTGTGATACATAAGAAAGCACTAAGTGTTATGACTGTTACAGAGACACAGAGGTCATCGAGAAGGATTTTAGTGAACAGTCAAAGAACAAAGTAAACAAAAGGGTTTACCAAGTTATTCTATGGGTTACTGAGGTATTCTATAAGCAAGGTAATCTCATTTTGAGCACATAGAATCTGCTATAACATTACAAATGTAAAGTTGCAGATATTTGTAGAGATTTTATTGTAATATTTTGAAGTTGTAAGACAAACCTTTAATAGGGTAAAAGACTCTAACAAAGTCCATAAATTGCAAAGCCTTTAACCAGGTACAACATTTAGAATAAGTGTTGTAAAATCCTTTAGCAAGGTAGACCTAACGATCTTGATACTCGTAACAAGGTAAGCTATCAGAAATAGCTGAACATGTAGCTCTAACCGAGCAACCTTTATTATTGCAGTAGTGAAGTTGTGGGTGCCATCCCCACCGTATTTTTTCTCTCTAACCAAGAGTTTCTATGTAACCAAAATATATGTGTTATGGAGTGAATCATGTATGATTGTTATTTATTTGTTTTAGCTTTATGTTATGTTACAACAGTTTGCGGTTTATGCATAACAGTAAATATATTGTTGATAAAAGGATTTGAAGTACTGATTCACCCCTCCCCTCTCAGTACATTAGCTTTCCATATTGGGCCTAACATGATGATTTGTCACTTTATACTTAGTGCATATACAATGGACCATTTGCAAAGCAAGGCAAGGTGGACTTCTGATTTCAATCTTACAATTGCCTCAAATAGGCTAAAAGAGAATCCAAACAATACTATAAGTGATCTAAACTGAGATCCAAGAAAAATACAAGTACCAAAGAGGCCAAAAATGACTAAATACTGAAAGTACAATTTCTACTTAAAATCACTGCAATCTAATGGCAGATTATGAAAGTAGACAAAAAATTATGCACTTTCAAATAAAATGGCACTTGAAAAGAAGGTCGTATGACCCCAAACGAAGCCTCTAAAATTGCAAAATCGGGATTAGATAGGTATAGTCATGAAAATATGAAAATTTTGAAAAATTTGTCCATTAAAATCATAAATCCCTCCACCACTGCGAAGAGCATGAAATTCTATCCCATTTAAAAATAAATTGCACCAAAAAAGGAGCAAAAATGAGCAAGATATGGCCATTTGAAGTTGAACTACAATTTCAAAAATGCAAATGAGAGGGTGTCCAAAAAAATTTCAAAATACTACTGATGTAGTGCTAACGTATCAAATAATGGGCTTAAATTTGATGCCCATCTACCCATCAAATTGGTCATCACCCCCTTCTCCCTGCACGTATGGATAGTTGATGTGTTAGTATGGATTTGCTAATGTGGTGACACAGGTGGCAAGACTTGGTAGACCGTACTGCTAATGTGGCATGCGTGCATGGAGGTGATGTGTCAAAATGGTATGCCAACTGTAGTAGATGATGATGGTTAGCTTCTAGTGAAGTGGCCTGGCAGTGAGGCAGACCGTCGATGGAAGGTCGAGAGTAGGAGAAGATAGCGGTGCGGGACACAGTCGACAGCAAGAGAAAGAGTCAATGGTTGGAGCAAAGACCGATGATAGGGGGACCAATGATGGTGGTGGGACAACCATGGGCTGTAAGTCACAGGTACAAGATAGGTACACAGCTTGCAAAAAAATAAATCGACGGTACGGAGGTCAGGGGGGTTGTCCCGTCCCCGTAAAACAAATAACTTTTTTTCAATTTTTTCAATAAAAAAATTTACAACAAATTTAATTAAAAAACTGCAAAATTAAAAAATATGAAAATTAATATACAATTTTGCAGAAAAAGTTGATTTTTTTTTGTTTAAAAAAAAAATCCGTACCACTAGCCTTATAGGCTATGTTTTTCCTCCAAATTTGATTTGCTCCAAAATAGGCCAAGTTTATACTCAATTTTTATGTAAACGGCCTCTTAGACTCAACTGTGATGTCCAAAATGGTGTACGACACACCAAAAAAATAGCACCTCCCCAGATCCAAAAATAGAAGCCTCCAAAAATGCCTCTCCAAGACAAATCAATGAAGCCCTTTAGGCTCTGATACCATGTGAGATTTTACCAAGATCAAGAACTCAATGAAAAGTACAAAATATTGATAGGAATAAATTGTATTCTATCAAGATGAAAATACTGATCAACTAGATCATCAATCAATTACATACAATGAATATGAGCCTGCTTATATAGGTAATGATATATGGATATGTGAGCACACAAACATGACATGTGGCTCAATAAGAAACAAGGGTAGGTAGGAAATAGGTGTGGTAGGTAGGAGAAAGAATATAATATTCCACATGAGGTGGATCAGCCATTGAAGGTGAAATTATCATCCCACAATAAGTGGATAAAAATAGAGTAATAACAAGATCACACCATAAAAGGTGGAAATTCTCCTACATGCACTATCCCAATGTGGCACAAACACCCAAGTGTCTCATACCCAAACTACTATGAAATGCATGTACCTAAGTAAACTTAAGTAAGGTGTAATAATATCCAACATAAGTAAATAATTACACCAACAACTGTTGAATCATTTGAAAACTATTTTATGAAAACCTATCATCCTCTTTGTCAAATTTTGGGGGACGATGCTAAGGATAAAATGCCAATGGGGATGATGTTGATGGGAATAAAGATTTGGCATAAATATGTGAATTTAGAATATGACTATGTTGCATATATTTCTTGACAGATCCATGAAGGGCTAGTATGAGAAGTAAAACAACCCTTAGAAATAAAGATGAAATACTCATCCTTGCTCTCTCATTTGATACTTTTCCAACACAAGTATGAGTGGAACCTAGGTCTTCAACTCAAATTATATGATAAGAATTGCATGCCCTTTCCAATACAAAGGTGGTGTCATAATTGGGACAAAACCTATGAAGTTGCAGACTATATTACTTACCATCAGCATTTTGTCATGAGGATCATGTCATGGTTGGGTGTGGGGATGACCAGAGTTCCAACCAAAGTAATGGATTTTTTGAGGCCAAAAGAAAATAGAATGGATGATCAATGAAGGTTTAATTTTGCAGATTATTTTCTATTTTCAGATCACACAATAATAAGGGTGTATGGGTTCCCTCAACCTCCTTGCCAATTTCCCATTTATGTTTTGCACAAATTAGCATTTCTTGAATTCATGTGGCAAATGTTGTGGACCTAAAAGTTTCATTTGGTAGAGCAAAAGAAAGGCTCTCTAATCCCCAAATCTACAAGATTCGATGAGAAATAAGTAGGGGAGAAGGTTGTTGACAAACTATAGAATTATTTGGCAATAAGATATGCACTAAGGTATGGGAAAAGGAGAAATTTTGACAAGAAGGGATTTATAAGATGGCTTAGAGATAAGATAAAGAGGGGGTCTTTAAATCATGACTTGGATTTGAATGAGAATGTGATAAGAAATCACCTCACTATAGAACAAGTCCTCCAAAGGAGAAAGAAGTGGGCAATTCTCACAAAATTGGAGAATGATACAAGGGAGAAGTCCCCTAATTTTCAAGGATTATTTTCTAGGGAGGAAAAACCTATTATAAGAATTGAGAAAATGTTTGAAAATTTTGAGTCCATTTTTATTGGAGCATACAATATTGAAGATAATTTGGCATATGAAGAAACAAGGGAATGCATTCCACAACAAGTTCCAAAATAGAAGCAGATACCATTAGAGCAACAAGAGGAAGTTGCAAGAGATCAAGCTAGAGGAGCTTCTATTGAAGAGAAGGTTTAACAAATCCTTTCCTCACCCCCTAGAGATGTGCAAATCATTGATGAGCCTCAAAGTAGAAAATATTTTGGTCAGCCAATTCCAATTGACAAATGTGAAGATGAGAGAGCAATTGTTGCTCATATGTTTATATCAGATGATTATTTTATTAAGAGACCAAAGTTTAAAGCCTTATGGTTGCAGGTGGTGGGTCCACTCGAGGGAATCCTAGAGATTCAATCTTTTGAGGATCTTAATTTAGATCAAATAACCCCATAGGAAGCTAGAGAAATAGTCATATAAAGTGGGATGTTGCTTATACCAGGTTGGAATTTAGAAACAATGTTTTTTATTGGACCAGATAAGACAACAGCCAGACCCCATGTTTGCAACAAAATTTTAAAAAGGAGGTTATAGTGGGTCTGGTTATCATCCCACCATCAAGGCATTAACCCAATGGGAAAAATCCCTAAGTACTAATAAGCCTAGAGTTTTGATTGGTGTAGAGGAGAGAACTGGGGATGTGGCCATCATATGGACCTTGAAGAACACCTCAGTTATGGAAGTAGTAACTGTGTCACTGCACTCTGCTATTTTTTCCTTGGATGCAGTCAAATTGCAAGATAAGGAAATAATGATCTTGTTACAGGAGAGAGTTGAGATACATGAGAATTATAAAATTTTAATGATGGAGAGTGCTCAATTGAAGAAAGAGTTGGGGAAAATAGTAGTGGCACCTCCTCCTATTATTATTCAAGGAGAGTCATCAAAGAGTGTTGAGGAAGTGAAAGCCTTGTGATAAAAGATGAATAACCTTCAGAAACAATTGCAGTCTAGAGACCAGCAAATTCTAACAATAGTATCAATGGCCAAAAATAGGGTTATAACAGTGATGAAAGGGGCCTTGTCACATTTACTAAAGTCAATTCTGAATAAGATTGAGAATGTTTATAATTCTTTTCATATTCAATTTGAAGGAGCTATTAGGTGCTCAAAATTTTTGGTTGACTTAAAGGAAATCTTTGAAGGACGGAAAGCTTTAGGGAAAAAGGTTAAAGATCTAAATATTACAATTTAGTATATGCCCAGGCCACCTCAGTTTGTCTCAATTTTTTGTTGATCTTATGAATTGATTGTCAATGAGATTCATTATTTAGAGGACAAGGATGGAACAATCAAGGAAAGGATACAAAGCTCTAATGAATTAAAACATTGGACTATTCCTCTCCTCTATAATGACAGTTCAGAATTAAAATTCAAAGTTGTAATGAATTAAAACATTGAAACATTAGAACTGTGAGATCCATTATCTGGGCTTCAAGGGTACTCAAAAAGACTGAATGCGAGATAAATGATTGTGCTATACTAGCCAATTGTCCTTCAAGATATCTTATTTCTTGTATGTGTTTGGAGAAAACTTAGGCAAAAGAAAAGGCAATTTAACTATTTTACCACCTTCATCCAAAGCATCCTCAACACTTTTCACCACAAATTTCAAAACTTCCCTATCAACCTTAATTGTTTTCAAAAATGTTTGAAGCCACTTTTTATTAAACTTGCTCAAAACTTTTATATTTGCTACTTTCTCTAGTGATACAAAATCTGATTAAACCTTATTTAACATACCCTCGATCTTGCCAGAGGGTGTGTCATTGGAAACCTTCTTAAGGTTAACAATTTTTGTTTTCAAAACTACAGTTGCCAAAGATATAACCTCTTTCTCTTCAGATGTAGACTTAAGTAAGTCCTCAGTTGCCTTTATTTGCACAAGGGTGGCTAATTGTAGTGCTTGAAGAGGGGACATAGTACTCAAATCTACTGGACCATGAGAGAAATAATCCTCATCATCTGCAATCTTCTTTCCTTTTATCAGGAATAGTGGCTTTTGTCATGGTCACTAAAGCCTCATCAATCTACTCTTCACCCTTCTCATTCACATATTCTTCTAAATATACATCCTTTGCTCCTTCCTCGCCATCACCTTCACCCTTTCATGCATCACCTAACTCCTCGGCTATCATCTCCATAATGATTTCTATCTCTAGAGGATCCTACATAGCTTCAATGGAGTTGTCAACTACTTGATTATCAATGGTATCATCTGCAGCTTCCTATCCAACCAAATCAATCTGTACAAATGGTTGATCCTAAGATACTTCTGTTTGAACATGAACTACCAGAGGAGAAGTAGCTTTTCTTGATTGTCCTTCCAGTTTGGAGTCATCTTTCTCCAAGTTAACCTAATAGTTATTTTCTTCCAGAATTTTCCTTAGAATACCCTTTGTATCTTTTACTACTTCATCGACTCTTCCAAACATTTTTTTGTTTACTCTATGCTTTCTTTGGAAGTTTTCTCTAGCAAGTCCCTATTTTTTTGGTATTTCATCTTTTGTTATATCAGGACACAACTTCACTAAGGTAGTTTCTTTTAACCTTTCATCTTCAAGACTAGTTGTGTGTCTTCAGGTGTCCAAAATATCATATAACTCTTTTGGGATCAAGGATGATAGTTCAATCAATGCTTTACTAAAAGAATTCATATAATGGAAAACTGCATCTTCAGTAGCTCTCCAAACATTTTTTCGTAGAATGCTCATAATACATAGAAAGGTTTGTCAAATTACCTTCATTAACTATTGTGTCTATAATATTTTGTAATGGAGGAACAATAGTGTAGGAGCCTTCAATCTTACCCAACTTAAGAGGTTCATCTATCTCAGATTTTTACTTCTTGCCCCCTCTTGTTCTACCAGATTGCTCTCCTTGTGTTTTTGGCTTCTTGGTAGATGGAGCATCATCGGATACAGGCTTTTTGACTACTATAGAAAATGTAGTAGTTTAATTCACCTCTCTGACCTCTTCATCCAATTCAATTTCCTCCTCTGCTGCTACATACTTCCTTGTAGATTTCTCTTTCTTCATCTTTTCTACTCCACTAGTAGATGTTGATTGAGTCTTAGGTGGAGGTACCAACTTTTACACACTACAGGTAGGTGCAAACATACTTTTCTTAGCCTTATCTTACTTGGAAGGGGCGGGGACCATTTAGCTTGTGGCTTCATCATATCTTCCTCCTTCAGTATATTTTTTTCTCTAGCTATCTAACTACTTCTCAGGTTATACCCATTTGTTCAACAAGTTCCTCAACTTCCTTTCTTACTTTTCTTTTTCTTCCATGCCCAGTGAATTTCTTGTGCAAGTCCAGATCCTTCTCTTTAAAAGTAACAAACCTCTCCTCTTTGTTGTCCACTAGTTGATTTTGTCGGGAATTGACACTCATTGGATTTATTTTATTGTCATTGGTGGCAACAAGATTAGATGGAGATCATTTACTAGCATTAGGAGGCATATACCAACAAACACTGACTTTGGAGCATTCAGGGCTACACTGACACCAACATCAGTACTTGAAGGAAGCCGACATCAAGAAAGATTTATTTAGTAAACCATTTTGTAATTATTATCAAGGCTGACATTGAATAACTTTTGTAATGTATTGTAAGCTGGCATAAGGCATATTGTTTGTAATGCGTATATAGGTTAGTCTACTAGGTCATTTTGAATATTACATAGGATGTGACATAGGAGAATATAGCAGAACTACATAATGTGAAGTATATGTATGTAGATCATTATGTATGTGAATTTAATATCATGCAATGATCTGTAGATAGTTTGGAAAGCATTTTTCGAGGAGAAGAGATACTGGTAGTAGTGTTCATGGTTTATTAACTAGTTCAGAGCAGAACTAGAACCAGAACTCTATTTGGCATAGCAGATGCATTTTTGAGTTCAATTTTATTGTTTTACTTTAGTAGAAACTTGTAGTCAATGAGACTCTTTAGTGATGAGCAATATACTCTAGGAAGTGAGCCTTCTTGCATGTGCAGGCCCCCATTATATGTAATATCCTTTCATATGGCCAGTGAACTGATATTGTGGGTCACAAATCCCACCGTGGTTTTTCCTCTTTGAGGTTTTCCACATACAAATTCTATGTGTTATTGTATTCATTTATGTGGATAGTTTATTTGCTTCATGCTATATGTTTATTTGTTTACTAGTTTATATCTGTATGGTATAAAAAGATAAAATCTTGTGTTACTGGCACAACACTAATTCGCCACCCCCCCTCTCAATGTTCTTGGATCCCAACAATTGGTATCAGAGCCTGGTACCTTGGAAGAAGTTTAATAGCTTGAGGAAGATCCTGAAACTGGAATATTTGAACATGATTATGGAGAAGCAACTTGAGATGGCTCTTGAGGATTATGATGCTGAAAGAATAAAGAACTTGAAATTGCAAGATGAATTGAATTCAGCCAATGAGTTCATTCTTATCCTACAAGAAAGGTTATCGTCAGCTCATGCCAAGAGAAATTAACTTTTGGAAAAGCTAGATGATGAGGAGAAGAATGCACTTAAGGAACAATGTCAAAAACTAAGTGAAGCAAACATGCTCATGAAGAATGAAATGCAAGATCTGACTAAGAGGTCATCATAAGATATTGAAGATAGAAAGAAGAAGGAAGATAATATTGTTATATCTCTGAAGAACAAATTTGATGAATGTTGCAGATTGACTCATGAGAATAATCTGTTGAGAACTGATTTGACACACTCCCAGAACAATGAACAAGAACTTGAAAGACAAATAACTACTCTGAGAGATGATCTAACTACTGCAAGTGAGTATAAAGATAAATTTAGGATTAGTGTTGCATAGTTGGGTGACTTATTGAAAAGACAAAGGTAGATTGATGATTCTAGAGGACTTGGATTTGTACAAGGTGAAAGCTCTGGTACTACAAATGAAGATCAGACAACCGGTATGTAGAACTCATCAAAAAAGAGGAAACTAGTAAGGAAATCTAATGCTTATAAATTCAATGGTAAATGTTTTATTTGCAATAAATTTGGGCATATGGCTAAACAATGTAGAGATAAAGCAAATCAAAACTACAATTCTATTCCCAGTCAATGCACAAATTGCAAGAAATATGGTCATAGATCAGAATATTGTAGAATGAATGTTAAATATCATGCATGTGGAAATTTTGGGCATTTTTCTTATCACTATAGGTCAAATAATGACACCGGATTTGTCAAAGCAATTCAAAAGAACAATGTTACATGTTATGCATGCAACAAAATAGGTCATATTGCTAAATATTGTAGAAGCAAGACTCAACCAGTTAGTAATGATAAAGATAATGAGAAAGTAAAGTGGTGTGTAGATGGAATACAACAAGATCACACCAAGAGATGGGTTAGAAAATCTAAAGAACCAAGTGGAGATGGATCTACACCAATAACTCTATCGATAGAACATGGTATTCCTCCACTGGAAGGAAATTCCACCAGTAACTGAGGCATAAGCCTTAGGGGTTGGCAAAGTCATTGCAAAATCTTTCATATTACCCCAGAGGAGATCTAAGGAGATCTAGAGAGTTGTGTTCATCATAGATAAAGGTTCACCTGACATAAGACTATGAAACCGACACCCAGTAGGGTTGTTTGTGAAGAATTTATTACAGAGAAAGATTAGGGTTTTATTCACTGATAAAAGGGGTAAGTGAATTCATTTTCAGTCACCGAGCATTCAAGCATTCAAAGTGAAAAAAAGGCAAATTTCAGGTGAATAAAGAGTGTGCAAAAGCATTGTGAAAGAATTTTGAGCAGTTATAAATCTACCATTAGCATTCACTTTCACGTATTCTTCAAAAATGGCATCTAGATCTTCAGCTCCTAATTTCATTGCAAATCCCACCATTGTTGAACTAAAGGATAGGTTAAGGCCCATATTCAAGGAGGTTCCCCTGATTGCTAAGAAAGAAGACTCTGTGAGAGCATTTTCTAGGGTTCTTGATGACATGATGTACGTTGAAGACATGAGGGCATACATTCACTACACCCTAGAGGATCTAGGCACAAAGGACATCAAAAGCATGTATCAATCCATGATATTGGGAGACTCCAAAACCATCAAACTAGAATACAAAGCAATTGAGGATCTAGGGTTAACCGCAATTCAAGGATGAAGTCATCAGATACGTTCTGACCAGGGTTCACAATGAGTTTATCTAGTTGGATTGGCCTTACATGATCATGAAGGAGGTTATTCAAGCAGTCACCAGCTTACCCAAAGTTGGACAAGAACCTGGCAAAAAAATTTCCAACATAGAGGTTGAGAAACTCAGTGGTGCAACTTCTGATAGTAGATCAATGAGGATCAGCACAATCACTGACACTAATGTAAAATTTGCAAGCATGATAATAGGTTATAAGGCAACTCAATCTAATCGATTGAATTTTGTTGCTAGTTCATGCATTCGTGTTGCATATTAGATGCTGAGAAATAATGCAAAATATGATTTATGTGAATGGATGAGGAGTGAATTGATGATGAACCTTAGAAAGATCAAGGGAATCAAGAAAGGAACTTTTAGATATGGTAATCTCATTGTATGTATGATGCTTTACTTCTTGAATGAGCTACCTGGTCTTGGCAAGAAGCATTGGGCTCATGACATGCTAGTAGGTATGTAGATCAAGGAAGCAATCACCGGTCTTGTTACTGACAGAGATGAGAAACTTTGGGGGTATTTCAAAACATTCCAAGAAAACATGAGGCAAAGGGAGAGAATATCAAAGAAAATTGTGGAGAAGTACTCCACTAATATTTGTTTTATGGTGAAAACCAATGAAACCCTTATGGAAGCAGTTGAACCTAGGACAATCTAGGTTACAAATCTTGGATATGAGGTGGATGATAGCATTTTTGAACTCTATGCAAAAATGTTGCTTGAAGCTCCATTGGATGACAAAATAGAGCATTTTGGTATAGCAGAAGAGAAGGCCCTTGAAGTCAAAATTGGCTTCAACAGGAAGAGAAGAGAGAAAAAAATAGAAAAGATGTCTACATATGTACATGATGTAATTCATAAGATGGACACTCAACTAGGTTCTGGATCCAAACCGAAAGCAGAACCAACAGTGGCTAGTATTGAAGAGGTGAAGAAGCCTGAAGCTTACATGTCTACCATCACTTATGATTCTGACCTTGAGGACAATGAACCTCTAGCTTTCAAAAGGGTACAAAGGAAGAAAGTGGATTGACCACTAGTAGAGAAAAAGAAGGTGGAGCCTAGGAGGACACTTGTCAAGAAGGCAACTAAACCTACTGCACCACCACCTCTAAAAAGAAAGCCTATACAAAAAAGGAAACCAATCACATCTAGTTCGACAACCACAAGCAAAAAGAAGAAGAGTGATGATACTAAAATTGGTAAGACTAAAATGACCTGTGCTAAATTAATTGATGAAATTACAAAGGATGGAATGTTGAAAAATGTATCTAAGTATTATGAAGATTTAGAGGATGATGAGAAAAATGAGATTGAAGAGGCAATTTTGTTATACATGGATATATATAAGAAAGCCTTAGTAGAAATTTTGAAGGAAATTCCTCTATCACTATATAATAAACTTGATGTTGTCAAGAGGGATAGGGAGATTAAGGAAGTGAAATGTGGTTCAATAAACAATGAGGAAATAAAAAGATGAATAGATGTTGGAAATAGGACAATTTCCAGTAGTAAACCCTGACATATAAGACTTATGATGGGCAAAGTAAATGGGGTGATAAATGAGACCAGTAAGGGTTGGACCAAATTCTTCTAGAAGAATCCAGATTTTCTTACATCTCAAGAAGAATTTGCAAAGGCTACATCTTCCACCATTCCTAACAAATCAAAAGGGAAAGGTATTTTGGGCAGTTCAACTCCAATTTTGAGTAAACCGATAGTAACTATAGATATATGGACACAATCGGCTAAGGAGAGTGTACAGTCCATACCGGCTGAAACTATTTCTAAGGAAGGAAATGTACAGGATACTATAAATATTATGGATGATACTCCACCGATAGTAATTGACACTGCACCAAGTGGCGAAGCTACCATTGCAAAAGAGGTTGAGGATAAGGTAAAGGAAATTGAGTCTATATCGGTAGTTAAAACTGATTCCCCAAAAAAGGTTTTGGCAATTGACACTTCTCAGGTTGAGAAGAAATCCATCACTAAGATGAGTCCAACTGAGTTAATGATGATGGCAACTCAGAAATTATTGAAGGAGGGTACTGTAGACAAGGGAATAATTGATCAATCAATTACAATATTGCATAGATTGACACTTGACTATTAGATTGAAGATGGAGCAATCCCTTCCAGCAAGCTCAAAACTCTAACAGAGCATATTTCTTAAAATTTTCAATCTCTGAGGCAGATTGTAGACCAACAGGATTTAGAAAGATTCACTACATCTAAAAGAGAAGCCTTTGACCAGATCTAGAAATAGAGAAAAACAAAATTGAGGCCAAACTCATTCTTATTGAGGTTTGTTTAAAATAGTGTACAAATATCTATAGGGTCTATTGTAACATAGGAACTCATACAGCTAATGTAGATAGCAGACTAAAGGAGTTATATGATAAGATAGCTAACATTGCTAATTATTTTGATGGATTAACCACACTGACCACATCTGTTGATGAAAAAAATTTGTCCTTGGAGAACCAATTTTTTTCTTTTGAGAAAGAAAGAGATAAAGTCATTAGGAGAGCAAGAAGCCTTAGAGGACTAGTGAGTCCCAGATTAGATTCATTGGGTGTTCATAAGAGAGAGTGCATGGCATGATTGCTAAACCCACACTAGTAGATGTCAAAGAGAAGGAAACCCTTGCCCACTTACTAAGTGGGCTAGCATCCATTTCTGAAACTTTCAAAAATGGTTGGGATACATATCTTCAGTTGTTGGATAAGGCTTACCCCAAAATTTTGAAGTTGGTCAAGCTCCAGTGAAATTAATAGTATTCATTTATTCTTGTTCTGAATTCTTTCAATTATTTCACTGGTATTTGGTGTTGATTCCAAAGGGGGAGTATGTATATATGTTAAAAATATCAGAAAATAACATATCGGAAGGACATCAAGATATCAGAAGGAGTGTATTTCTTAGGGGGAGCATATTTCAGTTAAACCATCAGGGAATCCATTTTTCACATGAGTGTTGCCATCAATGCCAAAGGGGGAGATTGTTGGCAATTGACACTCATCGAATTCATTTTGTTATCATTGATGGAAACAAGATTAGATGGAAATCATTTACCAGCATTAGGAGGCATATACTGGAAGATACCGGCTTTGGAGCATTCAGGGCTACACCGACATCAATACTTGAAGGAAGCCAACATCAAGGAATATTTATTTAGTAAATCATTTTGTAATTATTTTTGAGGCTGACATTGAATAACTTTTGTAATGTATTGTAAGCCGACATAAGGCATGTTGTTTGTAATGGGGTATAGGTCAGTCTGCTAGGTCATTTTGAATATAACAAAAGATGTGACATAGGAGAATATAGCAAAACTACATAATGCAAAGTATATGTATGTAGATCATTTTTTATGTGAATGTTATATAATGCAATTATTTATAGATAGTTTGGAAAGCATTTTTGGAGGAGAAGAGATACCAGTAGTAGTGTTCAGGGTTTATAAACTGATACAAAGAAGAGATAGAACTAGAACTCTATTTGGCATAGTAGATGCATTTTTTTAGTTCAATTTTATTGTTTTACTTCAGTAAAAACTTGTAGTCAGTGAGAATATTTAGTGATGAGCAGTATGCTCTAGGCAGTGTGCCTTCCTACATGTGCAGGAACCAATTATATGTAATATCCTTTCATATGGCCAGTGAACTGATATTGTGGGTCACAAATCCCACTGTGGTTTTTCCTCTTTGAGGTTTTCCACGTACAAATTCTATGTGTTATGGTGTTCATTTATGTGGATGGTTTATTTTCTTCATGCTATATATTTATTTGTTTACCAGTTTATATGTGTATGGTATAAAAAGATAAAATCTTGTGTTACCGGTAGAACACTGATCCCCCCCCGCTCTCAGTGTTCTTGGATACCAATAGACTCAACAAGTGTTGAGAATATGCATCAAGTGTGACTACATCCACCTCATACCCTATGGGCATGATCCATACAGTTCTTGACTCAACTACCTCCATATGACACTGATCCTTGTCAACCATGAAACAAATTATTTTCTCATATTTTCCGACTACCTCTTTAGGAATTCTCTCCCTACTTTTCATATTGGGTTGAAACTATTTTAAATAGCCCCATAAAGCTGATTTTTGCATTACATTGTCACCCAAACCCAACAATCCTTGATTGACATAGCCACCTATTTATCATAAGTCCATTGGAATTTTCCAATTTTGGGGATCTTATTCATGAAATAAAGTGCTAAACAGACAATTATGGATCCAAACTTGAAGACATGTTTCTTATTTTCTTTATCTTCTTCAAGTTTCTCATTAACTTGTTGAGAAGTACTACACAAAGATCATACCTTTTGTCTATTGGACATTGTTGCTACTAGGATATGTTATTTCCATTGATGTACAACATATTCTAATGCAAGGGCATCCCGGGTTCACGACAATCTTGCATCAACCAAAAATATTTTCTTTCTATTTTGTTTGGAGTTTCAGTTTTCCTTTTTGTGTGTCCTCGTTTTGGCTCACCGGATCCTATGGAGTTGGATTCTACTTAAAGACTTGATCATCTTTCTTTCTCTCAACCCACATCTCATTTGGATCACTTTCCAGTAAGATACGACTACCGGTTTCCATGACAGTTTCTTGTTACCGGTTGCTCCTTTGTTACCAATTGCCTGAGACCTATTCTAGTGATCTACTAGAACCCATTCTAAAGCTTTTAGAGCCTTGGGCATTGATCTTGATGTTTCTTGGCATGTGGTCAACATTCTGCACTTCATCCTTTGGATTTTCTGGAGGAACCTCTTGGTGGAGGCTGACCTTGTTCATTTTGCACGTTAGGTCTTGTTCTTCGGGTTTTGAACCTTTTGGGCCGACTGGATCCTTTAGATCGATATATATATTTGTAATCATTCTTTTGAATAGAATAAAACAAAATCATTAGAAGATCAATTAGGATCAATCAAAGATAAACTGTGCCTAGAAGATAGATCTTTTGATTCAAAGTCCCGATGTGACCTATTCTACCAACCTTGTGTGTTGGTATGTTGTAACCCGGTTGTTACTGATTGGATGTAATCGATTTTATGCAATAAAATTATTTGTTCTGCATTGCCTCCATCATACATGTGTGTTTCTATTGTGTTTACTCTTGCTGACCAATTTGGATTCATCTCCTTGAGTTTCCTCCTCACTGGTGACTACTTCAAGTGGTATTGGAGCGAAGTTTCATTCTGGGGGTTGCGTGTCCTAAATTTTATTGTAGGGTGGCGGATTGTGGATCCAACTTGCAATTGCAAAGGACTAATAAATGGCCTAAAGAGGAACTAGGAATGGTAGAGCGTGTGGGAATGTAGACCCTGTTGTGATGGAGATGTTATGAGGAATAGAAGTTTGGTTAGAAGTCATGGAGACAACCCAGAGAAGAGGCTGACATATTGAAGATGTAAGTGAAGATGAAGGAGAAGAAGCCCTGATGGAACAAGTGAACCTACTGATAGTTGATCTAGATGAAGAAAGGTTTTTAAGGGTTTTGAGTAGGGTGAAATATGATGGGAAGTTATATTTGGATGAATTCATAGATTGGATCTCAGAGATGGAGAAGTATTTTGATCTTGAAAACACTGCAGAAGAGAGGAAGGTGATGTATTCCTGTACCCAGTTAAAAGGTCATGCATCTCTTTGGTGGGAGCATTTGCAAGTTGATAGAAAAAGAAGGGGTAAAGAGAAGATTAAGACATGGGATCGGATGATTACTAAGTTAAATTCAAAGTTTGTCCCAGCGAATTATCAAGTGGATTTGTTCCAGAAAGTGTAGAACCTGATACAAAAGGAATCTAGTGTGAAGGAATACACTGAAGGATTTTATAATTTGAACATCAGATATAGACATGTTGATGATTAAGTTGAACAAGTTGCAAGATATTTGAACATATTGCGGATGTCTATACAAGATGAACTCAGTATGATCAAATTGGAGAGTGTTGAAGAGGCTTACCAGTATACACTGAAGGCTAAAGAGAAATTGAACAAAAGACATGAGCAAAGGTAGAGGTGGAAGGTTTACCAGAGGAAGATTTTGAGGAAGAGGATATACTAAAGGAAGAGGAACCAATATAGATCATAACAAAGAAAAGGAAGTAATAAAATAAGGTAGTTCATATAGGAAGGATGATAGAAACTTCTACCAGAGGAGAAAACCAGATGGGTACCAAAATGAGAACTTTGGAAGACAAGACGAGGACATTTAGAGGAACCTGCTATAAGTGTGGAGGAGAAGGACACCATGCATTTGAATGTAAGAAGACAGAGGCTATTAGAAGAGAAGCAGTGGTAGAAGAAAAACCCACTAGATCAAACAATAAACTGAAAGATGGAGAACTATTGATGATGAGAGAGCTTTGTGTCATACCAGAGGAGATGAAGAACCCTTTCAGAGGAAGAACCTATTCAAAACCAGATGTAAGGTATCTGGTAAGTGTTGTAACTTTATTATTGATAGTGGTAGTTCAGATAATCTTGTTTCAGAAGAGATGGTGAATAGTTGAAATTGGAGAGATTGAAACACCCTAAGCCTTATCAAATAGCATGGATTCAGGATGAACATAAGTTGTTAGTAAGTCAATAGTGTTTGGTAAAATTGAAAATTGGGAATTGTCATGATAAAGTTTTGTGTAGTATTATGCCTATGGATATTTATCATCTTTTGTGGGGAAGACCTTGGCAGTTTGGTAGACAGGCAATACATGATGGAAGGAAGAATACATACACTATTGTGGCCAATGGGATGAAGCAAACCTTGTTACCTTTGGAGGAACCTTTGAAGATTGAAGTCTGTACAAATTCCACAATCTATTTAGTAGATGGAAGAAAATTCATGGATGGACTGAGACATGAGAATGTGTGTTTTGCCTTGATTCCTAAGAAGACTGAGAGATCGGAACCAGAAGGAGAACACCCGACAGAGAGAAGATATTTGTTGATAGAATATGAGCAAATCATTTCAGATAATGTACCTGATGGGTTGCCACCTATTAGAAGTATTAGTCATTGCATAGGCTTGGTTCCTAGAGCTAGTTTGACTACCAAAGATGCACACTGGTTGATACTGTAGACACCCAAAATTGTCCAGTCTAATTAAATAAATATTTTATTTATTTAATTATTTAAGCTTAATTCTTCTATTAATTAAATAAATCTTTATTTATTTAATTAATTCATTTATCCTCTTCTAGCCTTATTTCTCATTTAAATAAATACATTTATTTATTTAAATTATCCTTTTTCTAAATTAAATAAATATCTTATTTATTTAATTTTCCCATTTCTTCTATTAATTAAATAAATCTTTATTTATTTAATTAATTCATTAGCCTTTTCTACCCATGACACAAGTCATTCATCTCTTAATTCCTACACAACCTACCCCTTTCATTATTTTATTATTTCTTTTACCTACCCTCTAATCATAGCCGACCTCCTTTTACACCTCTCAATCTTATCCCTCCATTTCATATAGTGTCTTCTATATAAGGAGATATTTCCTTCATTATCAAACCCTAATCAATCATTCTAATGACCTAGCTAACTACTTGATCAATTGACTACACTACGATCCTACTTGCAACCACATTCCGTTCTTTGTTGAGCTCTTGTGTACATAAAATCTGAGAGCAAATATATCAAGCAAGATCAATGGAGATAGGAAGAATGGAGATCCAAATCCTATTGGAAATGTGATGGTATAATCTTTGTGATTTCATTTGATTTGCATTGTCTTAGGTAATCTTCATATATTATGGTGGATCTTTGTTGTTGTTAGGCTAGGGTTTTGTGGTTGAATTCATTTAGCCTTTCAATATCGTTATTGTTGTTATCCATTTTCACCATATACATTTTGGCATGCTCAGTGGGACTCTTGTCCCTTTTGCATTTAACATCTTTGTTGTAGATTTTGTGTTTTGAAGTTGCAGATCTGACATTTTTCGACAGCATTTTGATATTTCATCTGCGTACTTTTGGATCGCATTTTTGGCTTTCTGTCGCATCTGGGCACTTTTGGATCATGTCTGTGTTCTCGAATCACATCTGTGAACCTCTAAATTGTGTCTGTGTTTTTGGTAGTATTTTCATTTTTCAGATTGCAGGTTTTCATTATAGGCGCGTCTGTGGGCACTTTAATCGCGTCTGTGAGATCTAATCGCGTTTGTGATCATTTTAATCGTGTCTGTGTCTTGCAGGATTTTCTATTTTGCATTTTTTTTTTGCAAAAATGCGTCTATATTGTGGAATCACATCTGTGGGCAATTTAATCATGTCTATGAGATCTAGTTGCATCTGTGATCATTTTAATCGCATCTGTGCTCTGCAGGATTTTTTGTTTTGCATTTTTTTGCAGAAACACGTCTGTGAAGTGTTAAAACGCATCTATGTTGTGGAATCGCGTCTATGTAGGGTAGAATCGCATATATATAAGGTAAAATCATGTCTATGTTTTCCAAAAAAAAAAAAAAAAATAAAAAATAAATTTGGGTTTTCATTTTTTGCCATTTTGTCTTGCATTTAATGTTTCAGATCTAGTTTATTTTGAGCTAACATTTTCAGATCTAGCTAACAAAATTGGTGCAACTTGTCTTGAAAGAAAAATCATTTGGTTGAAGGCCCCTATTTTCACAAAGTCTTTTGGGTTTAAAATTTACCTAACTTGTGTGCTTGCAGGAAGGGGTGATTATTTGAAACAATCCAAACTACTAACAACTCTTTGTTGTAGGTCCTTGGCAAGGGTTTTTGGATTTTTATTGTGTGCTTTGTTTTCATAGACTAGCAAACACTTCAATTGGTGCACTAAAATTGAATCATTATCTTTTTTGTCTTGAACAATAGGCTCTTTTTGTTTAATCTTTAGAGGTCCTGTCTTCCCGTGTGGTCATTAGGACTACTAGTGAGAAGAGAATGACCCAAGTGGTAGCGAGGAAAACCTACCTCTTCCGAACCACTATAAATAAATGTATTCATGGTGAAAACTATGGATAACGTGTGCTGATTAGTTTATACCGACACTATGTCTCCCCATAAACCCGTTTGATCAAATTTATTTGATTAGTTGTAGGGTGTAACCCCTACCGGCTGGGAGCCTTTTGTATTTACAGAGCTAAAAGTGCCACATGTATGGCCACATGAGCAGATTCCCTTACTAGCACCTTTTTTTTTTAGAAGCCCAAATCCTTCTAGTTGTTGGGGCAGGAGGTTGGACCTCTGGTAGCGGCCCACACACATACGGTTCTTAGTAGAGATACAAAGTTTGCCACGGGGAGTTTTCATGGGGACTGATGCTTGGCTGACCTGAGAAGTGAGTGCCAAGGGTGGAGCTAGTGAGGTCAAGCATCTAAGTATCTGCTCTGAATAGCATAGCCTTGGGGGTAAAACCCCATGTGGGATCAACAACTATTGTCTTGGCCAGCCATAAGAATTGTGCTTGACTTATTTTAAACATTCAAAACATTCAAGACCAAACAGCAAAACATTGTGTCTTTTGTGTCTTCAAGTGTATGCAAAACATTTTTTACATCAAACAACACACTTTTTTGGGAGTCATTTTGGAGTCTAGACACTTGCAAACATTGGGTCTTCATCAACACTATGTCCTCTTGTCACGACAAATAGTCAAACAGTCAGATTTGGTCATAATAAAACGACTTCACAGATTGGAAAAAATTGCACAAATTTTGCAGAAACGCGTCTGTGTCTGACATAATAGCGTCTATGTTGTCTAACCATGTCTGCGAAGGACAGAATTGCATCTGTGTTTCCAGAATCAACATTGCACTTTGCAAAAATCTCAAAAACGCATCTATGTCTGACATAATAGTGTCTGTGTTGTATAATCACATCTGTGAAGGTTAGAAATGCATCTGTGTTTCCAGAATCAACATTGCACTTTGCAAAAATCTCAGAAGCATGTCTATGTTAAACAGAACCATGTCTGTGTTAGGAAATTACATCTGTGAAGTATATAGGTGCGTCTGTGATTAGAATTGAAACAAATTTACAGCAAACAAACACAGTCAGTTTCAGAATTCTTGAGCTTCCTAGGTTATTTCTCTAGGTTTCATTTAGCATTCAACCTGTCTTTGGGTCTCACACAGTCCATCATTGCTTCACATCTCACTTTACATTCACAATTGTCTAAACTTGAGTCAAAAGGTCACTTGCTTGTCCTCATCATACTTTGTCAATACACTACATACAACAACACTTTGCTAAGTGGTCCCTCATCAAGGTCTCTCACCTTTGGGTCTCATTTGGTCTTACTTAGAGTCAAGGTCAACTTACCTCATCAAGAGAAGCTATCCTCTCTTTGGAAGTCACACCTACTCTACTACATACATACTTGGTCTTACACTTTGGACATTGCAAGTACACTTCAGATTCATTTACATTCCATCCAATTATTGGTCTTCCATACTCTTTCCATTTTCATATAATCTCACACATCTGGGTCATACCTAGTTCATGGTTGAAACCCATCTTCAAAAATATAGGAGAGAAACTAAAGAGGCTCAAGAGTCTGCAAACATGAGTGTCTATGAGTATGACAATGATGTCTTTTTCAATACTGCTCATAACACATTACCTAACATGGATGCCTATAGAAACATTCCAAATGTTGATAACATGGACACTACAAACAACAATGATACACACAATGACAATATGGACAACTTTTCAGTACATTCAGCAGATGTGGAAGAATCCATTATGAACCCCCATTTCAATCGATTGGTTGATGAAATAATGAGGAGGGATAGACAATACTTCTTACAAATGATGGCACAAAGTGAAGCCAAAATACCTCATGATTTTGACATATCTCAAATAATGGAAAATCAACCTTTGCAACAAACTCACTCCAACATGGATCAAAGGAGGCCTAATAGTGGAGGAAATAGAGGACCATATATGGTACCTAAATCACCATCATCTTTTCTTCAAAAACTAGAGGTCCCACATACACATGGTCAAGCATATGATACTCACCTTCACAGTCCATTATGGAAGTCTTATGCAGAAAGATATGCTCGATCACATACCCAGGCTAAGGATCAGCCACCAAAGCAATTGGATATTCAAAGGCATGCTCAAAATTTGGACACAAGGAAACCCCGTGTCAAATTTGGGGGCAACACATTAGAACATGGCATGCCTATAGAGTGTGGTATACATGCACAAAATAGATATGGTGCTCCTCAACATGAATCTATACCAAGTGGTCCATATACTCAACATCATTATAGACCTCCTCCATATGAACATGTGTATGATCAATATCATCCATATATGCAACATGCTCCTCCTCCAATTGGTGCCTCAAGCATAGGGTATGGTCCAAGAAGTCGATCTCCACCTAAGAGAAATTTGGAGCAACAAATCAAGGACTTACAAAAGAAAATGGAGGACATAAATACACCAAAGCCAACATACACAATGAGAGACATATGTCCTTATCCATTTGACAAGAGCATTCCAATGCCTCCTTTTCCTACACACTTTGTGACACCTAAGTTTGATAAGTACAGAGGAAAAGGGGATCCTAAGGCACACATAAGACAATTTTTCACAGCTTGCATTGAGGTAGCAGCAAAAGAGACATATTTGATGAGATTATTCCCACAAAGCCTAGGTGATCAAGCTATGGAATGGTTCTCCCAACTCCCACCTAGTATTAAGTCATGGGGTGACTTAGCAAAGGCATTTATCCAACATTTTTCCTACAACATAGAGACAGATATATCAGTCACTACTTTGTACAACACCAAGCAAAAAGAGGGAGAGTCTTTTGCATCATTTTTACAAAGATGGAGGAATCTAGCCAGCAGATGCTCTTGTGAAATTCCACAAAAACAAATGGTAGAAATGTTCACTCAAAATGTTAACAAAGACATTGGCTATGATCTAAGGAAAGCTTGTTTGTCCACCTTCAAGGACGTCATTGAAAAAGGCTTAGCAATAGAGAAGGTCCTAATTGAGCAAGGAGTCATTAAGATATTCAAGGAAAACAAAAATGACTTTAAAGGAAAAGACAAGCCAAGATTTTGGAATAAAAGCAAGAACATAGTCAATGATGGTGTTGTTGATGCCAACACAGTGTGACCCAAATTCATCTTTTCAGAATCAAGTTCTACAAACAATCAAGTGAATACTCAAACAACTTCCAGATCACAAAGGAAGTACACTCCATTGGGAGAACCACTTGAGTCAGTCTTCAAGAAGCTTGTGGCAAACAAGGTAATCACAGTGCCAGATTTTCCTCCATATGAACCAAAGGTTAAGCCAAATTGGTGGAGTGATGATGAGTATTGTGAATTTCATAAGAGAAAGGGTCATAAGATAGGAAATTGTCATCGACTGAAGAACATCATACAATATCTCATTGATAGAGGTGACATTGAGATTGAGGGACACTCATCCAATCAAAAACAGAAATGTTTAAGGAACCATTCCCAAAGCATGACAAGGGAAAAGCTAAAGCCACAGATGATCAAACCAACTATACCAGAGCATCCTACAACTATGATTCAATCATCAATCACATCTTGATGGACAATTACGTCTCTACCATTATCATCAAGGACAAAACCCCTAAGAATTCTACCCAGAGACCCAAGATTGTCCTAAAAGGTGTTGGATCTTCTTCCAAACCTACCTCTGAATGTCATGTTACAACCCGTCGAGGTAAAATTACTTTCCCAGGTGCTTCGACTAAAAACACCACTTCTTCATCAACCAAACCTGAGTATGACCTTGTAGAACAGTTAGGAAAGACACCCGCGCTCATCTCCATCCTTGAGCTCCTACGCATATCCCCCGCTCATAAAGCTATTCTTGACAAAATCTTGAGAGACACTGCCATTCCTACTGATCTGAACGTGGACCAGTTTCAAGCCATGGTGGGATACCTTTCCAATCCACATTCCCTTACATTCACAAAAGTCGACGATGCCTCCGTAAGTTAGCCACATAATGCACCATTACATGTTGAAGCCTTCATACACAAACATTGAATAAAACAAGTCCTGATAGATGGAGGAGCTAGTCTAAACATTTGTACATTGAGCACTATTAACCAATTGGGATATTCTGATAAAGTTGTCAATTCTACAAATCAAATCACCATCAAGGCATATGATGATGAAGAGCGTTCATCCAAGGGCACAGTCACCTTACCTCTCAGAGTTGGGCCAGTTACAAAGGATGTAGTTTGTCAAGTCCTTGATCTCGATCTCACTTATAACATATTGCTAAGGTATCCTTGGATTCATGAAATGAGGGTAGTCCCATCAACATCTCACCAATGCATTAAGTTTCCTCACAATGGAGTAGAAGTAATAGTTAACGATGATCCCAATCCGTTCATATACTGCAATAACCTGAGATCAAAAACTGAGACCATCATTCCTAATAATTGTGAAGCTGTTCCTTCTTCGGCATACATTGATCCCGAGTCATTAAAACCTTCGACATCAAAACAAGGTGAGCTTAAAGGCAAATTTCAAGACAAAGGCATGGGGGAATACACTTTAAATCAGGCCATGTACTTACAACAAGTCATGAGTTCCCCTAAATAATATGGAAGACCACATCCTAACAAGCAAGTATCCATCATGGTACTCAAATGGGACCCTACTACCTTTCAAAGATGGGGCAAACTGGAAGAGGAAGACCTATACAAAATGCTTTACAAAGACATTGAAGATGACACACAAGATCACATCAGTCTACCATGTGAGAAATATGGCAAAGGCTTCAAGATTCTACAAAAATTTGAGTATGATGGAAAAAGCCCTCTTGGGTTATGAAAGGAAGGCATCATTGAACCTTTACAACCTGAATTGACTTTCAAAAAGGAAAACTCGAAGGGACTTGGTTTCCTGACTTCCAAGGTCCACACTCAAAGGATAGAAGAAGCCTTACAAATCAAAGCTACCAAAATTCAACAAGAGGATCGCTATTCCACAGACTCCAACAAATGGGAATGGGGTTCAAACAAATCCTCCAATGACTACGAGCTCACCGAGACATTCAGAGAGCCAGATGAACCCACAAAAGAAGAGGAATTTTATAAAAAGTTTAGAGTTGGTCACGAAACAACCTATAAGGATTCCACATAGTCCTTGTCTCAAGGTTCTAGGTTGAAATCACATAGGATGAGAACACCTGTCCCAAAATGCGCTACTAGTGATGATAATTTGGATTTGCTCGCGATCGAGATTAATGAGGAGAGTGCCATTGATGACCTTGATAATTACCTTGACATACTTGAATATAACTGCATCTTCACTCGTAGCCCCGCTAACTTCAAAGACATTAAAGGCCTTCCCCTTGTTCACCACCAACTCATTGACTAGGATCATGAAGGACTAGCACAGTTTGACACATTCCAAAATGATGAAGCTGTTATTGACTATCTTGGCATACGAGATGATCTTCCCCCTAGGGACCATAAAGCGGGATACACTATAGAAGTCAACAGCATGGCATATTTTGGTGAGGGTGTCAGACCTTCCAGTCGCAAAAATGTGAAAATAAGAACAAACCAAGGATCTTATGGCGAAAACCACACTGTGGCACTGTCTGACCCCAAAAAAGTAAAAAGAAAGGATGTATCTAAGGGCGAAAACCTCTCTGAGGCACCCAAAGATGGAAGGCTCGACATTCTCCCAACATCATATGAGGAAAAGTCATCCATGTTGGTAGAAGAGACTATCAAAACAAACATTGGTATAGAAGAGGTTCCACACAACATATTCCTAGCTCAATCATTGACAGAGTCAGAAACGTCAAAATTCATAAGTTTCTTGAAAGAATGACAAATCAACTTTGCATGGTCATACGCTAATATGCCTGGATTAGATCCGGATTTGGTAATGCATAATTTGACAATTAAACTGGGGGCAAAACCAGTGAAACAGAAATTAAGAAAGATGCATCCACAAGTGGCATTACTAGTCAAAGCGGAACTTGAGAAATTATTGGATGTCGGATTCATACACCCAATTGATTATCCTGAATGGATCTCTAACTTAGTGCCTATCAGTAAACCAGATCACAACATCAGAATATGTACAGATTTCAGAGACATCAACAAAGCTTGTCCAAAGGATGACTTCCCATTACCAAATATTGACTTGATTGTTGATCTCACAACAGGTCATGAAATGTTATCATTGATGGATGGATTCTTTGGTTATAATCAAATAAGGATCGCACCCGAGGATCAACACAAAACATCATTTACTTGTCCCTGGGGAACCTTTTGCTAGAATGTCCTGCCCTTCGGGCTAAAAAATGTAGGTGCTACATATCAAAGAGCCATGACTACTATCTTTCATGATCTCATGCACATAACCATGGACGATTATGTCGATGACCTCTTGGGCAAATCAATAGATAGAAATACACATTTGGACATACTTTCAGTCATCTTTGATCGGTTGGAAAAATACAAAGTAAGATTAAACCCCAAGAAATGTGTCTTTGGAGTAACCTCTGGGAAGCTCCTAGGATTCATTGTATCTAAAAAAGGAATCGAAGCTGATCTAGCAAAAGTCAAGGCCATCTTGGAGATGAAACCACCAAGAAATATTAGTCAACTTCGGTCTTTACAAGGGAGACTCTAGTCCATACAAAGATTCATAGAGAAACTTGCAGATAAGTGTAATCCTTTTCAGCACCTGCTACATAAAAACATCAAATTCAAATGGGATGATAACTGTCAACAGGATTTCCAGACACTCAAAGATTATCTTCTGAATTTGCCAGTTCTGATGCCACCAATTCTAGATCAGCCTTTGTTACTATACATATCAGCTACTCCAACAGCATTGGGGGCACTCTTAGCACAACAAATTGTTGAGGGCAAAGAAAAAGCAGTATACTATATCAGTCGCACATTGGTGGGATATGAGCTAAACTACACACCAATTGAGCATGCATGTCTTGCCATGGTCTTTGCTTCACAGAAATTATGACATTACATGCTCACTCATAAGACTAAGTTGATTGCAAGAATAGATCCGTTGAAATACCTTCTCAATAAAGCAACAATTACTGGGCGATTGGCCAAATGGGCAATGATCCTGAGTGAATTCAATATTGAGTATGTGGATAGAAAAGCAATAAAAGGACAAGCCATCGTAGATCAATTAGCAGATGCTCCCATGATTGATGATGTTCCTCTAAGTTTAGAATTTCTAGATGAATCCATTTTAACAATGTCACATGCGAAGCCATGGCAACTGTACTTCGACGACTCATACACACAGCATGGGGCAGGAGCTGGCATCCTCTTTATAACTCCTCAAGGAGACTCTATACCAAAATCATACCACTTATCATTTCCTTGCACTAACAATATAGCAGAATATGAGGCATTAACAACTAGATTACGGATCGCAGTTCAGTGGAAGATCCAGGAACTTCGTGTTTTTGGGGACTCTCAACTTGTCATCCATCAAGCAACTGATGATTACCAAACAAAAGATGAAAAATTAATGCCTTACAAACAAATGGTGGATGACCTGAAACAACACTTCACAAAGATAGATTTTGAGCAGATACCAAGAGAGCAGAATCGCACCGTAGATGCCATGGCTACAATTGCTTCACTAATCGATCTACCTCCAAATAAGACCTGCTATGAGTTCTTGGTGGATAACCTTTTGGTTCCTTCATAAGAGATCATTCCTATTGAGATGATATGTGTTGTCGGTCCCGAGTCCCAATTATATGGTTCTATTTTCACATACCTTCGTGACAATACCCTACCTCCTGATCTATCAAATAACCAATGTCGCACTTTCATTCGCCAATCCTCTCGATATGTCATTTTAGCTGATATCCTATACCGACGAGGTCTAGATGGAACTCTTCTTAGATGTTTAGAAAGCGACGAAGCTCAGATTGCGTTACGTGAAGTACATGAAGGGATATGTGGTCCACATGCTAGTGGTCCTACCTTGGCCAAGAAACTCATCAGGACTAGATATTACTGGCCCAATATGGAAAAGGACTCATATTAGTTTGTCAAGAAATGTAAGCAATGTCAAATTCATGGAGACCTCATACATGCACTAGCACAAGAACTTCAACCAATTGTGTCTCCTTGGCCCTTTTGTCAGTGGGGACTTGATCTCATAGGCAAGATTCACCCTCCTTCTTCCAATGGTCATAAATTCATTATCACTACCACAGAGTATTTCACAAAATGGATTGAAGATATGCCTCTCACACAAGTCACTAGAAAATAGATTGCTACATTCATCCTCAACTATATCATTTGCCGATACGGTATTCCTGTTTCCATTATCATTGATAATAGGCATCCCTTTAAAAATTAGGATGTTCATGAACTTTGTGATCGCTTCCATATTTCCCATCATTTCTCCATGCCATATTACCCCCAAGGTAATGGCGAAGCTGAGGCGTCTAATAAAACAATCCTTAAAATCCTCAAAAAGATAGTCGACGATGCTGGCCGTAATTGGCATATTCAACTCAATCCTGCACTTTGGGCCTAACGCACAAGTGTTCGCACACCTACAAGATCTACACCCTATTCACTTGTCTACGACACTGAATCCATCTTGCCTATTGAGGTCAAGCTACCCTCTTTACGGGTCTCTTTGCAACACATCATCAGTGATGAAGACTATAGGGTCTCTCACTTACAAGAGCTTGAACTACTGGATGAATGAAGACAAATTGCTTTTAATCATCTCAAGGCTTACCAACAACGAATGAGTCACAAATACAATCACAAAGTCAAACCTTGCACATTTGAGGTAGGTGACTTGGTTCTTAGAGAGAATCCTAAAAATCTGCAAGACAGAGAGAAGAAGGGCAAGTTCGAACCAAATTGGCTTGGTCCTTACATCATTACAGCAGCATATAGATTTGGGGCATATCAACTCTCAACTACAGAAGGTGAACCTTGGGAGGATCCTATCAATAGCATGCACCTTCGCAGGTTTTACACATAACTCTTCAGAGTATCCTAATTCAAAAATACAAAAAAATTATAAAACAAAAAAATCGTTACTTGGTGAAAACCTAGCAAACAGGTGCCTTGTGACACAAAAAACATTGAAAAAATAAAAAAAGTAAAGAAAAAACATTTCATCCAATGGTGAAAACCACTTCGATGGTGCCCTGGGCAAGTACCATGGTGAAAACTGGGTCACCAGCGCCATGCATAGAGACATTGCTCCTCCCTCCTTCAGGATTCACTTTCATCCTTTCACTTTGCACACACTCACAACCTATTCATCCATAATAAAATTACACATTCCCATCATGGCTTGTTATTGATCTACCCAAGATTGGTTCATCATTCATAATAAACCCTAATTTTCCTCCCTTTCCATCCATAATAAATCAGATCCTATCTATGGCTAAGGCAAATCCTACATCTAGTGATGGATGTGGAATTGAGAACATCACATGTTTCAAGAAGTACAGTTTCTTCCAGCTTCCTTTAGTCTATCCGCACACAATCCGCAATAAAGCAACATTTGCATCGCCAATCCACAATAAAGTTCCATCTTCTCCACAATAAAGTATCAGTTTCATGGATTCAGTCAGTTTCAGATGAGACACAGTAGCAAAAATGGGCTTCAATAAATCAAATCTTTCAACAGACTTAGACAACATATGGTTTAGTGTTATCTATCCTTTTTGTGAAAGTAAACATTGTGACCACAATCAAATAAGACTTATACAAGTGACAAGAGACACTAAATTTGAGGACTACAGTGGATGTTGGTGTCGAGTCTTGGTTTTCTTTTGATTTCATCTTTTTTGGTGACATGTCTTCTAGCTTTTCTGGGATGTCTCTGACTAGAGATTCTATATCCAGGATGTCTTTGACTAGAAAGGCAAGGATGGGGTATCGTCACCTATTTGTATTTGCTGTCTGTGGATTGTCTCTTAGTAATACTATGACTTGTCCAAGGATATGAGGACACTGTGAGTCTAGTGTGAACTGGGGCATTCCTTGTTTGTGACTGTCTTATCTCCATGCAAATAGGTACAATGACTTTCTGGGTCGAACATATGCCTCGATTGTCATAACCTACTTGCCATAATAAAGCTCAATGATGATAATGCACAAGAAGCTCTTTCACTTTCATATCTTTTGTCTTTCATCCCCCTTTCTTGATTGACTTCCATAGTCCTTCTTGAGTCCGTGTATCCCACTATCACATGATTGAGTATAATGAAACGCCAAAAATATTTACATTTCATGTAGTTGCACCTGCATTACCACATATAAGAATTTCATACATACATATAGATATCACAATTGCATCACATCCTGCACACAACACATGTTAGCACAATTTACATTTGCATTATCATATTCATCTGCATTACATACATTCACATTTGCATCATGCATACACATATAAAACATAAAAGAACAAAAAAATATTGCATTGCATCATATACATATTTACATCCATGTCATAAGCATCACATAAAACATACATCATAAGAACATCTCATCACATAGGTACACATGCATATAGCTGCCGCAAAGATGAATCATCTCATATATATATAAAGTGTCATGATACAATGATGTCAAAATCATATGGCTACAATCACTCGAAGGTGTCTACATCATCATACAAAAATGATACAATACTGATAAATAGGGAGCCCTCTATGGCTATGATGAACTTCCCCCCTCGGAGCCGCCTGGCCTCGATGGAATCTAAGCCCCCGAAGGACCTGCCCCAGGATCATCCCTCCTGTCCCCTCTATTTGGTGGTGGTGGAGAACCCATAACCCCACCACTAGATGCCTGTCTCCTCCGGCTCCCTCCCGTAGCTGTCGTTGTCCGCAATGGTCTATGGAAGCTCCTCACCCACTAATCAGCTAGCACTACACCATAATAGAGATCTCGCCAGTAGGTAATCTCCTCCCCTACCCGCAGGATGTAGGCATATCCCGCCCCTATGTCCTCTGCTGCCTACCTCCCAGCCCTTAGTGCGGTCTTAGCCTCCATGTAGCGCTAAATGGCCTGATCCCACTCTCACTCAGTATCTCTGAGCCACCTCCTGAGCCTATCCCTCTCCCTCTCCAGGTCTTGGATCTCATCTGCCTATCCCTGGCAGATCTCCCTCAGCTCCGTCGGCCCATCCTCCTCTGCCTCAGCCCCCTGTGGCTCCCCCTGTATGGGTACCTGCCCTTGTGCCTATGCCTATACTAGTGCCTGTATTGGTACCTATCCCTTTACCTATCCCTGTATTTGTCCATGTACCTGCACCTGTCTGGTACCCTATGCTGCTGGAACCTGTAGCAGTAATCCACCGTGACCTCTCGCCACCCGAGCCTGCCTGTCCTCTCCACCCTCCCTCCATGGTGCAACCCTCCTCTCTCTAGCTGCCCCCCTCCTCCTTCATCGGCCTCTACCCCCATCATCTCCATCATCATCCCCATCCCCACCACCATCTCCATCTAATAGCTCTCCTGGATCCATCAGGCATGGGAATGGATACTCGGCCCAGTATGCTGTGTACTCGGCAACCATGCCGGCATCCTCAATCTCTGGCCACATGTCCTAGGGTAGGGGCATCATCTCTACTAGCTACGTAATAGCCTGATCATATGATAGCAAGGGTCCAAACTACGCCTAATCTCTGACAGTCCGTGCATACATGCCTGAACCCCGTGGCATCTGCTAGATCCTATCGAACTGCTTGCCCACCCTATCCACTAATTGCCTCTAAAGTACATTAGGCATCCGCCCAATCAGATACCTACTCCAAAAGGTGTAGGGAAGCTCCACTGCATCATCCTCCCACTACTCGCATCCGAGGTATGGCCTCCATATGACCATATCAATGTCATCAATCACCCGCCACCAGTGCTCTAACTTGTCAATCCGTGGTTGTGAGGTGATCATGTTGTATAAGTGTACAAAACTGCGTCCGTGACCTCTGCCCCTAAAATGTATCAGTCTCATCACTAGCAGATGCTCATAGGCCCACACCTATAACAATGTGACCCCGCAGCCGAATCCCACTGACCCGTGGTATACAAACTAATGCAGCTCATAATAAAGGTATGTCAGCACACACAGTCCCTAGGCATATCTAGTGTGCTATGTCACCAGTGTCTCCAGTGCACCTCCCCAGCCCACAACCAACCCTCATGTTGCTCTATCATGACACAAGAACCCACTGATTGCTCCTCCTATCACTGCTGGCAATGCTAATCCTATAGCTATCATGGTGTCCCAAGCCACATGCCTTGCCCTCATCTCCAGTCTTGGGTCCCGGAACACTCATCTTAGGGCCTCCCTGTCTCCATCTCGATCATAGGGAATCAGCTCCCCATTGATTGATATCCTTAGGATCTTGTATACATCCTCCAGGGTGACTGTCATCTCACCCATTGGCAAATGGAACGTACAAGTCTCGGAGTGCCACCTCTCTGCCAATGCAGTCAGTAGTCCCATGTTCTTCTGAAACTCAGGCACATACAGAATATGTCTCAGACCCATAGCCTCAATCGCAACTTGGTCCTCAAATGTCAGCTTAGGTTGCAATCTCTAAGTCGATGGGAATCTCTCCCATGACTCCAACATAAGCAAATACTCCTGCAGTCAAGCAAATCAATCATGTCAGTCATAGTGGCATTCACTATTCATCACAAAATGCTACTTTTTATCTAAGTGCATATGGAATTCTATCCTAGTGACACTCCCTGTTCATCACAAAGTGTTGCTATTTATCCTAGTGACACTCATTGTTCATCACAAAGTGTTGCTATTTATCCTAGTGGTACTCTCTGTTCATCACAAAGTACTATGTGTGTGGCACTCACTGTTCATCACAAAGTGCTGCTCGCAATCACACTCATTGTTCATCACAAAGTGCTGCTCGCAATCACACTCATTGTTCATCACAAAGTGCTGCTCTTTTAGTACTTCCTATTCATCACAAAGTACTCTATCTTGGTACTCACTGTTCATCACAAAGTGCCTTGATCTATCTTATCCTAGGGCCTCTACTTGAGTGAATCCTCTTGAGAAGTTTCCTAATTGGCAACATATGTTCTATCATAGAATTGTCAATCCTAGCCCTATTTGCAATCCTAGTCTTCCCTAGAGGACCTGCTTGAGTGTATCCTCTCAGTAGCTTATCCAATTGATAGCATATGTTCATCATAGAACTGTCGATTTGACCTAGAAGACACAAATTCACATTTTTTGGACATAAACGTGCTTAAAGACTGCACAGACGCGCCTGAAAAACATAGATGCACCTGAAAGACACATACATGCCTATGCTTTGCACAGATGTGCTTGGGTGACACAGACATGCCTTCTTGGCATAAACGTGCCTAAAAATAACAAACGCGACCGCATTTGACATAGATGCATTTTCCATCATAGACACACCTGACACAAACACAGACATACCTAGCAAGCATAGACGTGCCTGGCACCAACGCAGATGTGCCTGGATGTTTTTGACATATTTTGGACCCTATTCTAAGTGCATTTATTACCCTATCTAACATGCATTAATGACAACAATAAATGCAACAAAGTATGAGGCAGTTTTGTGGTACTTACCGGCTCTCCTGCCTTTGCTGGCCTCTGGAATCGGCAAACACAGTCGAATCTATGAACAAAGGCCATCACTGCTGACTACTGCTGCTCTATTTTCTCTCTGCACTCTACTCTTGTGGATGTGTAGATGACAATGAGGATGTATTTTTCCCCGTGGTCTATCTTATAGACTACCCTAGCCCTAGCCCTTGTTTCTCGAGTCAGTCTTCTTTATCCCGTGACTCTGTCACTCTATCCGGTCAGTCCATTCTATCCTGTCTTTCTTATCGAGAGCTTGTCTGCAATCTTTCCAGACATTTTTGTCCAATCTCTCGAGGGAGCATATTATTCCCATCTTGGGGCAACTCTGTATCAGTTCATCTTATCTTCTTTGAAACAACGTGACAAGCTGCATTGTCTCAAAGAGGGGCAAAAAGTAGACACCCAAAATTGTCCAGTCTAATTAAATAAATATTTTATTTATTTAATTATTTAAGCTTAATTCTTCTATTAATTAAATAAATCTTTATTTATTTAATTAATTCATTTATCCTCTTCTAGCCTTATTTCTCATTTAAATAAATACATTTATTTATTTAAATTATCCTTTTTCTAAATTAAATAAATATCTTATTTATTTAATTTTCCCATTTCTTCTATTAATTAAATAAATCTTTATTTATTTAATTAATTCATTAGCCTTTTCTACCCATGACACAAGTCATTCATCTCTTAATTCCTACACTACCTACCCCTTTCATTATTTTATTATTTCTTTTACCTACCCTCTAATCATAGTCGACCTCCTTTTACACCTCTCAATCTTATCCCTCCATTTCATATAGTGTCTTCTATATAAGGAGATATTTCCTTCATTATCAAACCCTAATCAATCATTCTAATGACCTAGCTAACTACTTGATCAATTGACTACACTACGATCCTACTTGCAACCACATTCCGTTCTTTGTTGAGCTCTTGTGTACATAAAATCTGAGAGCAAATATATCAAGCAAGATCAATGGAGATAGGAAGAATGGAGATCCAAACCCTATTGGACATGTGATGGTATAATCTTTGTGATTTCATTTGATTTGCATTGTCTTAGGTAATCTTCATATGTTATGGTGGATCTTTGTTGTTATTAGGCTAGGGTTTTGTGGTTGAATTCATTTAGCCTTTCAATATCGTTATTGTTGTTATCCATTTTCACCATATACAGATATTGACATAGAATGAAGAACTAAATAGCCAAGTGCATGAGCTATTGAAAAAAGGTTTGATCAGGGAGAGTTTGAGCCCTTGTGTAGTACCAACAGTATTCGCACCTAAGAAGAATGGAGAATAGAGGATGTGTACCGATTCAAGAGAAATAAACAAGATCACAGTGAAATACTGGTTTCCTTTGCCTAGGATGGATGGCATAATGGACTATTTGAGTGGAGAAAAATACTTTACAAAGATAGATTTGAAGAGTGGATATCTTCATATCGGGATCAGAGAAGGTGATGAGTGGAAGACAACATTTAAGACAAATAAAGGACTATATGAATGGTTGGTGATTCCTTTTGGATTGACTAATGCACTGAGAACTTTCATGATGCTGATGAATGAGGTATGAAATAAATTCTTGGGTAACTTTGTTAATGTATATTTGGATGACATTCTAATTTTTAGTAGAACAAAAGAGGAGAATTTGTTGATGTTAAGACAAGTTTTACAGAGGTTGAGAGAAGAAAAGTTGTTGATCAATATCAGGAAGTGTACTTTCATGTCAGATGAGTTAGTCTATTTGGGCTTTGTGATATTTGAGGATGAATTGAAGATGGACCCTAAGAAAGTGAAATCCATTGTTGAGTGGCCTACACCAGAAAGCATTGGAGAGGTCAGATTATTTCATGGATTGGTTAGTTTTTACCAGAAGTTTATCATAAATTTCAGTTTAGTTTGTAACCCTATGACTGAGACCATAAGAGGAGATCAGAGGGAATTCAAGTGGACCACCAGAGCATACAAAAGTTTTGATATGTTCAAGTAGAAAGTGACTGAGCAACCTGTGTTAGCTTTACCAGATTTCAATAAGGTATTCCAAGTGGATTGTGATGCAAGTAGAACAACAATCGGAGTAGTAGCATATTTCAGTGAGAAATTGAATGATGTCCAGAGGAGATATTTAGTGTATGATCAGGAATTTTATGCCATAGTTCAAGCCTTGAAGAAATGGAGACACTACTTGTTCCCTAAGTAGTTTGTGTTGTATACAGATCAACAAGCTTTGTAGTATTTGAATAGTCAGAGTAAGTTGAACCAAAGACATATGAGATGGGTAGAATTCTTGTAGAGCTGCACCTTTGTGTTGAAGCATAGAAGTGGGAAATCTAACAAAGTTGTTGATGCATTGAGTAGGAGAAGGAATTTGTTGACAGAAATGAGTGACAGTATTAGGTTTTGAATATTTGAAGACCTTGTATGATGAAGACCCGGATTTTGCAGAACCTTGGAAAGCATGTAGAGAACTGGTTATGGTTGATAGGAGAAAATGGTTGGATTATTTCATTCAGGATGGGATTTTATTCAAGGGAGTTCAGTTATGCATACCTAAGAGTTCCATGAGAGAGAACCTAATCAAAGAGAAACATAGTGGAGGTCTAGGTGGACATTTCAACATTGAAAAAACAATTGCATTAGTGAGTGAGCAGTACTTTTGGCTCTAGATTCATAAGGATGTTAAGACATATGTGCAAAGTTGTAGAGTTTGTCAAGTTGCAAAAGGTAGTAGTCAGAATGTGAGATTGTATAAACCTTTGACAGTATCGGTAAGACCTTGGGAGGATATAAGCATGGATTTTGTACTTGGATTGTCGAAGACACCGAGAGGGAATGATTATAGATTTGTGGTAGTGGATAGATTTTTGAAGATGGCTCATTTCATACCTTGTAAGAAGACATCAGATGCATTGCATGTAGCTATTTTTCAAGGAAGTGGTGAGATTGCATGGATTACCTAAGAGCATAGTTTCAGACAGAGAAACTAAGTTTGTTGGTTATTTTTGGAGAACACTTTGGAAGAAGATGAAGATAGATTTGAAGTTTTGTTCTACTTTTCATTCACAAACTAGTGGACAGACAAAAGTAGTTAACCGAAGTTTGGGAAACTTGTTGAGATGTTAAGTGGGAGATAAAACTGGAAGTTGGGATTTGATTCTTGCACAAGAAGAGTTTGCCTATAACAATTCAGTGAATAGATGTATCAGAAAAACACCTTTTGAGATTATTGTCAGAGTGCATCCTATAGGAATAGAAGAATTGAGAGACATTGGCAGGGAAGACTAGAAGAGTTGAGAAGTAGAATATTTTGTAGATCACATGGCAGCATTGCATATTCAGGTTAAACAACATTTGGAAGACATGAACAAAAAATATAAGGAGAAGAAAGATGAGAAGAGGAGACATAAGGAATTTGAAGTTGGTGATGAAGTGATGGTGTACTTGAGAAAAGAGAGATTCCTAGTTTGAACTTATAGTAAGTTGCAAATGAAGAAGTTTGGACCTTGTAAGATTTTGAGAAAGTTTAGTTCTAGAAATAGATATGAAGTGGAGCTATCAGATAGTTTAAGTATTTCAGCTATATTAAACATTGTAGATCTTCATGAGTACCATGAACTAGAATTCAGTGAAGACAATGTTGCAGACTTGGAGAAACAATTGCCCTAGAAGGAAGCAAATCAGATTGAAGAGATTTTGAACAATAGGATTGGGTGTAGTACCCAAAATAGTCAGTACAAAGAATATCTTGTGAAGTGGAAGAGAAGACTAGGTCAAGATTCATCTTGGATTTCTCAGGCAGAGGTAGACCGCCTTGGTTTCCCTCTGACCTCAGCAAATTGAGAGGCTCTCTCTTTTTCATTAACCTTGGATGTTTGATGTAGGAACATCCCTAGTTCACGACAATCTTGCATCAACCAAAAATATTTCCATTCTATGTGTCCTGGTTTTGGCTCACCGATTCCTGTGGAGTTGGATTCTACTTGAATACTTGATCAAATTTATTTCTCTCAAATTGCATCTCATTTGCATCACTTTCTAGCAAGATATCACTACCATTTTCCATGATAGTTTCTTGTTACTGGTTGTTCCTTTGTTACCAGTTGCTTGAGACCTATTCTAGTGATCTACCAAAACCCATTATGAAGCTTGCGGAGCCTTGGGCTTTGATCTCGATGTTGATTAGCATGTGGCTGACCTTCTATGTTTCATCCTTTGGATTTTCTAGAGGAATCTCTTTGCAAAGGCTGACCTTGTTCATTTTGCACGTTAGGTCTTGTTCTTTGGGTTTTGAACCTTTTGGGCTAACTGGATCCTTTGGATCGATATATATTTGTAGTCATGCTTTAGAATGTAATCAATCAGAATCATTAGAAGATCAATTAGGATCAATCAAAGATAGAGTATTCCTAGAAGATATATCTTTCGATTCAAGGTCCCAGTGTGACCTATTCTACTAGGCTTGTGTGTCAGTGTGTTGTAACTCAGTTGTTACCAGTTGGATGCAATTAGATTTCATGCAATAAAACTATTTGTTCTGCATTGCCTCCATCATATATGTGTGTTTCCACTATATTTACTCTTGTTGATTAGTTTGGACCGATCTCCTTGAGGTCCCTCCTCACCAATGACTGCTTCATATTCCTACTCCGATGATTGCAGAATGGTTCATTGTAGTTATGGTTTGGTGTATGGAGTATCCTTAGTATCACTATATTCTTCTCTATTGGTTTTATAGTTTGTTTATCTAATCATTGCTTTGCAGAGTTTAGTATTTCCTCTGGTATATTCCAGTATGATCAGCTCAAGATCTGAGATTTTGGGATATTGTTTGGTATGGTCTTGTGTATCTTCATTTCAGATGGTTTGTGATTTGGTACTCCACAAGTTATCTTTCTTTGTGACAATTGTTGGTGTTGTGTTTCAGATGTTGATTGATGAAGATTTGATAAGTGGTGTTGGTGCAATTGTTATTGATGATTCTAACGTGCTTGTTGGTGTTTCCTAGTTGTGTCCTTTTTTTTTTGATGATTTGCATTGATCATTGTGCAAGTTTTTGGTGATTTTGTTGAACCAGTGATGTTCATGTTATGCAGTTTTCCTGGTAATGTAGCGTGTTGCGGTCGATCTTGGCATGATTCAGGTGTTTTTGCATGTTTGGAAATTTGAATTGGGTCCATGTTATGTCATGTAAATTATTATATTGGTCTAGTGGTCAATCTTTGTATCATGTGAAATAATTTTGTAATTGTGAGTTGAGGGTTTAGCCAACCTTGTTATCAAGGTTGATGAATTGTATAAATAGGTGATATGGTCATGTAAATTAGGTATCAAGGTTGTGTCTGCATTATCAGAGAGTGTTGTATGTGCAATCAAGTGATTCATCTTTCGGTGTACTACATTGAGTAGAGATTGGTGTTGCGGAGCAGACAATTTTTCTTAACCGGAACTATCATTTGGCATTTGGAGATGCTATTATTGCAGTTCATTCTTGCCGGATTGTCATTTGAATCTTGTTGTAAGCCAGTGAGACTTCCCTAGGGGTTGTAGCCCTCTGGTTCATTATTTTTTGAACAATGAGCTATAGGCACTATGCCTGAATGCATGTGGATTCCCCATTGTAATACTTTCACATACTACTATAGAGTATCATCTTATTATAGGTAGGTTCCCACCGTGGTTTTTCCCTTAATTGAGTTTTTTAGGTCAAAATCTTGGTGTTGTGTGTTGTGTTATCAATTTTCTTATCTTTGTTATTGTTGTAGTTTATCAGATCTATTTTTTTTATTAGATCAGGTGAAACTGATTCACCCCCCTCTCCCTCTCTATTTTCCATCATTGTTCTTGCCAACAATTGGTATTAGAGCTAGATCCTCTGGAATAAGCTTAACCGCTTGAGGAGATCCAGGATGGCAACTAGAAGTGGAAGTGTTATATTTGAGAAGGAGAGTTTGAGATTTGATGGTAGTAACTATGCTTTATGAAAGAACCGGATGGAAGTGCACTTGAGATGTCTTGGAGAAGATTACAAAGAATGCCTATTCTACTCCTCCAAATGGACTGGTTACTACTGATGAGATCAAGGAAGCTGAACATAACATTAGAGCAAAGGAAGCATTGTTGAGTGCCCTGACTGATTCAAAAATGATAAATGTAATGGGACTTAAGACAACACATGAGATCTAAGAGAATCTTGAGACCCTATATGAAGTAGATAAACAATTCAAAGTTGCTAAGTTGCAGAGTTTGAAAGGGAAATATGAGATGTTGAAAATGGGAGAAGATGAGAACATAAATACCTTTATGGCTAAGGTGAATGACATTGTCTTAGGTATCAAATGTGTCAGTGGAACCCTTGAAGAAGATGAAATTGTTCCTAAGGTGCTAAGATCTTTGCCTCCTACTTACAAACATAAGGGAGATGATATTGATGAGATCCAGAGTGTGACTACAATGACAAGAGATATGTTGGTTGGAAAGATTGCTGCCTTTGAGTTGAGCGAATTTGGTGAATCACATGGAAATTCTGAGATAGAATTTAGAGTATTTGTATTCAGTAAATAGAAGTATGGACCTAAAGAATGCAGAATATCCAGATATGAAAGAGAAAGGAGAGAGGGGGAAGAGCAAGAAAGAGAACTGGATGAGCTTGAAGCATTGATTGCCTGGAGATTGCCTAAACGAGCCAGTAAGTATGATGGAAAATTACCATTGAAATGTTTCTCTTGCAATAAGGTAAGACATTTTGCTTCTAGGTGCCCAGAGAGAATGGTTAAGTATGATATGCATGATAAATTTGATAAGCATGATAGAAATGATAGATAGAAGAAGCATGAGAAGTATGATAAGCCTTACAAGTCTAACTAGAAGTATAGGAATCAATAGAACTGCTATTCTGTTGCTGATGAAGGTGTTATAGATGAAGAATCAGAAGGAGATGAAGTTGTATTTCTTGCCATTAAGGAAAATGGACTGGTACCTATTTTTTTGTATTAAGTATCATAGAATCACAAAATTAATTTTTTTCTCATTCGAGCATCCACATTACAAACTTATTACAAATGCCATCTCCTCTCAAGCAAACTTATTATAAATACTAGCTCCTCTTGAACACCAAACTAGAAACAACAATTGGAAGACCAAGGGTCACAACTTAGAAATCCACTTTAAAGAACAATGGAAGACCAAGAGTCACAACTTAGAATTCTACACAAAGGTGTCCCTCATGGGAGTTGAACATGGGTCTCCACATTGAGAACTTAATGCTTTAACCAACTAAGCTCAACCCCTTGGACTGGACTGGTACTTATTGATCCCACTAGCTACATTATTGAGGAGAAAGCTTTAGCTGCTAAAGTTGAGGAAAATGATGAATGGGTGATTGACAGTGGTTATTCACATCGTATGACTGGTGATAAAAGAAAATTTGTGAGTATGGAAAGGTATGGTGGAATAGTGAGTTTTGGAGATGACAAAGCCTATGTGATCCATGGTAGAGGTTCTATTTCATTTGATGGTAAGCATAATACTGATGATGTTCTGTATGTTGAAGGATTGAAGCATAATCTTTTGAGTGATGGACAGAAGGTTGACAAAGGCTATGATTTGCAATTTAAGAATGGAAAATGCAAAATCCTAAATGTCTTTGGTATAGAGATTGCATCTAGGACTAAGACTGAAGGTAATATTTTTCATGCAAATGTTGTTGAGAAAAGTTGTTTGTTGCTCATATTGATGAATGTTGGTTGTTGCATAGGAGAATGTGTCATGTTAACTTTTATTCAATGATTAAGATTAGTTATATTCAAGTTGTTAGAAATCTGCCTAAAATTGTTAAACCTACTAATCCAGTATGTAAAGAATGTCAATTGGGTAAGCAAACAAGAATTTCTTTCAAGAGCAAACAATATACATCTAATGGATTGCTAGATCTTGTGCATACTGACCTATGTGGACATACAAATGTTTTATGTTGTTAATTGATTATTATTCCAGGATGATGTGGGTTGTATTTTTTAAGGAAAAATTTGAAGCATTAGACAATTTCAAGATATTCAAAGAAAAGGTAGAGACTAAGTCATGATTGAAGGTGAAATGTCTGAGATCTAATAGAGGTGGAAAATTTTATTCCAGTGAATTTGATTCATTATGTGAGAAGCATGGAATTAGAAGACAATTATCTACTCCTAGAGCCCCTCAACAAAATGGAGTTATTGAAAGGAAGAATAGGACTGTTTTGGTTGTTGCAAGGACTATGTTGATTGAAGGAAATGTTCTGAAGATCTATTGGAGAGAAGATATTAGAACTGTTGTTTACACATTCAACCGAGTTCATATCAAAGGTGATACCAACAAGACTCCTTATGAGTTATGGTTTGGTCATGTTCCTACTGTGAGATATTTTAGAGTATTTGGTAGCAAATGTTATATCAAGAGACATAGGAATGTTTGATGCAAGAAGTAATGAAGGAATTTTCTTGGGATATTCAACCAAGAGCAAAGTCTGCCAGTGCTACAATAAGAGACTGAGAAAGATAGTGGAAAGTACACATGTGAAGGTGGATAAGAACCCTAGGAAAGAGATTAGAGCATGTGGATATGATGATGGTCAACATGTTGTTCTAAATCCTATTCAGACTGATCTGATAGAAATAGTTAATCCGGATGTTGCTACTATCGATGGAGAGGTGCTGGAACCTAAAAATCAAAACAATCAAAAGACTCTAAGGTATGTAAGACTGAATCATTTAGAAAATCAGATTAATGGTGATAAAAATAAAGGTGTGATGACTAGAAGAGGGCTAGATACTAAAGAGGTATGTTTGATTTCTAAAATTGAACCTAAAGATGTTGTTGAAGCTTGCAAATATGGAAATTGGATGAGATCTATGGAAGAAGAATTAGATTAGATTGAGAAGGATAACACATGGGAGCTTGTGCCTCGACCTAAAGATAAGAATGTGATTGGTACTAAATGGGTTTTCATGAATAAATTGAATGAAGTCGGTGAAGTTGTCATAAATAAAGCAAGATAGGTATGCAAAGGATATTCATAGAAAGAAGGAATTGATTATGAGGAGACTTTTTCTCTGGTGGCTAGACTTGAAGCTATCAGATTGTTGCTTGCATATGTTGCCTATAAAGATTTCAAGGTATATCAAATGTATGTCAAATCTACCTTTTTGAATGGTGATCTTGAGGAAGAAGTCTACATTGAGAAACATGATGGATTTTCATTAATAGTGACATGGTATGTAAACTAAATAAATCTCTTTATGGCTTGAAACAAGCCCCTAGAGCCTAGTATGCTAGATTGGATAAGTATTTGCTGAAATCAGGATTTAATAAATGGACTACTGATAGTAACTTGTATTTTAAGATTGAAAATGATAACATCTTGGTTATTGGAGTCTTTGTTGATGATATTATCTTTGGAGGTGATGATGACTTGAGCATGAAGTTTGTCGGTGATATGCAAAAGGAATTTGAGATGTCTATGATAGGTGAGATTAAATTTTTCTTAGGATTACAAATTTTACAAACTGGAAAAGGTATCTTTATATCTCAAACTAAATATGTGAAGGAATCATTGAAGAAGTTTGGGTTAGATGACTCCAAACTAGTTGGAACTTCTATGGTGATTGGTTGCAAATTATCTAAGAATGATGATTCTCTAAAAGCTAATTAGAGTTTGTACAGTTCTATGATTGGTGGATTGCTATATCTTACTCAGACTAGGGTAGACATTATGCATTTTTTGTGCATGGCTGCTAGATATCAAGCTGATCCAAAAGAGAGTAATGTCACTGCTATTAAGAGAATATTCAGATACTTGAAGGGAACTATGGATAATGGTTTGTGGTATCCAAGGAATGATTATTTCATGTTATGTGCTTACACTGATGTTGATTGGGTTTGTGATGTTGATGAGTGGAAGAGAACATCTAGTGGTGCTTTCTATTTGGGTAATAAATTGGTTTCATGGGCTAGTAAGAAACAAGATTTGGTGTCCTTATCTATAGCTGAAACTGAGTACATTGTTGTTGTTGGTAGCTGCACTCAGGTAGTTTGGATGAAGCAAATGTTGAAATATTTTAGAGTTATCTATGATTAATATGTCAAAGAATCTGGTGCAATATTCAAAGACTAAACATGTGTCCATCAAATATCATTACTTGAGGGAAAAAGTCAATGAAGAGGAAGTGAAGTTGGAGTATGTGTCTACAAAGGAACAAATTGTTGATATTTTCACCAAGCCTTTTCTTATAGATACATTTGTCTATTTGATAGACAAGTTAGGGTATCCACCCCTCATGATGAGAACTAGATGCATTGAGTTGCACCAATCCGGTGGATCTCAGAGCCTTATCATTCTATCTAGATTGATGAGTTGGTGTTGCTCCTTTGGTGGAGTAGTTTGGTTATGTTGTTAAGGAGGAGAGTGAGTTTGATTTTCTATTTTGAGATCTTTGGCATTGTTGTCAAAGGGAGAGAGATGCATGTGAAAAAGTTTTTTATCAGCTTAATCTAAGGGGGATTTTGTTGGAGATGTTACTTTCTTTGTATTGGTTGTTTTTCACATTTAGATGTTGCCATCAATGCCAAAGAGGGAGATTGTTGGACATTGATGCTTCTAGGATATGTCATTGTCATTGACGTCAATATATTCCTACTCCGGTGATTGCAGATTGCTTTATTGCGATTATGGTTTGGTGTGTTGGTATTTTGGTATGGTTTTGTCATTGATGTCAACACCTACTAAATACACCTACTTTGGAGATCCAGCAACATTCTCCAGCAAACAATAAACTGTGCAACAGTTACTGGTATATGATTAACCGATAGGATATAATGTTCACTGGTACCTGCAATGACATGGAAGACACTTGGTAATGTCGAAGACATCATGTGGACACTTTATTTTGAAGTAATAATCATTGGTATATTCTTATTTGCATATTTGCTTTTATCGGCAAATAGGTCCAGGTTATCTAGGGTTACACCGGCAGGTTTATCTTTTCTAGATCAGCATGGCACGCTATGGAGATGATTTATTATTGTTGTAAATGCATTAAGCCAACATGTTCAATCAGTTATTGCATCAGATATTGTATTGTTTGTAAAATGTTTTTATTGTAATATTTTGTAGAGCCGACCTACTAAAATTGGTCTTAGGGTATGATATAAATGTAAGATCTTATTTGTAAGATCAAGTGTGGAATGCGAAAAAGATTTAAGTAAAGGTATATGTGAGATAAAGTAGAGGCATACATGAAGACATCATTTGAAGGTGAAGTTAGGGTTTTGTAGAAGCATATCAGCATTACACCGGTACTGAATCCAGCATATGAAGATGCTATTTTGTGCAGTACATTCTTATTGGATTTAACTATCCATCTGTAGTCAGTGTGACTCCCATTTGTGATTGAGCTGTGAGCTCTAGACTGTTGGCCTTTCTGCATGTGCAGGCCCCTTTTGTACACTTACTATCTACAGTAGTATCATCTGATTGTGGGTAAGGTTTCCCACCATGGTTTTTCCCCTTACAGGGTTTCCACATACAAATATTGGTGTCATGTGTTGTGGATGATTTTGTGCTTATGTTTCATGCATTAATTCTTACTGGTATAGCAATTTAATGTTAACATTGTCTACCGACATACTTAACTGATTTACCAGTATTAAGCATTTAGTTGGTTAATAAGTTTTTGGTTTGAATTTATTAGACAACTGATTCACCCCCCCCCCCCCCTCTCAGTTGTCTTTGGGACCTACAATTGGTATCAGAGCCTATTCCTCTTTTTGCAGAAGTTTAACAACTTGAGGAGATCCAATGTCTACTAATTATTTCAGAAAGGATAGTCCTAAACTTGATGGAACCAACTATGGGATATGGAAAATCGGAATGGAGACACATCTGAATTGCATTGGTAAAAACATTTGGGAAGTTACTAAGAATGGTTATACTACTGCTATAGTTGGTCAGACTGCTCCCACTACTTTAGCTAAAGATGAAGAAAATGATTACAAAGCAAGAGAAACACTCTTGAGCGCATTATCAGATCAACAAATCATGGGATTATTAGATAGGTCCACTGCAAAAGCTATTTGGAATGATTTGGAAACACTGAATGAAGGGGATTCCATAGTCAAAATTGCAAAACTTGAAAGCTTCTGAGTCAGGTATGAACATCTAAAAATGGAAGAAGATGAAAGGATTTCTGCTTTTATGGAAAGAGTAAATGAAATTGTTTTAGGTATCAAATGTTGTGGAGGAACCTTGAGTGAAGATGAGATTGTTTCAAAAATCTTAAGAGGTTTGCCATCGACATATAAAATGAAGGTTATTGCTGTAAATGAGTTGAGAACAATGCATAATACATTAGTAACTAGGGATACATTGATTGGAAAACTTTTAGCTTTTGAAATTGAGGAATTTGGTCCTGTTACTACTATAAAAACTGATTTGGCCTTCAAAGCATCAACATCATCTACTCCATCCTTTGACAAATCAGACTGGAGAGCCTTTTATGCAAGAGAACTTGAAGAAACCAGGAAGGAGAATGAAGAGCTTGAAGAACTTGAAGCACTATTTGCAAGAAAAATGCCAAAAGACCCAATTGGAAGTAAGTATGAAGGTAAAGAACCCTTTAAATGTTTTAACTGCAATAAGATTGGTCATATGGCTTCAAGATGCCCTGATAGACATGCTAGACTAAGAGAAGAAGCTAGAAGAACATACAAACCTAATCCTGAATATCAGAGATACAGATTTAAGAAAAACAAAGATAAATCTTGTTACATTGCTGATGAAGGTGTGATTGATGATTCTAATGAGGATCCAATAGACAATGGATGGGTCTTTGTTGCTATAACAGAAGATCAACTGGTACCTATTGCTCAACTGGTAGAACAAGCCCTAGCAGCTAAAGTTGAATCAAAGGATGAATAGATTATTCACTCAGGATGCTCACATCACATGACTAGAGACAAAGGTAAATTCTTGAACTTTCAAGAATACAATGGTGGTTTAGTAAGATTCGAAGATGACAAAGCTTATTCAATCAAAGGTAAGGGTTCAATATCTCTTGATGGTAAACATAACACTGACAATGTCTACTATGTTGAAGGATTAAAACATAATCTTTTAAGTGTTGGTCAATTAGTTGAGAAAGGTTTTCAGTTACAATTTAAAAATGGAAAATGCAAAATCATGAATAGAACTAGTTTGGAAATTGCAACCGGTAATCAGACTAGAGGTAATATCTTTCATTTGAATAACAGTGAAAAGGCATGCTTAATTGCACATATAGATGAAAGTTGGCTATGGCATAAAAGACTATGTCATGTAAATTTTGATTGCATGGTAAAAATCAGTACTTCTAAGGTAGTTAGAGATCTACCTAAAATTGTGAAACCTTAGAATACAATTTGCAAGGAATGTCAATTTGGAAAACAAGTTAGAGCTAGTTTCAAAAGTATTCCAGAACAATCCAATAATGCCCTTGATTTAATTCACACTGATTTATGTGGTCCAGCTAGAACTAAAAGCTTACAAGGTGATAGATATTTCATGCTAATTATTGATGATTATTCTAGAATGTGTTGGGTTACTTTTCTCAGAGAAAAATCAGAAGCACTTGGGAAGTTCAAGCTATTCAAAGCAATGGTTGAAAATGAAACTGGTAAGAAAATTAAATGTTTAAGATCAGATCAAGGAGGAGAATTCACATCTAAAGATTTTAATACATTCTATGAAGTAAATGGAATCAAAAGACAATTATCAGCACCTCGGACACCACAATAGAATGGAGTTGTTGAAAGAAAAAATAGAACTATTTTGGATGCAGCAAGAAGTATGTTATCAAAAGCAAATCTACCGCATGTATACTAGAGAGAGGCAGTAAGCACTGCTGTCTATACATTCAACAAAGTTCACATCAAAGGTGAAACCGGTAAGACCCCTCATGAACTATGGTTTGGTAATACTCCTACTCTTAAGTATTTCAGAATTTTTGGAAGTAAATGTTATTTTAGAAGAGATGAGTATATTGGCAAGTTTGATCCTAGAAGTGATGAGGGAATATTTGTTGGTTATTCATCTAAGAGTAAAAGCATATAGATGTTTTAATAAAAGATTACAGAAAATTGTTGAGAGTACAAATGTAAAGATTGATGAACAATTCAGAGGAACTTCAAGGTATATAGACTCTAAACCAAAAATAGAAATTATGACAAATATAAATCCACCGGTACAGAATGATGATCCAGTTACTCAGGTATCATCAGAGGATTCCACAGTAATTGAAGAACAACAATAGACTAAGACACCTCGGTATGTAAGACTGAATCATTTTGAAGATCAGATAATTAGAAGCAAATTTAAAGGAGTCATGACAAGAGGAAGATTGGAAAATGAAGAGGTATGTCTTATTCCTCAAATTGAACCATTATCTGTCAATGAGGCATGTGAAGATAAATTTTGGATTAAGGCTATGGAAGAAGAATTAGGAAAAATTGAGAAAAATGATACTTGGACATTAGTTCCCCAGCCTAAAAATAAAAATGTAATTGGAACCAAATGGGTATTTAGAAACAAACTCAATGAAGATGGTAAGGTTGTCAGAAATAAAGCAAGACTAGTGTGTAAGGGATATTCTTAGAAAGAAGGAGTTGATTACAATGAGACCTTTGCACTGGTAGCCAGAATTGAGGCAGTTAGATTATTCTTGGCTTTTGCAGCTCACAAGGATTACACAGTTTATCAAATGGATATTAAATGTGCATTTTTGAATGGAGATCTTGAAGAGGAAGTCTATATTGAACAACCTGATGGATTTTCCTTGACAGATGACAATGATATGGTTTGCAGATTAAGAAAAGCTCTGTATGGATTAAAACAAGCTCCAAGAGCTTGGTATGCAAGATTGGATAAGTATCTTTTAAATATTGGTTTTACTAAAGGAAATTCAGATAGCAATTTATATTACAAAGTAGCTAATGATGACATCTTGATTATTGAAGTATTTGTTGATGATATAATCTTTGGAGGAGAAGATGAATTATGCAAAGAATTTTCTCTTGAAATGCAACATGAATTTGAAATGTCTATGATCGGAGAAATAAAATTCTTTTTAGGATTGCAGATTTTATAGACTGATAAAGGCATATTTTTGAGTCAATCTAAGTACTTGAAAGAACTACTTAAGAAATTTGGGATGGAGAACTCTAAACCGGTAAGCACACCTATGACAACAAATGACAAATTATCTCAAAGGGATGAATCTACACCTATTAATCCAACTAGATACAAATCTATGATAGGAGGTTTACTATATTTGACACAAACCAGACCTGGTATTATGAATGCAGTATGTATAGTTTCTAGATTTCAAAGTAATCCTAAGGAAAATCATGAATCAATAGTAAAAAGGATTTTTTGGTACTTACAAGGCATAACAAATCTTGGATTATGGTATCCTAAAGATGAAAATTTTGATCTATATGCATACACAGATGCAAATTGGGCAGGAGATGTGGATGATAGAAAAAGCACCACTAGAGAAGCATTCTTTCTTGGAAATAGATTAGTTTCTTGGTTAAGTAAGAAACAAAGTTGTACATCTTTATCAACAGCAGAATCAAAATATGTTACAGCAGCAACAAACTGTACACAGGTACTTTGGCTTAAGTAAATGTTGAAAGGCATAAAGGTAAAATGCAAGGAACCTATTACTATATATTGTGATAACACTGCAGCAATTGATATATCTAAGAATCTAGTATTACATTCTAAAACAAAACATGTTTCTATCAAACTGAATTTTCTAAGGGAAAAAGTTGAAGAAAAGGAGATAAAACTAGTTTATGTGAATACTAAAGAACAGCTTGCAGATATTTTCACAAAACCTTTGCCTAAAGAAACTTTTGAGTATCTCAGAGATCAGCTTGGAGTCATACCTCCACCAATAGAGACTTAGACCATTGATGATTGTCATCAACTAGCAGAATTAAATGGACAAATCTTTTATTCTGGTATTTGATGAGGAAGCTACTTCTCAGGAGGAGTAGTTGGTATTTTTGTATGGACTTAAATTTTATAGCTTTGGCATTTGATGTCAAAGGGGGAGAGATATATGGAAAACTACATTATCAATTAAGGAAAGATATCTATGGTGAAAATTGGTACAAGATAACATAAAATAACTCATGGTTCTTCCAGGGGGAGAGATTGTCACTTTGAGGAGATTGTTGAGATTGTCACTTGGCATTTCTATTTTGGCACTTTGATGGTTTTTCCATCTTGTGTTGCCATCAATACCAAAGGGGGAGATTGTTGGTATTTTGGTATGGTTTTGTCATTGATGTCAACGGCTACTAAATACACCTACTTTGGAGATCTAGCAACATTCACCGGCAAACAATAAACTGTGCAACAGTTATCGGTATATGATTAACTGGTAGGATATAATGTTCACTGGTACCTGCAATGACATGGAAGACACTTGGTAATGTCAAAGACATCATGTGGACACTTTATTTTGAAGTAATAATCATTGGTATATTCTTATTTGCATATTTGCTTTTACCGGCAAATAGGTCCAAGTTATCTAGGGTTACATCGGTAGGTTTATCTTTTCCAGATCAGCATGGCATGCTATGGAGATGATTTATTATTGTTTTAAATGCATTAAGCCAACATGTTCAATCGGTTATTGCATCGGATATTGTATTGTTTGTAAAATGTTTTTATTGTAATATCTTGTAGAGCTGACCTACTAAAATTGGTCTTAGGGTATGATATAAATGTAAGATCTTATTTGTAAGATCAAGTGTGGAATGCAAAAAAGATTTAAGTAAAGGTATATGCAAGATGAAGCAGAGGCATAAACGAAGACATCATTTGAAGGTGAAGTTAGGGTTTTGTAGAAGCATATCAGCATTACACCGGTACTGAATCCAGCATATGAAGATGCTATTTCATGTAGTACATTCTTATTGGATTTAACTATCCATCTGTAGTCAGTGTGACTCCCATTTGTGATTGAGCAGTGAGCTCAAGGCTGTTGGCCTTTCTACATGTGCAAACCCCTTTTGTACACTTACTATTTGCAGTAGTATCATCTGATTGTGGGTAAGGTTTCCCACCGTGGTTTTTCCCCTTATAGGGTTTCCACATACAAATATTGGTGTCATGTGTTGTAGATTATTGTGTGCTTATGTTTCATGCATTAATTCTTACCGGTATAGCAATTTATTGTTAACACTGTCTACCAGCATACTTAACTGATTTACTGGTATTAAGCATTTAGTTGGTTAATAAGTTTTTGGTTTGAATTTATTAGACAACTAATTCACCCCCCCCCCCCTCTCAGTTGTCTTTGGGACCTACATGGTGTATGGAGTATCTTTATTATCACTATATTCTTCTGTATTGGTTTTGCAGTTTGTTTATCTGATTAGTGCTTTGCAGAGTTTAGTATTTCCCCTCTTATATTTCATTGAGATCATCTCAAGATCTAAGATTTTGGGATATTATTTGGGATGGTCTTGTGCATCTTCATTTCAGATGGTTTATGATTTGGTGTTCTGCAAGTTATCTTTCTTCATGATAGTTGTTGGTGTTGTGTGTCAGATGTTGATCAATAAAGATTTGATAAGTGGTGTTGGTGCAATTTTTATTGATGATTCTAACATGCTTGTTGGTGTTTCCTAGTTGTGGGACTATTTGTTCTGATGATCTACATTGATCATTGTGCAAGTTTTTTGGTGATTTTTCTGAATCGGTGATGTCGGTGATGTTCTTTGTGTTATACAATTTTCCTGGTGGTGTAGCATGTTGCGGTTGATCTTGGCATGATTTCTGCTGGTGTTGTGTGTTTGGGAATTTGAATTAGGTCCCTATTATGTCATGTAAATCATTATATTGGTATGGTGGTCAATCTTTGTATCGTGTGATGTAATTTTGTAATTGTGAGTTGAGGATTTAGCCAACCTTATTATCAAGGTTGATGAATTGTATAAATAGGTGATATAGTCATGTAAATTAGGTATCAAGATTGTGTCTTCATTATTAGAGAGTGGTATATGTGTGATCAAGTAATTCATCTTTCAGTGTAGTGCATTGAGAAGAGATTGGTGTTGCGGAGTAGACAATTGTGCTTAACCAGAACTATCATCAGGCATTTGGAGATGCTATTATTGCAATTCATTCTTGCCGGATTGTAGTATCAATCTTGTTGTAAGTCTGTGAGACTTCCCTAAGGGTTGTAGCCTTCCAGGTCATTATCTTTTGAGTAGTGAGCTCTAGGCAGTGTGCCTGAATGCATGTGCATTCACCGCTGTAATATTTTCACATACTACTACAAAGTATCATCTTATTGTGGGTAGGTTCCCACCATAGTTTTTCCCTTAACCGATTTTTCCACATCAAAGATTTGGTGTTGTGTGTTGTGTTATCAATTTTCTTATCTTTTCTATTGATGTAGTTTATCAAATCTATTTTTGTGATTAGCTCCAATAAAAACTGATTCACCCCCCCCTCTCAGTTTTCCCTCATTGTTGTTGCCAATATTGTCTTCCTTCAGCATTTCATAGGCTCAACTATGGTCATATCAAATATAGAATTCAACTTTCTCCATTGATATACCTTGTATCCAATCACCATCGAGGCAAATCTAACACCTTTCTCAATAATATCATTGATAGTCATTGACCGGTTATCAAACTAAGATCCGGTAATCTTTGTCAGTGTTGTATTTTGTATTTTCCTTAATCCAGGGACTTCGTCGATTGATTTTAAATAGGTAACTACTTCAATGGTTTGCTTAGTGATTTTATAAGGATGATCCAACCACATGAATTCATCATGAACTCTACTCAAAATGTAACAGACCCATACTGCTTCATTGAGTACTAGAGAATAAATAAATTGCATAAAAACTATATCCTGAAGTGCCTTGAATTTGGGCTTCATATTTCCTAGACTATCTGACATATGCTTGTTGTATAGTGATAGCATAACAACATTACCCAATTCTTTGATGTTGCAACGGATATAATCCCTAAATCCTTGATATGAAGCACACTGTATGGAACTGAAGAAAATGCACCTTTTGGATCCTCTTCAACGAATTTAAATGGATGCTTCTTGAATATAGGTCTTACTCTCTCAAAAATTTCTACCACCAAAGGAGTCACAACACGAGATACATATGCCATGATGAATTTAGGGTATGAAAATATTGCTCGCAAACAAATAAATACCTCTTTCAATCTCAACCGGACGCGAGAAATCTCTAAATGATCGCCTCTAGCTCGATTATCACAACTCAAACTTGTTCACCTTTCTCTTCTACTCTTACTCTTTGATCGCAATGTAAAAAAAATAAGTGACTGAAATGCCCTTTTTAATCTAATTTTAAGTTCTAATAAATGCACAAACTTAAGGTCTTCTAGATACACTTTTTTCCATCATTTCATTCACTAGATTAATAGATCACCATAAATATTATGGTTATCAACTGCATAACTGATCTCCATCATCTGAAACCATCCTTGACCAATTATAGATCTCTACAAGGGTGTTCTAAAGATCTGTATGATAATATGCCCCCTAAGGAAAAAATGCCCTAGTTACCAGATTAGGTTCCATCATCGGATTTAGGTGTGGAGCCATTCTACATATTTTAATCTTGCTTCTTCACCCACATATTCTTATACTAATCTATGATCTCTTCCACTTTAGCTTTTCCTTTTTCATCTGATTTGTTCTTGTTCATCGGTGCATTCTTGCTTCTATAATATCTTGTAATATGACTAGGTTTGTTACATACATGACAAACAACATTCCTTTGAACATGCCTGAAGTTCATTTGACTGGGTCTTATCCTACATTGGTTAGATATATGTCCAAACATCCCACAAGCATAGTATCTCTTATTCTAAAAAATTATTTATCACTATTCTACACATGTTTGACTTATGACCAAAGTTGTTGCATATGAAACAATGACTAGTAAAGGTAGGACCATTGTTCATCACTTTATTCATCATTCCATTATTCATCCTACTTCTGCATTGACTTTCCATATGACCAAATTCACCACAAACAAAACATTTTCCATTGAATTTATAGGCATTAGGTTGTCTTACTGGAGGTTTCTTGATCTTCTATTGATTGCTTTGACCAGAATCAAAGGATTCTCCTTTCTCAAATCCAAGTCCTCACATGTCTTTTGCATGTCTCTAACTTTCCAACATCTCATCCAACCAAGCTAAACTAGCTTTGAACTTTTCTTTGTACTCATTTGCAATAGTCAGCTCATCTCTTAGAATTATGATTTGTCTTTCAAGTTCATGCCCATCATTCTTTGTTTGCACCAATTCAATATTCAATTGATCATTATCATATGTCAGTCTGCAACATTCATCCATTCATCAAAACTGTCCTTCAGTGATTGAGTCAAAATTTATTCATTCTTCTTTTGGTCTTAATTCTCCTTTGTGAACTACATTACAATAGCTTTCATCTCATTCTTCAAAATTGCATTCTCCCTGGCCAACCTCTCACTTTCATTGGTCTTATCTTGTAGGATTTAATTATCAACACTTTTTTCTTCTTTCTCCTTCAACTTATCCATTATCTCTTTTCTCTTTTCTCTATAAGTGTTCAAATTATCTTTTAGTGTCTCAATGAATTCTTCAGCTACATTCAAATTTCTTTTCAAACTACTCTTTTCCTTCATCTCTTCATCAAGATCTTCAAGTGCCACAGTAAGTTGCTTTTGCAAACCAGAGTCCATTGATTCAATCTTCTGGATCTTCCTCATGTTGTTAGGCTTCTTCAGAGGAACTAGGCTCTGATACCAATTGTTGGAATTAATGAAAATTGAGAGGGGGAGTGAATCAGCATTCTGTAATTCACAAATTTATTAAGTTGATTCTTTAACCAACATATGCAAATAACTAAAAGCGAAGTGCAGACAAATAATCTAGCTACACATAAAACCATAACACCAAGATTTTTACGTGGAAACCCAAATGGGAAAAAAAAAAATGTGGGATTTGAACCTGCAATATTATTATGCTATTTCCAGTAGTAGAACAATATTACAGAAGAGGAATGCACTTGTATTCAGGAACACTTCCTAGAGCTCATTGTTAAATTACAATACAGGGCTAAAACCTCGAATGACTCATTGTCCTACAAATGAGATATATAAGAAAATGCAATGTCTGAACTAGAGTATAGCATCTACAAATGCCTGTAATCAGTTCTGGTTAGGCTCAAGAATGATCGACTATCACTGTTCTAGAAAAGTACTATGTTCTACTTTGCTACCAAATACCGGATCATCTACACTCATGATATGCACATGAAACTGCGCTCAATCACTTCCAACACAATCTCGCACATATATCATGACCAAAAAATATCATCCAAGTTGATCTTAAATATCCACACCACCAAAATAGATCTCCAACTAGTCAGCTTCTTAAAACAACAAAATCTGAAATGTGTAGGATCATGTCGGCTCAATACTTCTACAAATCCTTATTCCAGAACTAAAACATATGATCACAATATTCCCATAGGTTGTCCCAATCACCTCAAACTCATCAACATCCACTAGAATCACCTCAAGGATTTTGGACCACACACTAAACCATCAAGCAAGAGAATAACCTTGTTCTTCCTTCAATACCAGATACCAGACCAAGAAACTTTCATTAGAATCAACACCAGAGGCTATAATTGTATGAAAATATGCATCACACATCCAATCAACCATTCCAATCACTGAAACCAAAACTACATCACCAAAAATGAATAATGCTTACCAGATCTATACATTGAGTTCCATCGACTAGACTTATGCTTCATGAAAAACCAAACTTACTCAAGACTTCTAGTTTTCCCAATCTCCATATACCAGATAGGATTACTAGGTTGAGTTACCATCAATGATGACCCCTAATTAATCTCCATGCATCTAACATCATCAATCTTCACTAGAACATCACCAAAACAGTGTCGTTTACCAACAATAATAACATAACTTCACTTTCCGATCAAACCATCACTAGAAATATGAACTGGAACACTGCATGAACAATATGAATATTTCCACCAAGATGCAACACATGAATTAACATAGAAAATAAATATAGATCATTCTCTAGATTCATTCTAACAAACGACTTCAACAATTGAGTAACTAAGAACCTAAAAAACATGATAGTGAAATATTCACAAAGTGTAGACATTATATCCAAAACTCCTAGCCATCATCATCAAGATCTAGAGGAATGCAAAGCATTCTTCCATAAAGACATTAAATACTCTTTCCTGCATATTATAACTTCCACTATTGTAGCCTTCTAGAAACACTTCATACTTACTCAATATCACTACCAGACAAAATAACAACATCTAAACATTCATTTTTGGATCATCTACAATATCTGCATAACTAAACAACTTTAACTTTCTCTTCATAAACACACACAATTTCATCAATAACACTAGATAGCTTGGCATCAATGACAAAAAGTTTAACATAAATGACAACACAACACAACATAGGTTTCCAACAATCTCCCCCTTTGTCATGATGGAAAAACTTGTACCACCAAGTAGTAATAAATTGTTTCCAAATATATCTTTCTCTCTTCTTACTGCATATCTATTCCTTTTTTATATCAAGCACAAAGGGTGCAATTCTGTAGACAATATCTCTCTCCTCAACTATAAAACTCTCTTTCCCCCTTTTGGGTATAACTCTGATAACCACAATATTCACTATTCCCCCTAATAGGAGTCACCATGTCAATCAAAGAGCCAAAAGATAAGCTTTTATTCTCCCCCTAGAAAGATGCACCACTTCTATGCATCTAGTTTGAAAAATGGGAAATGACCCCTAGCTTCTATCTGAGATGTACTCAAAGGTATCTTTTTCTAGTACCTTGGTGAAGATACCTACAATCCGATCCTTTGTAGGCACATATTCTAATTTGACTTCCTTCTCTATAACCTTCTATCTTAAGAAATGATACCAGATAGAAATGTGTTTAGTCCTTAAATGCATCACTTGATATATCTAAGAGTTTGCTTCATCCACATGACTTGAATGTAGCAAGATGCAACTACATTATATTCTACCTTTGCAGTAGATAATGATATTAAATCCTATTTTTTCTCAACCAAGAGACCAATCTATCTCCCAATAAAATTCACCACCACTTGTACTTCTTCTTCCATAAACACATTTGGCCCAATCAACATGTGTGTATGATTTCAAAGTGAAATCACCATTCTTCTTGGAGAACAAACCAAAATCTAGAGTCCCTTTCAACTATTTGAATATTTTGTTTACTGATTGATCATGTGATTGTTTTGGATTAGCTTGATATTTAGCTACCAATCAAACAAGATGCATAATATCCAGTCTTGAATTAATCAAATACAACAACCCTCTAATCATAGACATATTTTATTTCTAATCAACTTCCCAAGATTCATCATCATTTCTTAACTTGCAACCAATATGCATAGGAGTTCCAACTAGTTTACAATTCCCCATACCAAACTTCTTCAACATCTCCTTGATATACTTGGCCTACTTAGAAATTAAAATACCATCTTTTGATTGTGTCACATGAATACCAAAAAAAAAGATGACTCATCAAAAATTGACATCTCAAATTATTTCTATGTTTCTTTTGCAGATCTCTTACAAACATTATCATCTCCTCCAAAAATGATATCATCAACATACACAACAGTTGCTAACATTTTTTCACCTTCAATTTTGAAATAAAGATTACTATATTTGTACCTTTCTAGAAATTCTATTTCAATAGCTACTTATCCAACCTTGCATACTAGGCACTAAGAGATTTCTTGAGTCTATAGAGTGCCTTCTTGAGTTTACAGACCATATCTAGACCTTTTGACAACTAAAATCAATTTGGTTGTTCAATATAAACCTCTTCTTCAATTTCTCAATTTAGGATTACTAACTTAACATCCATTTGATATACCAAGTAGTGTTCTTATATGCAACAAATAAAAGAAACATCCTTATAGTTTCCATCCTAGCTATCAAAGAAAAAGTCTCCTCAAAGTCTATACCTTCAACATGTGAATAAAATTTACAAACCAATCTTGCCTTGTTCCATGTGACTTGTCCATCCTCATTTAACTTATTTTGAAATACCTACTTTGTTTCTATCACATTTTTGTCCATCAATCTAGATACTAGCTCCCATATATGATTCTTTTCAATATGATTTAGCTCCTCTTCCATAACTTTCATCCAATCTTCATTCTTGCTAGCTTATACAAAAATAATTGGCTTCACCTAGGACAAAAATATAAATTATCTTATTCACTAGTCTCAACAAGCCTTCTTCTTGTCTAAAATTCTTTGTCTTTGTCTCCAATGAGTGGATCTTATGAATGGTTCTTCCACGCATATACTTTGGAGGTGTTTTAGGTTCATGTTTAGGTTCCTTCTCTTCTACATTTGTCTCTTTTTTGTCTTCAAAAGATTCTCTTTGGCAACAACACAAGTATCTTCTATCTCAACCTTAGGTTTAGGTGCAACATGATTCATTCTTTACTCACTTTGACAATCATACTTTCCACAATCTTATTTAGCATATTGTCATGACATCAATAAGCCTTTCTCTTTATAGAGTATCCCAAGAATACTTCTTCATCTAATCTTGCATCAAATTTTCCCAAGTATACCCCATCCCTTCTTATGTAGCCCTTGCTTCCAAATATCATAAAATACCTGATAGTAGGTGATCTTCCATGCCATAGCTCATAAGATGTCTTTGTGTGATTCACTCTTACTTGTACCCTATTAATAATATACACAACACTATGCACAACTTCTCTCCAATACACATTAGGTAGGTCGACATTTTTCAATATAGTTCGAAGCATATCAACAATGATCTTATTCTAGTACCATGTTCTTCATATAATTTATCAAATTTATTTGATATAAATTATCCTCCTCTATCGGACCTCAACATTTAATTTTATCATTTATTTGATTCTCAACCATAGATTTGAATATCTTAAATCTATCAAATACTTCAGACTTTTCTTATAGGAAAGCAACCCATTTCATTCTAGGATAATAATCAATAAGAAAAATAAAATACCTTTCACCACTTGATCCTCTTGTCCTTATAGGTCTATATGAATAAACTTAAAGGTCCTTGTATTACAATATTCCTTGTTCTTGATTTTCTTCCTTGTTTTCTTTCCCATTTTACATTCCTTACACATTGTATTAACAATTTTGATAAGATTTGATAAATCTCTCATAGCATGAGTTGAGCTGATATTCACCATGTTGTCAATGCTAACATGTCCCAACCCTTTGTTCCATAACCAATATTAATTTCTTTGTGTCAGCAAACAACTACTTCCTCTATTTTCCTTCACATAAAAGACATTCCCATTTGTTCTTATTCCTTGTGCAACCAATCTTTCAAGACCTCATTTTCCAATCTCACATTCAGACCCATGAAATATGAGATTTTAGCCTTTACTGTGTATTGCACTCACACTCAAAAGACTGTGTCTCAAACCTTTAACATAATAAATATCATTTGTCATATGCTTACCTTCAATAATTATGGTTGCTTTATCATAAATTAGTGCATCCTTTTCACCAAAATTTTTTACTGATCCACCATCAGATTTTCAAATTATATGAACTTATTTTTGTCATTTGTAATATGATTTGAGCAACCAAAATCAATTATCCAAGATTTAGGTTCCACTTTTGTATGGAGAAGAATCTTCATGGTCATTGAACTTTCACTATTATTCTCATCATATAGAGTACCATACCTTTTACTGTCCTTTTATTTTATGGCTAAAAACAATGATTATTCATTTGAGTTTTCACCATCTTCATCTTCAAAGGAGTAGGTCTCCATTGAACAATAGCTCTTTCAAGAATTATCTTTGTCATCTACTTTTTTGTTTTCATCATGTCTCCTATAATTATCTTTTCTTTTGTTATCATCATGTGATGTATTATAGTTATCCTCCTTGAAAGTACATCTAAAAGCATAATGACCAATTCTTCCCAAATTAAAATATTTAAAATGCATCTTACCTTTGTATTTCCCAAATCCTTTCTTCAGAATTATCACCAAGTTTTCTTCCACTTCATCTGTCATTTCTTGTTTCAAGTTCATCTTCAATCTTCTCGGTAAATTTGAATGCTACTTCCTTATTTGTGTTTCTCACTAAGTTCTGCAATCTCAAAGGCAGAGAGTGACCCATAGAGATAATCCAATGTATATTTATCCATATCATGACTTTCTTCAATGGAAAACTTCTTAGGCTTATAACTTTTAGGTAGCGTTCTCACCACTTTTCCCACAACTTCACTTTATTCCATCATTCCACCAATACCCATAATTTCATTAACTATCTCATTCACTCATTGTATGTAACTTTCAATGTTCTCATCTTTAGACATCCCTAGTGTCTCAATTCTATACTTTAGATTCTATTGTTAGCAGCAACGGTGAAGGAAGACTAAGAGGGGGGGTGAATTAGTCTTGACCTGATCAAAAAATTTAACTATAAAAACATATCTAATAAACTGCAACACTAATAAAGATAGGGAAATTAAAAGCACAACACACAACACCAAGATTTTGATGTGGAAAACCTGGTTAAGGGAAAAACCCATGGTAGGAACCTACCCATAGTAAGATGATACTCTGCAGTAGTATGTGAAAATATTACAATGGGGAATGCACATGCATTCAGGCACACTCCCTAGAGCTCATTTCTCAATTACAATGACCCAGAAGGCTACAACCCTTAGGGAAGTCTCACTGACTTACAACAAGATTCAGATTACAATCCAAAAGGAATGAACTGAAAGAATAACATCTTCAAATGCTTGATTACAATTCTGGTTAAGCACAAATATCTGCTCAGAAACACTAATCTCTCCTCGATCACAACACCGAAAGATAGATCACTTGAAAGTGCATACTGTTGGTATTTTGGATATGTTGATATGGTTTTGTCATTGATGTCAACACCTGTCATCACTTTTCAACACTTATCGACACTTGGAGATCTTTTTTTTGTTCACCGGCAAGTCAGTGACTTATGCACAGTCACCGCTATTTGGTTCACCAGTAAGTTATATTGTTCACTGGCACTTGGAATGACTTGGAGACCACCTGGTTATGTTGAAGACATGATTTGATCACTTGGTTTTGGCAATTTGGTTATTAGTTTATTCGGGTTTGCATATTTGTTGTTACCAGCAAATAGGTCCAAGATATACACCGGCAGGCATATCTATTCCAAATCAGCATGACACATTATGGAGATAATTTATTATTATTGTGAATGCATTAAGCCGACATGATGCATTGGATATCAATTTATTTGTAATTGATTTTATTGTAATATCTTTTAGTGAGTCACCCTATTCAATTGGTCTTAGGTTATGGTATAAATGTAAGATCTCATTTGTGAGATTGTAATGCGAATGGAAAAAGAATTATAATAAGGTATATGTGAAAATAAGCAGAGCTATACACATAGACATCATTTGAAGGTTGAAGGAAGGTTTTTGTGAAGGCAATTAGAACTAAACTATTATTGAATCCAGTATATGAAGATGCTATTTTGAGCAGTACATTATCATTGGATTTAATCATCCAATTGTAGTCAGTGTGACTCCCATTTTGTGATTGAGCGGTGAGCTCTAGGCAGCTGGTCTTTCTGCATGTGCAGACTCCATATTGTACACACATACTATCTACAGTAGTATCATTTGATTGTGGGTAAGGCTTCCCACCATGGTTTTCCCCTTACATGGGTTTCCACGTACAAATATTTGTGTTATGTGTTGTGGATGTCATTTGTCTTTTTGTTTCCTGCATTAAACTTTATCGATACTATAATTATCTGCTAAACTGTTTACCAACATTAAAGTTTGGTTTACCAGCATTAAGCATTTAGTTTTGGTTAAGTTAATTTTGGTTGAATTTATTGGACAACTGATTCACCCCTGCCTCTCAGTTGTCTCCGGGACTTAACACATACACCTTTCTCAGATAATGTAGACACAACCTCGATACCTTAATTACATCACCTATATATACAATTCATCAACCTTGATAACAAGGTCGGCTAAACCCTCAACTCATAATTACAAAATTATATCACATGATACAAAGATCGACCATCAAATCAATACAATGATTTATATAGCATAACATGGACCTAATTCAAATTTCCAAATGCACAACTCCATCGAAAATCATGCCAAGATCAACCGCAACACGCTACACCACCAGAAACCTTGCATAGCATGAAAATCATCACCAGTTCATAGAAACCACCAATAACTTGCACAACAATCAATGTTGATTACCAAAACAAATAGGACACAACTAGGAAACACTAGCAAGCATGTTAGAATCATCAGAAACAACTACACCAACACCACTTATCAAATCTTCATCGATCAACATCTAAAAACTCAAGAACACAACCAATTAGCAATTGTCATGAAAGATAACTTGTGGAACACTAAATTAAAATCCATCCAAAATGAAGATACACAAGACCATTCGAAACAATATCCAAAAATATCAGCACAAGATTTGATCACACTGGAATATAATGGAGATATATTGAACTCTGCAAAATAGTGATTAGCAAAACAACACTACAAAACCGGATCACAAGATCTTCCCAATCTACAAACACCAGAGTAAATCATAGGAATGTGTTGACATAAATGACAATAACATATCCTAGCAGCAAAAATTACCAACAATATCCAACATTTGCATTTTGATTTACTTGGTATTCTCATCTCCTTCATAAATTTTGCTCAATTTTTCCCAAATTTTCTTTGCACCTATGCATCCATTGATCTTAAGAAACTCTAAGACACTCAAACTTCTAATAAGTATATTGCATACCTTGGAATTGTTTTCATGATTCTTAATCTAATATGGAGTAGTATAGCTATTCTTGATAATGTCCCTTATTCCAAGTGATAGAGAATTCAAATGATATTCCATCCATGACTTCTAAGAAGAGTAATTTGTGCCATCGAACCTTGGTACCTCAAAGTAGATGTTCAACACCATCTCAGACCTTTATCAAATAGTTAATATTATCTCACGGGAACCTTGCTCCACATAACTAAGGGGAGGAATCAATCTAGACAATAAATCTCTTACTTATAATCCCTTAAACTTCAATCCACAATTAACTTATCTCTATAATTATGAAATGTGAAACAACAAAGCATAACACACAAAAGAACATCAAATTTACGTGGAAAACCCATGAGGGAAAAAAACATGGTGAGAATCACATTCACAATATGAATAATTGATTAAAGTATTTTAGGCTCGAGGTTAAGGAACCCATTTCACCTAATTGGACTTAAAAAACTAAGGCGCACAACCTTAGGGCAAGATACAAGGGACTTGCAATATTGAGATGCACAATCTCGGGGCAAGATACAAAGAACTACATATGCTACCAAAGGACTCATCATCTTCTGATAGGTATAGGGACATAATGAATTATAATAAACAAGATCTCCTAATCATGAAATCAATCTTGAACCACTATGTCAAGTGAACAATATCATGGCAAATATCTCTGAATTCATTTACTATCTCAACATACTATCATACTAAATATATGGTAATCAAAGCTCACTAGAAATTTAAATTCACACTTTTGTTGCTTGTATATCATTCACATCCAATTCACAACAATCCACACCCTAAGTCACACATTCTCACTTCCATTTATACAAGATTATACTTTCAAACCCTCAAGTAGGTCGACCATAGACATAATATACATGAGTTACATAAAGTTGGCCACCCAAACTAAAAATACACAATGTGGTAAAAAGGACCCAAATCATCATAACCCATCTTCCTAAGATAGTTCCAACATACTACACACACTAACACTTCCTCCAAAGTTAGCATCAAATGTAACATGTAGAAAGGCAATTAATCATGTTAACTAGTTGACCCAAAAACATCACCTAATGCAAAATAATCAATATGGATCTATAGATTCCATGGCAAAACCCATATCAATATTCTAAATCAAGCTCTAATGCATATACAAACCAAAAGAGCATGATCCAAATAGGATAAATCAATTGAGTCAACTAGAGACCAATACATTTGACAACATTGAACCTAGAACAACACAAATTCACTTGTTGATTAAAAAATCACTATAAATATGAACTTGAACATTGCACAAACCATATGAACATTTACACCAAGTTGGAACACTTGAATCAACACAACAAAGAAATGTATATTATTCTTTGGACTAGTCTTGATAGACAACCTCATTGTCAGCAAATTGTCACAACCAATGTCAACAATTGAGCAACTAAGAAATTAAAAAACATGATAGTGCAACATCCACAAAGCATAGACATTATATCTAAAATTGTAAGCTATCATCATCAAGAACCAGCAAATTTTAAAGCATCCTTCCAATTTACTATTTCTTACATATTGTAACTTCCACTACTATAGCCTTTCAAAATTACTTCATAATTGCTCAATATCACCACTATACAATATAAGAACATTTGAGCACTCATTTTCAAACCATCTACAACATCCACACAACTAAAAAATTGAAACTTCCTCTTCATAAACACATAGTGTCATTAGTAACACCTAACAGGTTGGCATCAATTACAACAAGTTTAACATCAATGACAACACAACACAACATAGGTTTCCAACATAAATTCATAATAAGGATATATACACCTTGGATGAACTCTATGGATCAATGTTTGATTTTAAGATATCAAATTTTAAAGATCATCATAATGTTAAGAAGAAAGTTGCACTCAAAGGAACCAAGAAGATTGAAGATGTACCTGAAATAAATGATGTAGATGATGAGGAAGAAAACTTTGTGAGAAGACTTGAGAGAGGATCCAAAAAGTACAAAGGTAATTTTTTATTTAAATATTTTAATTGTGGAAGAACTGGTCATTATGTTACTAGATGTACTCTCAAGGAAGTTAACTATATGAGACTTGATGATGATAATAAGAGAAAGGATAATTATAAAAGAGATGACAAAAATAGAAGAATAGATGACAAAGACAAGCCTAAGAAGAGTTTTTATTTAATAGAGACACATTCATTTGAATATGAAGATTGTGATGACTCAAATGAAAAATTATTATTTTTATCCATAAAAGAAAAGGATAATGAAAAGTCTAGTACTCTACATGATGAAGAGAAAAGTGAAAGATCAATGATTGTAAGGACTGCACTACATGAACAAGAAAAACCTAAAGCTTGGAAAATTGATTTTGAATGTTAAAATGATACAACAAGTGAAAAAGGAAGTTCCTTGAAGTTGAAAAGTATGATGGTGGATCAATTAATATTGTTGGTGAAGAGGATGCACCTATCTGTAGTAAATGAACCATATCCATTAATGGTAAGCATAAGACAAATCATGTTTATTACATTAAGGGTTTAAGACAAAATATTTTGAGTGTTAGTTAGATGTGTAGTAAAGGTTGCAAGCTCATATTTCATGGGTATGGATGTGAGATCAGAAAAGGAGTTTTTGAAAGGTTAGTTGCAGGAGGCATAAGAACAAATGACAAAATCTATTACATAAAGGAAAATAGAAAAAAGTAGTTATTGACATAGCATAGTGAATATTGGTTGTGGCAAAAAAGGATGGAACACATTAATTTTTACAAAATGGTGATAATCAATTCTACTCAAGTGATATATTTACCAAAGATTATTAAACCTACAAATATAGTGTGGGAGGAATCTCAAATAGGAAAGAAAACAAGGAAAATATCCAAGAACAATGAATATTATAGTACAAAAACTTTACAGTTGATTCATACAAACTTGTGTGGACATACAAGGACAAGAGGACTAAATGGTGGAAGGTATTTTATGTTGCTCATTGATGATTATTCTAGAATGACATAGATTGTTTTCTTAAAAAGAAAAGCCCTAGATAGATTTAAAGTGTTCAAATATATGGTTGAAAATCAAGTAGAAGCTAAGATCAAATATTTCTCTAATAAAGGTGGAGAATTTACATCAATTGAGTTTGATAGATTTTGTGAAGAAAATGGTATTAGAAAAAAATTGATTTCACCTAGGACTCCACAACAAAATAGATTTGTTGAAAGGAAGAATATAACTATTGTTGAAATGTCTAAAACTATGTTTAAAAGAAGCTAACCTACCTAGTGTATATTAGAAAGAAGTTGTGCATGATTTTGTCTATATTCTTAACAAGGTACAAGTGAGAGTGAATCATACAAATAAAACTTATGAGCTATGGTATGGAAGATCGCCTATGGTCAAATATTTTAGAATCTTTAGAAGAAAGTGCTACATCAAAAGAGATGAAGAAGATTTGGGAAAGTTTGATGCAAGATTTAATGAAGGAATATTTTTGGGATATTCTATAAAGAGCAAAGCATACTTGTGCTATGTAAAAAGAGGTTGAAGGGGATTGTGGAAAGTACAAATATCAGAGTAAGTGAAGAATGGAATCAAGTTGCTCCAAAACCTAAGATTGAGATAGAAGATGCCCCCATTAGTATAGAAGAGGAAGAAGTTTCAGAAGGTAAAGGAGAATCAAATATGAAAGAGAAGGAACCTAAACAAGTACCTAAGACACCTACAAAGTATGTGATGAAGAATCATTCATAAAGTTAGATTATTGGAGATAAATACAAAGGAGTTTAGACAAGAAGAAGACTAGCCAAGGCTAGTAAATAAGAAAATTTTCATTTCTTATATGAGGTGGAGATAAAGACCTTTGTAAAGGCCTACAAATATGATCTATGGATGAAGGCAATGGAAGAAGAGTTGAATCAAATAGAAAAGAATCAGACATGAGAATTGGTACCTACAGCGGTGGACAAGAATGTGATAGGAACAAAGTACGTGTTTTAGAACAAGCTGAATGAAGATGGAGTCACAAAAAACAAGGCAAGACTAGTTTGTAAAGGCTATTCATAAGTTGAAGGTGTAGACTTTGAGGAGACTTTTGTCTCTAGTATCTAGGATGGAAGCTATAAGAATGTTTCTTGTATTTTCTTCTTATAGGAACTTTAAGGTGTATTAGATGGATGTCAAGTCAACATTCTTGAATGGGGAACTTGAAGAAGAGGTTTACATTGAACAACTGAATAGATTTTAGTTGTTAGATCTAGATATGGTTTGTAGACTCAAGAAGGAACTATACGGACTCAAGCAATCTCCTAGAGATTGATATGCAAGGTTAGATAGATATTTGTTACAATAGAACTTCAAGAAAGGTAGCGTAGATAGTAATCTTTTTTTCAAGATTGAAAGAGACAAACTATTGATCATAGTTGTATATGTTCACAATATTATTTTTGGTGGAGATGATGATGTTTGCAAGAGGTCTGTAGAAGGAATTTGAGATGTCTATGATTGGTGAGTTGTCATTTTTTCTTGGTTTTCAATTAACATAGATATAAGATGGTATTTTCATTGCTCAGGCCAAGTATATCAAGGAGATGTTAAAGAAGTTTGGTATGGAGAACTGTAAGACAATTGGAACCCCCATGGCCACTAGTTGTCATTTGAGAAAAGATAATTAATCTCTAGAAGTGGATTAGAAACTTTATATATCTATGATTGGTGGATTGTTGTATTTGACTATTTCGAGACTAGATATTGTGTATGTAGTTTGTTTGGTTGCCAGATATCAAGCTAATCCAAAGTGTAGTCTCATGATAAAAGAATGAAAATGATATTTAGATCTTTAAAAGGGACTTTGGTTTTGGTTTGTGGTATAAGAAGGATGATGTTTTCTCTTTGAAACCTTGCATAGATGTTGGTTGGGCCATATTTTCTAATGACTAAATAAGTACAAGTGGTGGTGCATTTTTCTTAAGAGATAAATTGGTCTCTTGGTTGAGCAAGAAGCAAGATCTAATGTCATTATCTACAAAATAAGCATTATATATTGTAGCAAAATCCTATTACATTGAAGTAATATGGATGAAGAAAACTATCAAATATATCAAGGTAATTGATGCAGATAAAGAACTTCAAACCTTATAAATGCACAAAGACTCAAAATGGACTCTATGATGTAACTAGATGCATCCTATGTTCTCATTCACAGACACCTTGCCACTAGGTCTATTAGGAATATACTCATATCATCATTTCCCAATATTCTCATTCAATATTGATTGATAAAACCTATTTCCTTGCATTTGAAAACCTACCAATACACCTCTCTCAATTAAACAACCCAATCCAAACTTCAACACTTCAAACCCTCTTTACCAAGGACTAAAAATAGTCTTTACATTGGCATAACAACAATACATATTCAATTTGATTCACTTCCATAAAAAACCAGATCTTCCCAAGCTTTACACAATGTATTTTGAGTCTATACAACCAATTCTTCCACTCAGAAAACCAAAACAAAGCATCATAAGATCAAAAACCCTTGTGCACTCAGTGTTCATGGTAGTCACACTATAACAACATGAGGACAATAGTCAATAAGTTATGAAAACAAACAAGTTAAGCCAAATAATTTTATGGTATTGAAAAACATATGTGTGTAGATATTCCAACCAGTTTTCATGATTTTTCAATGGTGGGAATGCAAGCTATTGAAAAAATAAGCTTGTTGGAAATCCTACGTAGGGTTCCAGACTACAATCACCAAAATGGCCATAACTTATTCAAATCTTAATGAAATTGCACCAAACCAAAATTAGATTAAACTATACTCGTTTCTTCATCTTTTTCCATTGTTTTAGGGATGTATTATACATAAAAGGAAATTAAAAAGGTTTTTGTAGACCATAACACTAAAAAATTATGGAAAACCCAATCTTAACAATGCCAAAATTGTTATATCTCTCTCAAATATCCATGAAAATTCATGAAAAAAAAAAGAAAATGAAATTTTATTCACTCCTCTAACATTTGTAAATTGTCCATAATTACACAACTTCTTCAAACACCATATGACCAAATTTGAACAATTACAATAATTTGACAACTTAGTTAGCAACTTTGACAACTTTTGTTGTAATATTGACATTTTTTAACAACTTGACTCCAAACTTTCCAAAATGGATCAAAATGATGCCAAATGGTCTTAAATGAACTTATTAGACCCAAAAACACCTAAATACACTAAAAATAAAAAAAGTGACATAATGCATGCTTATGAGGCTCCTGATGCCCTACATTAGTAATGTATGATGAGACAATTCCTATTATGTGTGATAATACAAGTGCAATTAGCATTTCAAAGAATCTAGTGATGCATTCAAGAACTAAACACATTTTTTTATGATATCATTTGTTAAGATAGAAGGTTGTAAAGAAGGAAGACATATTGGAATGTGTGCCTACAACGGATGAGATTGAAGATATTTTCACCAAGGAATTGTCAAAGGATACTTTTGAGTATCTCTAGTAGAAGTTAGGGGTTTTTGCTCATCCTACTTCAAAATAGATGCATAGAAGTGTTGCATATTTCTAGGCGGGTATTCAAAGTCTATCTTTTGCCTCCTAGATTGATGTGGTGGTTTCTCTTAGGGGGAGTAGTGAAAGTTGTGGCTTCTTGAATGTAGAAAAGTGTTGCAGATATTAGAGATATGCCAGAAGGGGGAGAACTATTTGGAAAGTTGTTTAGAGGTTTCAAGTGTTATGCCATTTTTCCTTGATGTCAAAGGGGGAGATAGTTATAGTTGGAGAGTTAGTTGGTGATTGGTGTTGCAAGTGTTAGTCATTAATGACAAAGGGGGAGATTGTTTGCAGTTTGCATTATGTTGTCATTAATCTCAAACTTGTGTTTATTGATGAAAAGGGAGAATAGTGAGAGGAAGTTGTCAATTGTGATTGTCATTGATATTTCCATCAATGGAAAAGGGGGAGATTGTTAGCAATGTTACAATTTGTTCATAGTGAGGTTGTCTATTAGGATTGGTACGAAAAATGTTCTATAGTTTTGCTTCATGTGTTGCATCTTAGAGGGTATGTTCATATTGTTTGTGTCATGTTCCATTTTAGAATTCAAGTGTTGGTTTGCTTCGCAAGTGAATTTATGTTGTTCTATTGTTTGGCGTTTTCATTTGTGTTGGTCTCTATATGACTTAGTTGGTTCATCTTATTTGCATCATACCTTTTGATCTAGATATGTATTGGAGGTTGAGTTAAGGTGTTTTTATGGGTTTTACCATAGTGTTTGATGATCCACATTAAGTCATTTACATTGGATAATATTTTTAGGTCAATTGGTTAACGTGCTTTATTATTTATCTACACATTAAGTTTGATGATGATATTGTGAGATGTGTTGTTGTGTGTGGTTCACTGGAATCAAATTAGGAAGACATATTGTGATGTATTTGGGTGATGTAGGAGCATCCCCGATTCATAGCAATCTTGTATCAACCAAAAATATTTTTCTTTCTATTTATTTTTTTGTTTGTAGTTTTAGTTTTCCTTTCTGTGTGTCCCGGTTTTGGCTCACCGGATCTTATGGAGTTGGACTCTTCTTGAAGACTTGATCATCTTTCCTTCTTTTAGACCACATCTCATTTGGATCACTTTCCGACAAGATATCGCTACCGGTTTCCATGATAGTTTCTTGTTACTAGTTGTTCCTCTTAGGACCCGAAGGCAACTGAGGGGGGGGGGGGTGGTGAATCAGTTGTCTATTAATTTCAACCCAAATAAAACTTAACCAAACTTAATGCATAATGCCGGTAAACCAAACTTTATGTCGGTTGACAGTTTAACAATTAATTACAATACTGGTAAAGTTTAATGCATCAAACAGAAAGACAAATAATATCTACAACACATGACACAAATATTTGTACGTGGAAACCCTGTAAGGGGAAAAACCACGGTGGGAAACCCTACCCACAATCAGATGATACTAGTGCAGATAGTATGTGTGTACAATATGGGGTCTACACATGTCGAAAGGCCAACTACCTAGAGCTCACTGCTCAATCACAAAATGGGAGTCACACTGACTACAATTGGATGGTTAAATCCAATGATAATGTACTGCACAAAATAACATCTTCATATGCTAGATTCAGTACTAGTTAAGCTCAAATTGCCTTCTCTAAACCTTCCTTGAATCTTTAAATGATGTCTGCATGTGTAGCTCTGCTTATATTTGCATATATCGAAATACATTATGCTCTACCACTTATTACATTCCCATATCAATCTCACAAATGAGATCTTACATATATACCAAAACCTAAGACCAAATGTGTAGGTCGGCTCACTAAGAATATTACAATAAAATCAATTACAAATGAATCAATATGTGATGTATCATGTTGGCTCAATGCATTTACAATAATAACAAATCATCTCCATAACATGTCGTGTTGATCTGGAATAGATAATGCTTGTTAGTCCATAACCTAGACCTACTTGCCACTAACAACAAATATGCAAAGTTGATTACACCAATAACCAAATCATCAAAACAAAGTGTCCAAACAATGTCTTTGACATAACCAAGTAATCTTCAAGTCATCCTCAATGACGGTGAACAATATAACTTGTCGGTGAACCAGATACCGGTGACTGTGCATAAGTCACTGAATATGTCGGTGAACATAATCAAAGATCTCCAAGTGCTGATAGGTGTTGACAAGTGTTGACATCAATGACAAAACCAGTGCAACACATCCAAGATACCAATAGTTCCTTTGTTACCAATTGCCTGACACCTATTCTGGTGATCTACCAGAACCCATTCTGAATCTTGCAAAGCCTTGGATGTTGATTTCAATGTTCCTTAGCATGTGGCCGACCTTTTCCTGCGATCTAAATTTCATCCTTTGGATTTTCGATAGGAATCTCTTGGCGGAGGCCGACCTTGTTCATTTTGCACATTAGGTCTTGTTCTTCGGGTTTTGATCCCTTTTGGGCTAACTAGATCCTTTGGATCGATATATATTTGAAATCATGCTTTAGAATGTAATCAATCAGAATAAATCAGAATCAATCAAAGTATCAGATAGATAGACTGTGCCTAGAAGATAGATCTTTCGATTCAAGGTCCCAGTTGTGACCTATTCTACCAGGCCTATGTACCGATATGTTGTAACCTGGTTGTTACCGGTTGGATGTAATCAAATTTCATGCAATAAAAATATCTGTTCTACATTGCCTCCATCATATTTGTGTGTTTCTATCGTGTTTACTCTTGTTGACCGGTCCAGATTGATCTCTTTGAGGTCCCTCCTTACTGGTGACTGTTTCAAGTGCTTCTACTCTTTCCATTTAGCTTGGTGACTGGGACCCACTACCTCCTATTGCTTCTACTCTTCCCATTTAGCATATTTTATGTTCATTGCTTAAGTTTTTTTTGTTTTGAGTTCTACTCCATATGACTCGAGTATCATTTTACATCTATCCACACCTTTTTGGTGAAAATGTGTATTATTACTCTCTTTAAATAGGAATGCTAACTCTTTTGGTTCTCTGCATGTGACTTAACTGCTTATAGTTATTACTTTGGCTTCTAGGTAGTAACGATGCATGTTGTGGGATCCGTTATGCACACAAGGGTCAAAAAAGGTCAAAAAATACAATTTTCAAAGTGTTGCTCGATATTTGTTTAAAGATGCGCCAATAATCGTTCACTTAAAATCGCAATACTTATGTACATATGTCCTAGTAGTCGTGTGCTATGGTTATCAGTAAAGGTGCACAAATGGACCAATTATGATTAAAAAAAAAAGCTAAAAAATAACTGACTATTGATACATGTGTAATTTATTAATGAACTTTTATTTATTTATTTATTTTATTATTAAAAAAGAACATATTCACCAAAAACAAGCAGATGGGCAGGGTATAGATGCACAAATTCCAAATAAAATGTGTTTGTCCTAAACACGACCTCTACATGCTTTTTGAAATGGGCATAAAGGTGAAGGAATGATATGTTTGGTAGGCTTTCACTCTTACTATTAATTATTGTGAGAAAACATGTAAAGTGGCCCACTTTCTATATTCTACTACGTACCTAACTTTCTTGCACCTGCTTTACCTTAAAAACAAAAGAAAAAATGAATTTGCATGCACAGCTAAAATTAGATGTGGGACAGGTAAAGACAAATAAATGAACATGCCCCGTGACGTTTCCTTTTTCTTTTTTGTCCACAAGTGACGTTTCCTTTTCAAGTGCACAAACATTCTTTGAAATGATGCCAAAAATGGAATGGGATACGCACACCTTTATTTTTTTAGGTAGAGGCACAAGAGAATGATACTCATGGACACGCATGGACACGTTCTATGTTTTTTCTGTAGATATTTTCTAACTTTAGTGAAGGATATATACCATTTTAAGGATTAATATATGGATAGGATGAATACACACGAAACTCAAAACATGGATAGGATGAATACACATGAATGTAAGTGTAGGGATAAGGTATATAAGCTAAGAATACGTGGTTGTGTATGAATAGGATAGTTATGGAATTAAGGGAATGAGTTCAATTTGTTTGTTGATATGTATATATATCATCAAGTTGTTTTTGGATTTGATTGTGTGTTTCTTTTTTACATTGACATTTTGAATCACGTTTTGTGATTCGTCATCAGGATGTATGAGAGTGTCAAGAGATGTAAAAAAGAAACACAGAGTGTGATCTGAAACGATGATGCAAAAAAGAAACACACAATCAAATCCAAAAACAACTTGGTGATTAACTAATGGATTGTGAAAATCTAATAAAATTAAATGTACATATATACTAAAATCTTCAAATGGACATAAAATTAAATGGGGAATGATATAGGTATACGTCTTCACCATTAAATTTTCCCCTACTTTAAGGTCCATATAAATTCTAAAATTATGGTGCATCTCAAAGCACTCATAAACATGCATGCAAAGTGAATATCTAGACATCAAAGGATATGAAGGCTGTCTATTTAAACTAATGAACTCTATAAAGAGTCATTGTCTAAGCGCCCCCTTTAGTATGTATTGTTTGCATATTAACCTACAAAATAAAGGAAAAATGTGCAATGAGTAGATTTCGTTTCTCAAGTAAGAATTAATTACAAAATATAAACTTATCAACTATCTAAAAAATATAAACAATAGTAAATAAGTAGAGTTCGAAATTTTCATCTATTTAGAAAATGATATTGGTTTCTTTGATATGGTAGACATAAGATTACATGGTGCATATAGCACAAGGCATGCATGTAATAATGATCCATATGCTCTAGGTTATGAGTCTATGTACTTACTATAACTAAGTAAAACATTAATATAGGAATGCTGAATATGTTTTCTCTGGGCATTCTTTTGAATTTCTTTTCTCTTTCTTTTTTAACTCTCATGTATTAAACTCTATTTGACACATTATTGGTAATCAATTTGAAATATCTTAAGCGGGTTCACCAAGTGTCAAGTGATGTAGAAATCCGTAAAATGCTTAATTTTAAACTATTTTTTGTGTTTTCCCTAGTGTTTTCTATGTTTTTCATAGTTACAGACCTTTGAGGATTTCCCTTCTTATCATGCATTTCCCCTCAACCCCGACATCTCAGTCCTTCAACTAAGAAGTTGACAAGTCTTTTGGATTTGACTATTAGACTTTTTATCCTCGAAAACCAACTCTGAAACCCATTCACCTAAGAACATATATCACTTAATTCTTCAAAGATCGATTATTCGTGCATTCAAAATGATTTACACAAATTTGATAGAATGGATACTTCTAAATCTTTAATACGGAATTAAAAAAAATTAGTTAATCATCATCTAACATATTTGAAAGAAAATTTGATAAATTAATTATCTCCAAGTCATCAACTTTAGAAAACATGTTTAACCTCGTAGCTTAAAAAAAGCATGCATCAGACTGTCTTGTGTTTTGTGTCTGAACAATACCACTACTCAGAACAACATTCTGTCTGAACAGAATAAATTGCTGTAAATGTAGCAGCTGACATGTCGAAAGACAAGTGGCAAGTTGGACTGTATGTTACGTTGAGCAAAACGATGATTGGAAATATTAAATGAGATTGGAACAAAAATCACATAGGATACCAAACTTATCATTTCAAGGAAATTTGAAATCCGCCATTTATGAGCTTACCATTGAAGAGGAAGTTAATATCAAATTATGTGATATTAGTTTCAATTAGAAAATTGGTTCAAATATAAATTAAGCAGATTAATTACAAGAGTTGAACATAGATATATAATTGGAGAGAAAATAGAATAGGGCTAGAATTTCTATTCAGCTTAATGTTTGGAATCGATGTAGTAGTTGTAATAGGTTGGAAAGTTTTGGAAGAATTAATGAGTATAAGTTCTAGATGTGTGTAGGAAATTTTGAAATCTAAATATTGATATTTAACAAGTGCGTTGGTGACTCTTTTAGGTGCTAGCATCTTAAAGGAAAATCGATGCCCCTTCTAAACGGTAGTATCCTTTTAACTATTGTATCTTGAAACTTTTTTTGTCACTCATCTAATTTGGTTCTTCTCTAGAATGATTGTAGACATGATTAATGTTGATGCATAATAAAAGAAAGTCCTACAAAAGTTTGTAGGGTTTGGGGAGTATAATTCGCGTGTGGTTAAAAGTTTTCCCTAACCAAGCAATGTTTTGGCATGTTCCTACCCAAAATAGCTTGGTTTTTGGTGCGTGTGTGATCCTAGAATGCAGGTTATATGGGAGTGTTGTGTGAAATAGTTAAGGAGAGTGCCTAAACTATTGTCAACCTAGAAAAGTATGTGATATGTGTTGTTACATTAAAACAAGAGTGATAGACATATGTAAGAATAGTTAAAATAAATACAAGCTTAAGATGGATAGTTCGATCATCAAATATACAAAGGATCAAAGAATAGTGGCTATTGAGTTTTCTCCCAAAAGTAATGGGGAAACATATCATAAAGGATGACCTATTGAGAGTAGATCAGACAACTCATAGTCATCGATCACAAATACAATGATGAGTGCATGCAATCTAAAAGAGGAAATAGGCATATATAAGATCTTTATTCCAAAGGCTAGTTGTAATTGGTATCAAGTTAAAATGAATTTTAATTTAAGTCGTATTAATCATAAGGCTTTGCAAGTAATAATCAAGTTCATGTTTTTTCAACATGTACAAAAGATATATGTAGAAAGGATTAGAAACAACATGTCAAGATATTCTCATAATTATATTTCTAAAAAAGGAGATATATGATTTTCACTTCATCTTCTCAACATTAAAAATTTTCAAATACTAAATGATCCCTTCTCTCTCAGTTTTATATACCCAAAATTATCATGAAGCAATAATATAGGTGATAGAAATAGGGCAGACAATTGAGAGTGGGGGAGGGGGGGTGTGAATCAGTTGTCACAAAAAACTTACACAATTTAAAATTAATCTCATATATGATAATTAACCATGAAAGCATGAATCAACAACACAACATGAACACACATAACACCAAGAATTTTGATGTCGAAAACTTGATCAAGGGAAAAACCATGGTGGGAACCTACCCACAATATGACGATACTATGTTAGAAGTATTAGAAATATTACAATGGGGAATGCACATGCATTCAAGCACACTGCCAAGAGCTCACTGCTCAAAAACAACAAGGGCTGCAACCCAGGGAAGACTCGCTGTCTTACAAAAAGATTAAGATAACATCTAGAAGATCATGAATTGAAGAATAGCATCTCCTAATGTCTGGTTACAGTTCCAGTTAAGTACATAACAACTTTCTCTTCTTCACAGTTCTCTGCTTCTGAAAGATTAATACATTATTCACTCACACATTTGATTCTCATCCATACACAACATCACTCCACACACTCAATTACAAAGATACTACATTTATTTATACATGACATCAACCTTGTGAAGATTATCAAGGTCAACTCAACACTCACCACCTAATTACAAAAATATAACTATACACGCTACAATATCACATGAAAACCAAGCAATATTGGCTAAGATGTAGCACAAACCCATATCACATGCCTCGAATGCGAAAGACCTCCAAGAATTATGCATCGAACATCTACAACACGCTACAAGCATCTAGTCGGTCACAAATATGATGAATACTAACACACCGGAGAAAACATCAATTACACACACAAAAATCAATGTGGACCACCAACAAAAAAGGTACACAATCTATATGCATCCACAAGCATCATGAATTACCACCACAATATCCACAACAACTCAAATTACTAGAATCACATCATCATTATATCGAACTTCAAGAACACTAATTGCAACGATTGTCAACCTGGAAAATTCACTTGCGAAGCACCAAACCACGAACCACTTGAATTGAAGATACACATCAATGTCCCAAACATATCTCCAAATCCACAGAACAAGATATTACAATGCAGAGCAATGCAGATCAAATTAGTGATAATTTGTCATCACTAAACAACTGAAAAACCAGCCACAACACATATATCTATAACTCACTCAAATCTTCATGCAGTCCACTAAAAATTGCACCGAATCATCTACAAACAATCCTCTACAAACCCTTTAATCCAAAAACTCTGATCATCAACATGCTGAACAAACCAACTCACCAACCTTCATTGCATCACTGTCATAGACAAAGAAATATGTTGACATCAATGACAACACCTCTCAAATATCTCTTAAGCACGTATTTGCAACAATCTCCAACAATCTCCCCCTTTGGCATTGATGGAAACATATGATGTAAAAAACAACTTTCTCATATTGCTCTCTCCCTCTGAAATCACTCTCTCCCAACATAGTTTTTCACATAACTCTCTCCCCCTTTGACATCAATGGCAAAGACAAATATCTACACCACAAAATTGATTCACTGACTACTCCCCCTGAGTAGTAGCCTCCACTCATTGATCCAGATCACAAAATATGACTATGAAATGCACCAAATTGATGCATACCAATGCATCTTAGTTCTGATCAGGAGGGGAAATCACCCCTAAATTCCCTCTGAGATACTCAAAAGTATCTTTACGTAAAGGCTTTGTGAAAGTATATGCAATCTATTCATTTATAGGCAGAAACTCCAATCTAACTTCCTTCTCATTTACCTTGTCTCTCAAAACGTGAAACTTGATTGATATATGTTTAGTCTTGGAATGCAATACCAGATTCTTAGAAATGTTAATTGCACTTGAATTGTCATAGTAGATAGCAATAGGCTCATTATACACTACTCTGATATCTTTCAACATTTTATTCATCCATACCACCTAGGTACAATTGTTAGCAGCAACAATGTATTATGCCTCTACAACGGATAGAGAAATAGAGTTTTGCTTTTTGCTCAACCAAGAAGCCAACCTTTTTTCCAAGAATAATGCACCACCACTAGTACTCTTTTAGTCATCAACATCTCCTGTCCAATCAGCATTACTAAAAGCACTCAAAGTAAAATCATCATCTTTAGGATACCATAAACCAAAATCAACAGTTCCTTTCAAATATCTAAAGATTGTTCTAACAACTACAACATGAGATTCCTTAGGATCAGCTTGAAATCTAGCAACAAAACAAACATCATTCATGATATCCAGACTAGTCTGAGTCAAATAAAGTAATCCACCAATCATAGATATGTATCTGGTTTGATTTTCTTTAGGGGAATCATCATCCTTAGTCAACTTACATTTGGTCACCATAGGAGTTCCAACTGGCTTTGTATCCTCTAAACCAAACTTCTTCAACAATTCTTTCACATACTTGGACTGCGATATAGAGATCCCTTTTTTTGATTATGTAATTTGCAATCCCAAAAATAATTTCATCTCTCCAATCATAGACATCTCAAATTCATTCTATATTTCATT